>NC_141051.1:59072495-59494995 GCF_041138505.1 Cibotium barometz
TCAATTTGGGGAACTAGGAAAAGTTAATATACATATAAGAATACTCTTGCCCGTCACCCTGACGGGTATATCTAATGTGTCTTAGCGAAATAGTTTCATCCAATGGTACGTAACTTACCTTTACTTAATACTTAACTAGGTACGATTTGCAAAGCCGAGATTTGTGGCTGAGCTTTGCTGAAAACGCGTGGGACCTACACATGTGAATTGCAGACAGGTGGAAAGAGAGCACGAGGGAGGCCAGCGTGGAGCCATAGTCTCCCGTCCTTATCCGCGACGAGGCAAAAGTGCAAAAAGAACATCCCTTGCCAGCCGTCGATCTTCCATCCGACGGTAGCATTGTAACGGCATAAGCTCCTGGCTGTCGTCGCTCGTCGATATCGGCCTCAAGTTTTCTTTAAAAGTTTTTCCAATTTCCAATTTCCCCCTGTTTTTTAAAATAAGTCTTTATTTAATACAATGTACAGGTGGAGAATCGCCCCTTTTTGAGATTTCTGGCTGGGCAGATGTCCAGAAAAATCATTAAAAATTTGTAAAAAACTTTGTGCGTGACACGTAGGCGCAAAGCCGAGAAAGCGTAGCCACAAGAAATATTTAGCGTTTTTATATTTTATTTTCGCGGGAAAAATACCTCTCCCTCTCTTCGCTTCCTTCGTCTCTGTATTTGTGCAATTTAGGGTTGCCAGCGGTCTCTCTCTCCCTCTCCCTCTCTCCCCGTGTGCGCTCGCGCGCGATTACTGTTGTGTGAACATCAAACGTAGGGTTTTCCATCTCTCTCTCGCTCTGTCTCTGAACTCTGTGTGTGTGTGTGTGTGTGTGTGTGTGTGTGTGAGCTTCTAGCTGGATCCCTTCGCAAGCCCCAAGTTCAGTCTCTTTTCTGTTCATTGTTTCAGATCGAGGCCAAGGTACCCTAACACAGGCCCAGAAACCCTAATCACAGGCTGAGAGAGCCTAATTACAGGCTGATAAATACTTGGTGCAAGACGAACAACCCTAAGTGCGGGTTGGGGACTGATTAAGGATCTGAAAACCCCTTGCAGAGGTGCCATTCCGGGTAATTGTCTCACCTAGGGTGAAACAGGCTGAGATTGTCTCCCTCCAAATCGCTGAGGTGATGAAGTGTATACAACATAACTGCTGAAGAATTTGACACGGCCAGTTCGAGGTCGCAACCGTTGATCAGAATTAGAGTTCAAAGGGGCTTCATGTCAGGCTTCCTCTAGTTGTTCCAATCTCTCTTCCGGTAGCAAGTATGGACAATACTCTGCGACGATGGCTCTACTGCACTGCTGCCTGAGAGGCTCTGCTGGCACTCCAAAGATTTGCACAGGAGGGGCTCCCACAACTTGGAACAGCTACCCCGTCCTTTTAGAGCTGGTGGAACATGAGTGCTGCTCCAGAAGTCATCAATCCTCAGGTAACTAACTAAAGAAGATCTACCTAGACACCTCACCATCTCCCCCCCCCTCCCCTTCCCCTCCTCCTCCAAAGATTCCTTCCCCTCGCCTTTGCTACAGCTTAGGGTGAGATTGTGGGATGTCAATACTCTGTTCTAGACGGTTCAGACTGTTGCGCCTCCTGTGAGCCAGGACTAGTTAGGACATAGAATGTTCTAAAGTGTAACCTGTTACATATGGTAGAGGATCACGATAGGCCCTATAGGCCTAAACAATGCTCTGTCTCCTGGCTTATTTGCCCATCTTGATGGTTTCAACTAACTTCGTTCCCCAGGCACTTTAACATCATCAAATGATCTATCAATGCTTTTCTATGCATGTCCTTTGAGTATACTTTGTTATTTGACCTCCAGTTATCCATGTAAATAGTTGTGGGCTTGAGAGAAGTAAACATTGTAACATATTGTCGTGTGGTTATGTATATTTTGTGTCGGCGACCTCCAGTATCAGGGTATGGTGTTAGTAATCATGTGTAACGTACATGAATCTCCCCAAGCGCCTCAAGGAATGTATAGAAATGTAGAAGAGTGTACAGTCCTCATGCTACGGTTGCAACCATACCATGTGCATTAGCATATAGTTCTGACTCTTGATGCTATGTATAATTAGGGACCATACCATGTGCACAAGCCCACTGATTGAAAAGGAAAGGGCTTTTAGGATCAGTTATAAGCACACCAAAAAAGGGATTTTTAGAGTGTGACTATAAGGTACTACAAGAGATGTGTTTGACATGATAGCATGGTGAAAGGGTTTTGGACTAGATGACCCTGATTTGCTGTTATTTTAAAATAGCCCATTCGTGAGGAGCATCAAATTAGAGATTATCAAGTGTGTTCAAGGTGAATATGTTTTCTATTGGAGATGGGATCACCCGCAAGGTTGCATATGTTGCTACTACTCTCGAGCATGTTCACTTCATAGTCGGTAATGGGTTGCATGTTGTCATCATGCTGGATATACACTCACATAAATGCACAGGGGAACAAGCTGGTACTTAAGTTTGGTGCTATGCTTTACAATCACATATATTTAGTAGTCTTGATGTATGACAAGCACTTATTTGAAAATTGACCTTTTCCCGTGTGTGCAGAATGGTGTTGAGATTAAACAGTGCTGGAAAGGTATGCCATTGGTCAGAACCAATTGTGCAAAGGGGCCTCTACCTGCCAGGTTGATGAGTGGGGATGTTTCATCATCCGGTGATGAGGTCAATACAAAAGTGAGTGACTGTTGTTCTGCATGGAAATGTTTGCCTTGTAAAAGTAGATTCTGATTGAGAGGTAATCCGATCTTGCTTTTGTTAATGCTGAATGTACAGGTGAGAAAGCCCTACACAATAACAAAGCAGAGAGAAAGATGGACGGAAAATGAGCATCAAAAGTTCCTAGAGGCTTTGAAACTCTATGGACGGGCTTGGCGCCGCATTGAAGGTATTTTTCACCTTCTTTGATTCCTTTTGTGAATTTAAAACGTTGATTAGAACTGCAGAAAGAGGTTCTTTGGCAACTTCATGTCTTTCTAGTGCATGGCTATAAATATATTTATCTAAGTTGTTTAGATGACCTGTGTCCTGTTTACTTGTAAAAAGCAATAATTGGAGCTCAGTGTAGTCATGGTCAAGTCTCTTCTTGTAATTTAGGTTTCATGTACACTTCTTATCTCAGAGGTCTACCTCAAATATTATTGTAGACAGAAAAACTCATGTGATTGATATATTCGCCTGCAGAGCATATTGGTACCAAGACTGCTGTCCAGATTCGAAGTCATGCTCAAAAGTTCTTCTCTAAGGTCCCCAATCCAGACTTTTATGATCAAATGAGCTCTTTCATACGCAACCTAGAAGCCCCATGTACTGCTTGCCTTTGTCTAGGTGAATTTATTATGCTGTTGAGCTAGGGAACTCAGGATTGTGTGCTTAGGACCCCATAGGGGATGGTAAGGGAGTTATACAAGAAGTATGGCTCCATTGATTTGTGATCCATTTTACTTGCTGCCATTATTTATTTAAGCTTGTTCTTGAAAGTTTAATATATAATATACAGTTTTGGAAGATGTTAACTTGTTTGTTACAGAAAAGTCCATTGCCTTCTTAGACAAGGGAGGTATCTTATGAAGTGGTCTTATGATAATATTGGTCATATGAGTGGATTTTCTTATTTCAACATCTCATTCAAGCTAAACAGGTGAAGATGACTAAATCTACTTTTAAAAGACTTAGTTTTTAGTGGCTTGTAGAATGTCAACCTTGGTATTGGGATGCCACAAGTTTCAAGAGTTCATATCCATTCTATAGAGACATGGCGAGGATGAAACATGGAGTATAAAGATTGGAGATTTTAAGTTGGAAAGTGTTCTGGGCACTTTGTCTAGTTTCTCAGATTTTGTCTACTTTGTTTCTCTTGCAAATTTGCCTAGCATTGGCAATTGAAGTGCAAGTGTGAGTGCAAGGGAATGGGGATATCCATCTCTTGTAAATATCCCCATGCCCTTCGCGCTCACACCTGCACTTCAATTGAATCATGGTGGAGATGAACTACAAGTCAAATATTACCATGAGCACTCTCTTCTAGGAGTCTTATCTTAGTTTGATGTTAACCAAGGTGTTGGAGGCAGTTAGGTACTTTCATCTCATGACGATAACTGTTTTGGATGCTGGATGATACAATTATTTTCTGTTTGAGCTTCTTAGTGGTAGGATTTCATTCAATTATTGTAAACATAGTTTTCTTATCTGCTTGTATGATGGAGTGTTCAGTGCACATTTTCTGCACGGATGATGTCAAGATCTTTTCTCTCTTCTTCATGTTCGTGGACTAATGTGGCTTGCAGGTTTATTTAAGAGAGGGCCTTGTGCTGGGGTCTGCTTCCTATGTTCTCTCCTTCGCAAGGTTATGTACTTAAGCTAAGCTACTGATGTGGAAAGGAGCTGAATGCCTGCCTCTGAAAGTATCCAGCTGAGGGTGGCCTAGGTCGGGGACCACCATGGATACCTTGAGGTGGGGGGCCTAGAGGCAATCAAAAGCCTAGGAAGAGCAAAACCCATTGGTGACATTGCTAAGGAAGATGAAGAAGAGGCTGAGGTCAAGATGGAAGTAAGTGAAAAAAAACAGGTGAAACCGATCCCGTCAAGTGGGAAAGACTCCGTTGGACACCCACACGCTTAAAAGCACAACTTTAAAACCACAAATTTGAAATGGACAACTCTAAAACAACTTGAATTTAAATGAACAGAAATGGAAAGATGGACACCAGCACTGGGGCCGGAACGGGCCGACCCCCCCCTCAATATATGATATATTTATTGGGAGTATTTAATGAATACAATGCTCCATGGGTTCCAAGAACCAGAAAATGTCCATGTACATATGAAAACAGTACCAAACAAATAGCTCGAATTTCGATGTAGAAGCTCGAAGCAGATCGACCACTAGTGTGGTCCAATCGCTACGGTCCTGTGCTTTCACTGGACTCCGCGGAGAGCGCTACACTGGTGTTCCGAGACCACGCACAGACAGGCGCTCTCGTACTAACGCCTGGCTCTCCCGATCTCAGCACCTTTGGACCGAGGTTCGCCCATATAGCTTGGACAACCCGGCACCGAACGGGTGTAGGCCGAGCGGGACGAATCTTTTACCAGATTCAAACATATAATACTTTACTCAAATCTGAAAATCACTTACTTGTAGATGGTTGATATGAAACCAATACTTGTAGTATGATGAAGTCTTCCAGGTGATGCGAAGTCCGTTTGATGAAGACTCAGTCGCCTCGTGGTGAACCACCAAGGCAAGTACCACCGCAAGAAATAACAGCCACCTGTTGTGAAAGAAGGAGAACCCACTTGGAGGAGAGGCCTGGCTGCAGTGGAGAGAAGATGGCCCACGTTTGCTGTATGCTGTACACAGGCGCTTGGCTGCAGTACAGTTGCTGCCTGTAGTACAGATGCGCAGCCACCTAGGAGGGAACAGAGATGTGACCTGAAGTGGGGCAGCCGCCTGTGAGGAAGGGCACCTGGCTGAAGTGTGTGCAGTCGGCTGGGAGAGTATAGGAGCCGCCAGCAGTCAGGTGTAGTCGCCTGTATGAGCAGCAGCCTGTAGGAGATGGCGTAGAGGAAGCAGCCGCCTCAAAGAAGCATGTGCAGCCTGTGTGTAGCACACCTGCAATCTGTGCTGACCGCCTGTAGAGAGTTTGGCGCAGGCAGCAGCAGCATAAGCACCCCCAGCAGCAAGCGTAGCAAAACTCCAGCCGTCAGGAAGCTTACGAGGGGTGATGAAGCAACGCCAGGAAGAAGCGATGGGATTTTTACGCTTGAAGGGGTAAACCTTTTTAATAAAATTTAATGTGAAGATACAACTCAAGATTTCCACGCTTGCATGAAAGGGGACTAGTGGGGGTTGGTGACCATGCCCACCCCCACACTCACTTAAAAGTGAGGCTCCCCACCTTGGCCCCTAAGTGGGTGCCCAAAGAGGGTGCCCACTTTTAAATGAGTGTGAACCCCTAACCTTATAAAACAAAGGGGTTAGAATTAAATAACATTAAACAACATGTACCATATACTTACCACCTGTTCACATGCACTGAAACTCGTCAGAATACAGAGCAGACTTCACGACTCACTGGCAGGCGTCCCCGCTCAGTAAGTAACA
The DNA here is from genome assembly GCF_041138505.1 of Cibotium barometz. Classification (NCBI taxonomy): domain Eukaryota; kingdom Viridiplantae; phylum Streptophyta; class Polypodiopsida; order Cyatheales; family Cibotiaceae; genus Cibotium; species Cibotium barometz. Next base: position 59,078,605 of record NC_141051.1, read on the forward strand.
CGTCAGGCAGGTAAACACACAAATACATGTCATGCGAAAACAGTTTCAAGCATGCAAATCATGTGTGCATGTGCAAATAGTAACATGGACATATCTCTCGTTCATGGAACATGTACAAAATATCTGTCGGCACAGAACTGGCACGACATAAAACATAAAAACCTGGTCTTCCTATGGAGTGACAGTCCCATAGGTAAGACACAGTTCCAGGCACGAGTTTCCCTATGGTGTGACAGTCCCATAGGCAAAACACGGCACGAATACTGGCTCTTCCATGGCGTGACAGTCCCATGGATCGAGCACAGTCCAGGTCATACACGGGTGGCACTGATCTGGCTCCCGTCCATACGACACTATCCTGCTAACACACGGGTGGCACCAGTCTGGCTCCCGTCCATGTCAGCAAAATACTGGCCTCTTCACACGAGACACCGGCCTGGCCTCAAGTGAACGAGACGCAAAAACTAGGAATGGACCAAATGGTCGGCCAATTGGTGACATCCCCCCGGGCTTCTAAAGAGTTGACCTCAATTGAAAAGCCTCAAGATATGCCTGCAACAATTGCGGATAATCTGCAAAATAATCCTCATTTACCCATTTGGCATCAATAGGCAAATAATTTTTAAACTTCACAAGGTATCTCCTGGAAAACTTTCCTGCAGGTAGCTTTCTCTCCTTGTGAAAAACAATCTGTTCTGGCTGGAGGATCTCCTCAAGCTCTTCAATCTCTGGCGGATCTTCTGTGACAGGCTCATCAGGATCTGGCCCCACATATTTCCGAAATAGACTCACATGAAAAGCATTGTGAATCTTCCAATGACTAGGTAGAGCAAGTCTGTAGGACACTTCATTGATTTTGTGAATCACCTTGAAGGGTCTATAATAGCGAGGAGAAAGCTTAGGATATGATCCTTCTCGTCCTGGCCTCTTCCGAAGCCTAGCCTTCTCAAATTTCAGCAATACCCAATCACCTTCTTTGACTTCCATGTCCCTTCTATGCTTGTCAGCAGCCATTTTATGCTTATCCTGAGATCTCGCAATGGCTGTCCGCACCTGACCAAAGGCAACATCCAAGTCACGAACATATTCATCAGCTGCAAAAATCTCATCCTTTGTACGAAGGATGGGTGGCAAGACCACTCTGCCATAAATAATCTCAAACGGAGCCTTTCCTGTGGAAGCATGGATTGTATTGTTGTAGGCAAACTCAACAAGTGGAAGATACTTCTCCCATGCACTCTTTTGATCTGCCACATAACACTTCAACAAATCCAACACGGCTGAATTTGCAGCTTCACTTTGGCTATCCGTTTGGGGATGATAAGCTGATGAAAACTCAAGCTTAGTACCCATATTATCAAACAAAGCCCTCCAAAATAGGCTTGTAGTCCTGGGATCTCTATCCCCAACAATGGATTTAGGCATACCATGATGCTTGAAAATATTAGCAAGAAAAAGCTTTACCATATGATCAGCTTTAATGGTTTTCTTGACGGGCAAGAAGTGAGCTTGCTTGCTAAACCTGTCCACAATAGTCCAAATAGCATCATTCCCATGCTGGGATCTAGGCAAATCCATAATAAAATCCATCGTGATACTTTCCCAAGGTTGCGAGGGAATAGGCAATGGCTGAAGCAAACCTGGAGGCTTTTGCCTATCAAATTTCACCTTTTGGCAAGTGATACATGCACGCACATAAGCCTCAATGTCTTTACGCATGCTTGGCCAAAAGAAATACCTCTGAATCATGCGAGTAGTAGACATAATACCTCTATGACCAGCATAAGGTGGAGCGTGACATTCGTCCATAACCTTTGGACGCAAATCCTTCACCACACATAGGCAATTATCCTTCATGAGATAACCCTCATTGATAACATAAGAGGCATGTGAATGACCAGCCATCAAATCAGTCCATATATGGCAAAAATCAGCATGCAAATGATACAAATCTCTCATAGCAGATAGATCTCCATGAGAGGCCACTGAGACTGCAGCAATATAAGGCCTCCTAGATAGTGCATCGGCCACCACATTTTTCTTTCCTGGAGTATGCACAATCTGAAAATGAAACATGGAAAGAAAATTTGCCATTCTCATTTGCTTCTCTGAAAGCTTGGTTTGAGATAGAAAGTATCTCAAGCTTTGATGATCTGTCTTGACTACAAATTCAGTCCCAAGAAGGTAGTGTTTCCAAATCTTTAAGGCGTGAATTACAGCCAAGAGCTCTTTCTCATAGATATCCATATGAAGCTCGGCATCATGCAAACGACGGCTCTCGTATGCAACTGCATGCCCTTCTTGATTTAGGACAGCTCCTATGCAATCACCACAAGCATCACATTCAACCACGAATGACTTGTGCAAGTCAGGAACAATCAATACTGGACCACATATGATCGCATGCTTGAGCTGCAAGAAAGCATCCTGTTCCTTTGAAGTCCATTTGAAAGCAGTTTTCTTCTTCGTGAGATCATGTAGAGGAGTGGCAATCATGGCGAAATGCCTTATGAAACGCCTGTAGTACGAACATAATCCGAGAAAACTACGTACTTGATGTACGTTTTGCAATTCGGGCCAATTCCGAATAGTCTCTATCTTTGCAGGATCCATTGTAACTCCATCCTTGGATACAATATGTCCCAGATAATGAATCTCTGAAAGGAAAAACTCACTTTTCTTGGCATTGACGAAAAGTTTATGCTTCCGCAACTCTTCGAACACTGTGACCAAATGAGTTCTGTGTTCCTGCTCATTCTTGGAGAGAACCAAGATATCATCAAAGAAGACTCCTGTAAACTTGCGATGGGGTCGGAATATCCTATCCATCATACGATTAAAAGTAGCAGGAGCATTGGTGAGACCAAAAGGCATTACCAAGAATTCATATAATCCGAAGGCTGTCCTGAATGCAGTCTTATGGACATCTTGTGGCACCACGCGTATCTGGTGATAACCACTCTTCAAATCAAGTCTGCTAAAGCAAGCCGAACCATCAAGCTTATCCAAGATATCATCAATACGTGGAATAGGAAATCTGTTCTTGATGGTAAGCTTGTTCAAAGCTCTATAGTCTACACACATACGGAATGATCTGTCCTTCTTTTGAACAAGAAGCACAGGAGAGCAGTAAGGTGAGGAACTGGGCTGAACCAAACCTTTCTCTAAAAGCTCGTTAACCTGCTTCATAATTTCTTCTTGTTGTGCAGCACTCACTCGGTATGCGGGTTTGTTAGGTGGAGAACTACCTGGCACAAGATCTATACGATGATCTTTGGGCCTTTGGGGAGGTAATGCACCTGGCAATGAGTCAGCAAAACAGTCTTTGAATGCATTAAGAAAATTCAGCCTATCATTAGACATAGCATCCATATTTTGATGATTTGGCACAAGACTATCACGCACAAAAACCAAGTACGCTGAAAGACTCTTTTTCATTGCTTTATTAATTTGGATGTGTGATACAACTGGGATGGAATCCCCTTCTTTGCCAGCATCAATAAAATGCATGCGGCCTTTATACATAAAAGAAATCATATTAGACTTATAGTCTTTGCGGGGCTCAAGCCTATGGTGCCACGGCTTGCCCAACAATACATCACATCCATTTAGAGGAGCAACTAGGAAATGCTCATTATCAAGATAGCCCTGTATATGGATGCGCAACTTCCCAATCAAAGGGGTAACCTGCACCTCTTTACCAATAAATGCAGCTTCGGCTTCAATCTGAGGTCCCATGTTTTCAACCTCAATTCCCAATGCTGCTGCCATTTGCATAGAGATGAAATTGTCAGTTGCACAGTCATCAAACATGAAGAGTGCGGGCTGATCCTTAACTTGTCCCCAAGCCTTGCAAACCATACGCTCTTTTGCATCATGACCTGTATTACCTTGCACATCAGGAACTGCATGAACATTTGCTTTGGTGTGCTTGTCCTCGTGCTTTGGTTTGCGATCTGGGCATTGCCGAAACATGTGGTCTTTGCTACCACAAGAAAAGCATTTTCCATCCTTAGCATATTGCTCTCTTTGTTCCGGGGTTAAGCCAAATTTGTTCTTCCTTGGGCCCTGTTCTTTAGATGGGTTATTTTCAGCTTTACCACCCTTGTAAGGCTCCCGGAAGTTCTTTTTAAATGGCTGTCCGCCCTTTTGCTGATTTGGGGCAGCCTTGTCCTTCGCCTTGGAACCTCCTTGATCCTGCTTGATCTTGAGCACCAATTGCTCTGTGGCAAGGGCAGAAGCTGTGAGTTGTTGCAACGTATGTTTTGGGTGCAATTCAATACCCGATCTATATGCAGGTTGCAATCCAGAACGAAACTTCCTCTTTCTTTCATCCTCTGTGATTAGCATGAAGGGAGTCACTTCCAGCAACACTTTCCAAAATTTGTTAACATACTGTTGCACACTCTCATTGTCTTTTTGTTCCAGCCTGTCCCACTTTTGAGTGAGAGTTTGCTCTGCATTGGGTGGCAAGAACTGAGCATAAAATCTATCTTTGAATTCCTTCCAAGTAGAGATGGGATCCTTGGTGATCTTTTCGGTGATCCACCAATGGGCAGCAGTGCCTTTCAGAAACATGCTAGCATGGCGCACCTTCGACTTTTCTGTAAAGTCCTCATCGCTAAAAGCAATGTCGAACTGTGCCACAAACGCTAACACCTTAGAGGCATCATGTTCACCATGAAAGACATCAAATTTGACAGATTTATCACCTGCTTTGAACTCCTTGAGCTTCCTGGCATGAGGCTCATGGTCCTCTCTTTTTCTTTTCCCCTTATCCAACGGGGTAGCCCTGTCTGCATGGGCTCCATGGGCCGTCAAAGAAGCTTCATGGGGCACGGTGGCATGTGCTCCACGAACTCGAAGCTCAGATGCATGTGACTTACCTGCATATGGCATTGTCTCTCCATGAGACAACTCAGAAGGCAAAATTTTTCTGGAAGCAGACCTGTCACCATGAGATACATATCTGGCATGCATGTGACTTTCGTGCCCTCCATGAGCACTGGCATACATAAATCTGTCAGGCTTAGTGCCTTGGGGAGAGGATGCATGTCGAGAGGTGACAGTCACCTCTTCCTTTTGCATATAAGATTTCAGCCTCTGGGATGCGGGATCTCCATGCTTCAAACGAGGTGGATTTCTGAAAATCAGCTCCCCGTCATCCCCCTCTTTGATATCACCTTTGCGAAGGAGATAGGCAAGTGCCAACTCCCTTGGTTTCTTGCCCACTTCACGAGCCATTGATTCAAAGGTTACATCAACCATAGCATCAGCCTTCCTGGCTTCAATAGCACTTTGTAGATGAGGATCTTCATGCAAAAACTTCAATTCTTGCTCTTGAGCCTGCAAAAGTTTTCTCATATGTTCCATTTCAGCTTTCATAGCATCAGGGTCTTGTTCAAGCATAACTGTCTTTCCTGGAGACAGTTGACCCTTGGATTCACTATCAAGAACCCTTTCAAGGGGCTTGTGCCTACCACGCAGGGCATCAGACCCACGAGAGGCACTAGAGGGACCCCTCGAATTTGGTACTTCCAAAGGGTTGCCTTGGCTGTCCATTGTGTTCAAAGTTTGCTAAAAGCGGGATGTCCAGTACACAGGTTCGTTTCCCCACTAGGAAGAGGGAAACAACCGTGCTCTGATACCAATGAAACCGATCCCGTCAAGTGGGAAAGACTCCATTGGACACCCACACGCTTAAAAGCACAACTTTAAAGCCACAAATTTGAAATGGACAACTCTAAAACAACTTGAATTTAAATGAACAGAAATGGAAAGATGGACACCAGCACTGGGGCCGGAACGGGCCGACCCCCCCCTCAATATATGATATATTTATTGGGAGTATTTAATGAATACAATGCTCCATGGGTTCCAAGAACCAGAAAATGTCCATGTACATATGAAAACAGTACCAAACAAATAGCTCGAATTTCGATGTAGAAGCTCGAAGCAGATCGACCACTAGTGTGGTCCAATCGCTACGGTCCTGTGCTTTCACTGGACTCCGCAGAGAGCGCTACACTGGTGTTCCGAGACCACGCACAGACAGGCGCTCTCGTACTAACGCCTGGCTCTCCCGATCTCAGCACCTTTGGACCGAGGTTCGCCCATATAGCTTGGACAACCCGGCACCAAACGGGTGTAGGCCGAGCGGGACGAATCTTTTACCAGATTTAAACATATAATACTTTACTCAAATCTGAAAATCACTTACTTGTAGATGGTTGATATGAAACCAATACTTGTAGTATGATGAAGTCTTCCAGGTGATGCGAAGTCCGTTTGATGAAGACTCAGTCGCCTCGTGGTGAACCACCAAGGCAAGTACCACCGCAAGAAATAACAGCCACCTGTTGTGAAAGAAGGAGAACCCACTTGGAGGAGAGGCCTGGCTGCAGTGGAGAGAAGATGGCCCACGTTTGCTGTATGCTGTACACAGGCGCTTGGCTGCAGTACAGTTGCTGCCTGTAGTACAGATGCGCAGCCACCTAGGAGGGAACAGAGATGCGACCTGAAGTGGGGCAGCCGCCTGTGAGGAAGGGCACCTGGCTGAAGTGTGTGCAGTCGGCTGGGAGAGTATAGGAGCCGCCAGCAGTCAGGTGTAGTCGCCTGTATGAGCAGCAGCCTGTAGGAGATGGCGTAGAGGAAGCAGCCGCCTCAAAGAAGCATGCGCAGCCTGTGTGTAGCACACCTGCAATCTGTGCTGACCGCCTGTAGAGAGTTTGGCGCAGGCAACAGCAGCATAAGCACCCCCAGCAGCAAGCGTAGCAAAACTCCAGCCGTCAGGAAGCTTACGAGGGGTGATGAAGCAACGCCAGGAAGAAGCGATGGGATTTTTACGCTTGAAGGGGTAAACCTTTTTAATAAAATTTAATGTGAAGGTACAACTCAAGATTTCCACGCTTGCATGAAAGGGGACTAGTGGGGGTTGGTGACCATGCCCACCCCCACACTCACTTAAAAGTGAGGCTCCCCACCTTGGCCCCTAAGTGGGTGCCCAAAGAGGGTGCCCACTTTTAAATGAGTGTGAACCCCTAACCTTATAAAACAAAGGGGTTAGAATTAAATAACATTAAACAACATGTACCATATACTTACCACCTGTTCACATGCACTGAAACTCGTCAGAATACAGAGCAGACTTCACGACTCACTGGCAGGCGTCCCCGCTCAGTAAGTAACACGTCAGGCAGGTAAACACACAAATACATGTCATGCGTAAACAGTTTCAAGCATGCAAATCATGTGTGCATGTGCAAATAGTAACATGGACATATCTCCCGTTCATGGAACATGTACAAAATATCTGTCGGCACAGAACTGGCACGACATAAAACATAAAAACCTGGTCTTCCTATGGAGTGACAGTCCCATAGGTAAGACACAGTTCCAGGCACGAGTTTCCCTATGGTGTGACAGTCCCATAGGCAAAACACGGCACGAATACTGGCTCTTCCATGGCGTGACAGTCCCATGGATCGAGCACAGTCCAGGTCATACACGGGTGGCACTGATCTGGCTCCCGTCCATACGACACTATCCTGCTAACACACGGGTGGCACCAGTCTGGCTCCCGTCCATGTCAGCAAAATACTGGCCTCTTCACACGAGACACCGGCCTGGCCTCAAGTGAACGAGACGCAAAAACTAGGAATGGACCAAATGGTCGGCCAATTGGTGACACAGGAGGGAGGGGGTTGCTCCAGGAAGTTTCCAAGGTGCTGGTGAAGCCAATGCTTGGTTAATGGGTGGCCGCCCTTATGGGCATCAGTCAGATAGCCAACAATGTGTGCAGTTGGGAAGCTCCGTGGAGCAGCTTGGCACAATGAGGGAAAAATGGGGGCCAGAGGCTGAGTTTTGGTGAGGAGGAGAGCCAAAAAAAAGCACTAAAAGGATGACGGGCTGAATAAGAAAGAAGTGAGGGATGGTGGGTGGAAGGGAGAAAGCGAAAAGGGAAAAGGGAGCGTGTGAACTGATGCTGTCCAGAAACGCATTTCCTTCATAGTGTCATGGGACACTGCTTACTGCATTGCCTGATCTACAATTTCTCTCTTCACGTCCCATTTAGTCCTTTTCTCAGCGTGCACTCTTACATATAATGGGATGTTTGACCTATGCAGTTCTTGGCTGTTCTTCACAAAGTCAGTGATAGCTCAAAGCAAGATTGAGGGGGGTTTGCAGTCATATGATGTTGGAACCTGTGCAGTTCCATGGTTGTTGGTTGTTGTTCTCAGATCTTGACAAAGTCAGTGATAGTACAAAGAAAGATTTAGGGGGTTTGCGGCCATTTTCTCACTATTGGGTCTGCCAGCGCTCTCTTGCAACTCTCAAGGTGGCCATTATATCCCATCCCGATAGACCATTGTGGGTGGGTACTGTGTTATTGGTTTCCATGATGAGCATCACTTGTAGCCTTAACTCTAGGTCCATGCGGTATACTTCTTGTCATATATGAGGCCACAAAGGGGCTTTCACCCTTGTGCACCCTTGTGTAGGAAGTTAGGGTGGTTTCCTTGGTGAACATGGAATCCATCCTTCACATGTCTCAGCAGGAGCGTGATATCTCTAAGCACCTCTACCTTTTGTAGATTAGACCCTTGGCAAGTGGGCCCCTAGGTAAGACCTTGGCGAGATGCCGGTAATTGGCCCGGCCGTGCTGGCGTTCCCGTTTTTAACCTCTCCCCACTGCTGTCTAACTCCAAAAGCATGCCAAACATAAACTAGTTGGCGCAGGGGCTCAGCCAGGTTGGGCTATTTGTCTTTGATGGCAATTTCGTCATGATGGGTTATGTACATGCAAGTGCAGGGGAAGCTACTGCTTTACTATGATTCAGATGATTGGGTGACATCTATCCTAAAGTTTATGCATGTTGAAAGAGCTCAATATGGTGGACGCTCAGACCTCACATTACTTTTTGCATATGTGCTAGGGATTTCAGATATAGAAAATAGCGGAATTAAACATGCACAGCACACACACGAGTCTTAAAACTACTGCTCTGTATTATGTACAAGAATGAAGTGTTACAACCGTACTTCAAGTACAAGAGATGGCTGAGAATGAAGACAGCAGTTTACAGCCCATGATCTGTAGAAAATCTCCTCGGGCTGAGTCTTAGACCTACTGTTCTGTATTATGTACAAGAATGAAGTGTTACAAACTTACTTCAAGTACAAGAGATGGCTGCGAATGAAGACAGCAGTTTACAGCCCATAATCTGCTGTAAATCTCCTTGGCCAGCCCACACACTGTAGAGAGACTAGCGTATTGATTTTGACGATTTTCCAAGGCATGTATATGTATGCATCAATAATGTTGGTTGGCCTTCATATTTGCTGTCGGCTTGCTCCAAAGGACAACCCACAACCATGTTGTCAAGACCTGACTGCCTGCGCAGACTCCCACGAGGCATAGGCTGTTGTCAAGATCTGATTGCTTGCCTGTGCACTTGCCTGGCTGCTAATTAATGCATGTATGCCATGTGGCTGCTATGGTGGCACTACTACAGGAGAGGTGCGTCTTAAGGCAGGGTCTATTAGACCATGGATGCACTGCACATGGTCACCTGGAAATGATACTTTCTGGTCAGATCATGGAGGCTTTGCAGAGACATATATGAGTAACATTGTTATTTAAACAGACACACCATAATCTAGAGAGGGCTACTTGTAGTGTTCGTTTATATACAGGGATCTGCGACATGCCATTAGGTACACAGTTTTGGGATCGGCGGTGTCTCAAATGCCTATAACTATACAGAGCTACTCGGAGCCATTAGATTTCATGATTATGAATCTGGATAGAGTAGATGTTATTATCGGAAAAGAGTGGTTTCATAACCATGATGCCCAGATAGAGTGGAAGGGTCTAAGTTATCTTTTGTCATGGAGGGCGCCTAGATTTGTCTTTAGGGTGATTTTGATGTTCCATCCGCTACTCTTGTAAGCTCAGTTGAACTTCGTAATATAGTAAAGGATTCTAATTATGAAGCGTTTTAATGTGCTAGATACCATGTCATCTGATGCTAATTGTGAGTTTAATTCAGTTAGTCTTGATGTATGGGAGACACAAGCTTTAGAGAACATCAGGGTAGTTTGCCGATGTTTTCTTAGCTGAGTTACCTTAGGTCTTCCACCCAGTCAGTCAGTTGATCATAAGATTGATCTAGTTCTAGGGTCCCAACCTATGAGCATTGTGCCTTATAAGATGAGCCAAATGGAAGAAGATGCGAAGATGAGATTGTTTGACAGTTTAGTCGAATTTCGTAATATAGCAAAGGATTCTAATTATGAAGCATTTCAATGTTCTAGATACCATGTCATCCGATGCTAATTGTGAGTTTAATTCAGTTAGTCTTGATGTATGGGAGAGATAGGCTTTAGAGAACATCAGGGTAGAGTTTGCCGATGTTTTCCCAACTGAGTTACCTTAGGTCTTCCACCAATCGGTTAGATGATCATAAGATTGATCTAGTTCTAGGGTCCCAACCTATGAGCATTGTGCCTTCCAAGATGAGCCAACCGGAAGAAGATGAGAAGATGAGATTGTCTGACAGTTGTCAGAATATGTTCGGATGGGACATATTAGGAGTAAAATCTCCTTGGGAGGCACTAGTACTTTTGAAGCACAAGAAGGACGGAAGTTAAAGAATGTGTGGCAACTAGAAAAAGTTGAATAAAGTTCCGATCAAGAATAGTTATCCCCTTTTCAGAGTGGATGAACTAGGTTGTAGGAAGCTACCTATTTTATGAAGATTGACTTTCATAGTGGTTATCACCTCATATGGATATCTGAAGAAGGCGTCTTTAAGACGAGATTCTGCACTCGGCATACGAAGTTTCTCATATTGCCTTTTGGGCTCACGAATGCTCGTGCAAATTTTCAGCCGATGATGAATGATCTCTTTAAAGGTTATTCGTGGTGGTGTTTCTAGATGATATCTTGATATATAGTCATACTTTGGAGGAGCATGTTGAACCTCTCCAGATCCTCATGAGGATTTTGAGATGAAAGAAGTTGTATGCCAAGTATACGAAGTGTGAGTTTTTCAAACAAGAACTCGTATATCTAGGACATCGGATTTCTTGAGATGGGATGAGTATAGATCTTGAGCGCATATGGAAGGTTTTAGATTAGCTAGTTTCTCACACTATAAGACAACTTTGGGCGTTTCACTGTCTTTCTCAAGAAGTCGGTGAGGGATTATTCATACTTAACCATACCTTTCACGGACCTCCTTCGGGGAAGAGGACGTAAGTCCAACAGCTTGATTTCTTGGAATGTGAAGCTTGATGAGCTCTCGAGCTTAAGGTGTAGGGAGCATATGCATTGGCCTTGATCCTAGTAGACCATTTGTGGTCGAGATAGATTGTCACGTGCATCCTGCACTTGGATGCCACGTAGACATATTTGTACAGAAGGTGCAGGACCTGGGATGGAAAGCTGGTCCCATGTGAGCCCAGTCCGGGACGAGTCAGTCAGGGATCCATCTCAGTCGTCCGAGGTTAGGTGTGCATTGTCGTGCAGCACAGGAGTCCAAGGTCAGGTGTATACTGTCCTGCATATGAAACGGTGCCAGTCCGCACTGTGAGTCTCCCTTTGGAATGATGTCAGTGATTCTGTGTATTTGGTATGGTACCGGATGCCAGATTATTGTGTAGTTAGTTAGGGTTTGCTTTTAGAACAAGGGGCCAGCCCATAGGGCTACCCCAAATCTTAGTTAGGGGAAGCATATAGGCTGTACAACCTGGTTATGGCCATAAGGGCAAGTATGGGGCAGACCATACAGGCTGCCCAGTACCCAAACAGCCTAAAGACTATGACCCAACCCCTAAGGAATCATGCGCGTAAAGCCCAACCAACAAGGGAAGAAAAGCGCAGCTTTTATTGAAATTTTCTAGCATTAAATGCTTATATTCAGTCGTGGGATAGAATTAGAACTGGCCGACTGCTTATCTTGGAGTAGTATTAATAGATGAGCCACAATCCATTTGTTTTCTCTCATATTTCACCAAGAGCCAAGGCAAACAAGGTCTAGACAAGCAAAGGGGTGAAGGACTGCAGGTCAAGGGCAGAGATTTCTCAGCCAAGAAAGGTCAAGATTTCTGTATTTTCTTTTCAGATTCACATCATTTTAATAAAGCAAATACACCATCTGTGGTGGGGACCCTACAGAGGGTATTTGGGACCCAATGCTCTGTCCTCTCTCTCTCTCTCTCTCTCTCTCTCTCTCTCTCTCTCTCTATTTTCTACACATCTTCATTCAGTTTTGTGCGTTAATTCTATCGTGAAAAGTGTGCTGATTTTGAGCATTGAAGTTACCGATTCTTCGAAGCTTCCGCGTGTTACAGTGGTATTAGAGCCTACTTCAAGTGCAAAGATTCAGCAAAGAAACCATAATTTTTTTCTCGTTCGTGTGGTTGGTTTTCAGACGCTGGTGGACTACCCCTTTCGGAGTGACTCCTGTCCCTCGAAGGACGGTTGGTTTTCAGCCTCCGGAAGCCTTCGGACTTCTCCCACACAGATAGTAGATGGTCATATTACGCTCCGGAAAGGAAGTGCGTTTTCTTGCTACGGCGAGCTTCGACGACAAGAGAGACCCAGAACCATGGGACCAGAGTGCATCAAGCAGCCCAGATAGGGCACCAGGCTTGAGTGTCACAGATTTGTTCCAGCAGATGATGCGAGCAATTGCAGACCAGACAACCAAGTTGGACGAGCAGAAGGCGCAGATCTTGGCTCTGGAAGAGCATACCCGTTCTCCAGTGTTGCCTCTCCTTCCGTATCCCAGATTCCAGATCCTCTACACAGGGACCCTCTCGTTGGGTCATGACCGTAGTCGAGCTCTTTGCTTGAGTTGCAGATGCGTGCATTGGAGATCCGACAACGTGAAGACGAAGCCATGCGACGCGTGGAACACGAGTGTTACCTAGGAGCTTTGGACGCTAGATTGACACCGGCGGTGCCCTCGAATCATTTTCCGGAGAATATGAATTTCAGTAAGTATAATGGTAAACTCGATCCCACATCAGAAGCCTGGCTGAACTGTACATGGCTGTAGAAACACCTCGATGAACTGATCTCGAGCCTATGCACTCTCCCCAAGGGCATGAGGAAGGGCTGCACACCTGAGGCTGAGAAAGGACTGCGGTGGACTGTTCTAAGCTATGTAAATATGCTGTAAATGCTTATGTATGATATGTTACCTTCACCAGATGACTGTAGCATGTATGGATAATGCACAGAGGGCAGAGGCACTGCTGTAGGGTTGAATACGCAAGGTAAACTGCTGGAGAACTGCAAACGCAGGACTGAACTGACCTGAATACCTGCTGGTGGAGATCTATGCTCAAACGCAGAGGGTACCTATTGAACTGGGGCCTGAAAGAGTGCTGTATGCCGCCTGTAGGCTGAAAGGACAGAATTGCTGCGTTAGGGTACAGATGGCTGCGCCTGATGTCTATAGGGGCTGTGGAACTGCTGGCTGCTGAATGGGACTGCAGGATGGCTGCGTCAAGCTGCAGGGAAGGCTGAAAGCACAAACGCAAGCTCCAGAAGGCCTGGGACCAGTCTAGGCTGAAGGCGGGAATGCTCCTAATGCTGAGGATGAAGGCGCCTAGCTCATTGAAGACTGAATGGTAGAACTAAGCCCTATGCAAGCCTATTTATACTAACCAGGGGCTGGTCAAGTTGGCTGGTCATTTATTTAATAAAGTTTATATTTATAAATGACATTAAATGCTAAATAAATACCATAAAATATGAGAAAAATACTAGATAAATCCTAGTAAATTCCCTAAGGCTTCTGAGATGTTCTAAATGATGCACAAGCATATGAATGCATATTATGCAGGATGCAGAGTGCTTTCTGGATGCAAACCCTAAGGCTTCTACTACTGACTCTACATGCATGAATGATTCTCTCCAAGTGGGTTAAGGGACTTGACTGATTGATTGACCCGCTAAGGCTGAGGAATGACCTACGTAGCTCGTGCCTGACTTATCCTGGACTGAGGATGTACAATGGGGTCACGGCGTACGACAAATATCATTCTACCGGGTTCTAATAATGTACAAATGTTGCACTGCTGATGATGAGCCAGTTTGTCACCATGCATTGAGTGCAGAGTGCATGTGACACATATAGGAGTGAGGAACCCAATACCAAGAGCTAGCTTTTGGACACTTTGGTGACATGTACAGGGATGTCGAGAGCTGCTTTTTGGAGTGTGGATTTGAGAGAGGAGGATGGTAAGAGGATAGAGAGATTGGAGGTGATAATGTTCCAATGTATGTTCAAGACCTGCTTTTTGGAGTGTAGATTTGGGAGAGGAGGAGGATGGCAAGAGGATAGAGAGATTGTAGGTGATGATGTTATAATGTATGTTCAGGATCAAGCCTTTGGTGCCACACAAGATTATAATGATTGAGTTTGGAGTAGCTCTTTATTCCTAAATGTCCTTTTCGAGATTATCACTTGCACACACAATCTATATAACAATAGACAGAGACCGCCTCCCAAAGTCGGTACTTGAGTCTTACAGATAGCTTGTGCGAGTCTAAGTTGATCCCATTAGATTATAATGATTGAATTTTTAACCGGCTTTGTACTAGTCTTAGTTGATCCCATTAGAGCTTCTTATCAAGCTTCACTTCTTAGAGAATATTTCGTGAGAGTTACAAAGGACCGTTTTGGTTGAAAAGCCTAGATATCTCTATGGACACATGTCATCATAATTGTGATCTAGTCATATGAGAATTGAGTTCACTGCGTCTAATTTTCTTATTGCCCAAGGAAAAATCTTTTTCATTTTTGAAGGAATTACAAGCTAAATAATCTCTGTGATGGCTGAGGATGCTTTTGTTTTCTTAGTCGCCTATTGTAGTGAACGACTTGTAGCGACATCCTCCATGAGTGATAATGGTCTTAAATCTGAGTGTCTCTGGGACTTTTTCATGCTGTATATTAAGCTTCATGTGCAATGCTAGCTTCATTTTCAAACAGAAAGACTTGATGTGTCCTTATGTCATGATATCTTTTAATATGTTGCAGCTAGAACGGGGGGCTTCAGCTGGAGATTCAGCTGGGAAAGTACAAGACATTGAAATCCCACCTCCACGCCCTAAAAGAAAGCCTAGTCATCCATATCCAAAAAAAGCTGGTAATAGCCCCTCCTCTTTGGAAGAAGAGAATAGAGATTCTCCACCATCGTCTTCAGCAAGCCTGGCTGTAGCTAATCATGAAAACTCCCAGGTATTGATGCTTGTATTCTAGCTTTCCCACATGTGAAGGCTTAAAAATTTGACAGTTTTTGGCAAGACAATGGAACACAAGTGTGCAAGTTCTCTATACTAATATATGTATTGCTCATTTTTTCATGAAGTCTGCATCGTTTACTCCGTATATTGGTAAAGGACGACCCGGATTAGGTGCAGCCTCCTGCGGAATTCCGCTTGGGTCGGGTCATTTCTTTGGACCACAAGGAAGCATGAAGCTGTTTGGTAAAACAGTTATGGCTCCAGCAACTCACAAACCAGCTTCACAAAATGATTCAATCAATGAATGTGTAGCTACTGGGAAACTCCCATCACCAAGCATGCAGACCAGTAAAGTTGATTTGAAGCAGAATGGGGGTTTTTCTCCATTTTTAAAGGCTGAAAAGAAACCTGGATCTTTTACAGGAGAGCCTTTATCCTCAGACAAAAATGGCTTTGGCTCAGAAATGAACACTCTTGAAGGTACAGATGGATTGACGGTAGAGGACTCTACAGATGGGCTAGCAGATTCTCAGTCCATTTATGAAGGGAGAAGTCTGTCACACAAATCTAGGAACACTGCAGGTCAGACAAAATATGAAAAACTGGATGCCTTTTCTCAGAAATTTCCGGCAGTTGGGAAGATGGATGTGCAGTTTCCTCATGCAGGTCACCAAAACAATCCAATGTACCTGTGGATGGATAACTTTTTCCGCTATTATAGCGGGCTACCGGTCCCTCCTCATGCAGCTTATGGCCCCACAGATGGGCTTTCAACCAATCCAATGACACTTTGGCATTTTATGCAGGCCTCAGCAATGAATTATCCAGTACAAGCTGCAGCTATGGCAGCAGCAGCTGCAACCAGATGGACAGGATTAGTGGCAGGAGCTAAGGCATCAGTCGGATCCTCACAAGCTAATACTAATGAGAGCCATGCTTTACCACCCTTTGGGGATGAGCTCAGCGATACAGCTTTCAAATCCACAGCTGCATCTTGGTGGGCTTTCAGAGGATTGGTGCCCCCCCAGCCGGGATATCATCCTCCTACAAGTTCTTTGTGTACAGGAGGGCTGGACAGTGCTGCTAATGTGAATGTAACAAAACAGAAGAATATTGAAACTCTTGAGGTGAATGGCAAACAAGAGGGACAGCGGACATCGGACTCAGAATCAGGTGATGATGTAGAAGCAATGGAAAACTTATCAGGGTCACTAAATGCAGATGAGAAGGAGCATATACGAAGAAACAAATCCACTAACAGTGGTTGCATGCTGGGGACATCATGCATAACTGAAACTCCTAAGGATAACAATGCACTTCCAAATTTGGAAAGCCAGGCCAAGGTAAATGCTCCCATAATGTCGGTGGGGTATCCTGCACATGAGAGTCACACAGAGAAGATTGCTAGTAATGAAGCGCAGCAGTGTGTGTGTAGCTCAGCTGATGAATTTGAAGGAGGGGGGAAAAAACCAAGGGAAGGATCTTCAAGCGGTTCAAATACACCAGTGTTTGGTTGCCATTTAAGTGAATCTGAAACTCCAAGCATGTTGGAAAGCAAGAAGAGAGAAAGTGACACTTTCTTTGAAAAGAATGACAATATTCATGATGACACATTTGAGAACTCTCATCAAGAATGGGTAGTTGGTGCAGATGGTTGTTCTAAGATTAGATTAAAGCACATAGAGAAAAGGAAAAAGTATCAGCAAAGAGATTTTAGACATGGAGGCAGTGAGGACTCCAAACGGTTCAAAAGTTGTGCTCCTGATGTGGATTCCCGGAAAGAGGTTTCTCAAGAGGTACTCTGCGTTGCATACTCTTTCCTTTTTTTGTCGGGTGTTTCTTTATATCATTCAAAAGTTGTGCTCCTTATGTGGATTCTCCGAAAGGGGCTTCTTAAGAGGCACTCTGCTTTGCATACATTTTTCCCTTTTTTTTTGTCTGGTGTTTCGTTATATCATTTAAGTCCTCTTCTCTATTGCTTGAATCACGTTGTGAGAGTGAGCTTTGGTATGCCTCTATGTGAGTCTGCCCTGTCTGCAGCTTTGATTGGTCTATCCTGTGCCTCTCCTCTGTGTTGGAAATCTCACAGGTAAAATGTGTGATTTGTGATGCAAAGTATACCATCTTTATAGCTTCTGTATGGAATAGATTGAGGCTGGTTGGAAGACCAGCATTCAAGTCTTGCTTCTATATAAGAAAGAAAGGAAGGGGTGAAACCGGCCTTTGGTAGAGACCAAAGTGCGGTAGACTAGTAGTCACCCAAACATAGTTGTAATCCAGCAAATAAGACAGACAAAAGGGAGCTAGAGTGCTCCTACACAAAAAGAACAACCACACCTGTTGGCCCCAAAGCTTGGCGCCCCTTTCGGTATTTCTATATTCACATTCAATGGAAGAGTTCAACTGAATACATCATGGCCATACATGGCTTATACAGATGCATGTCCAAACTGCCAGTCCTCTGGACCTCTTAGCATAGAGGTTTCACACAGCCCTGTGCCCTAAAACACCACACTGTTATTCACCTCTAATCAGCCAAGATAGTACATCCACGAGGCCTTGAATACGCATCTAATTGGCCCATGCACATAGCCAAAAACACAGCCATACATCAGTTCGTAATCTCTTCCAAAAACATGCTAAGTTTGCTCATGTTTCTGCTCTCTTAGGCTGCAAATCCCTCCTCTCACAAGGGACCAGGAGAGACTCCCGAACAACCCACAAGCCGGAAGGAGGAGGAGTTTTAACCTGTGTGCGTCTGACATCGCCCACAAGCCTGTAAAAAAAGATAAGAGAGAAAAGAATATTCAGCTGCCTCTGCACAATAGCAGCCCACCGCCTTCCTCTTGCTCCTCCTGCTGTCCACTGTCTTCCATGAGATATAGAGAGAGAGAAGCGTGGAAAGAGCCTGCAGTCCAGCCTGCCCATTGGCAATAGCACACCCAGCACTATGCGTCTTCTGTCCTGCCAGTCCGCCTCCTGCAATCCAGCCGGTCTCCTGCAGCTGTACCTGCTCACAGATGCTGCAGCCCGACTGTGTGCCCAAGGAGATAACCAGCCAGTCACCTGTGTGCCTGTCTCCTGACCTGCCCTTCACAAGAGCGTGAGAGAGAGAGAGAATTCAGCGTGCAGTCTTGTGCGCCCAGTCAAGCAGCCCTTCCAAACGAAAAAGCAACCACCCACGTATGCTGCAGCCGCCTTTTTTCCAAAGAAACCCCAATAATAGCATGGAGCCTCCCAAAAGGGCCACGATGCTCTAAAAGTGGTATTCTTTTTTTTAAAAAGGTTTTAAACCTTTGTTCCTTCTCGAGGTTTTAATAAAACCTTAGTCCCCTCTTGAGATATGCTCTGCATCTCCGGAGGTTTGATAGAAACTCAGTACGAAGGGCTTTGTGTGAATATATGCTCTGATGTGTGTGTGTGTGTGTGTGGAGTGCGTGTGTGAGAGCATATCTTGATACAAAGTTCTACACCCACTATTGGGCACTGATGACGTTAGTGGGGATATCGTAGTATCGAGTCCATACTATGCATAATGGAGTTGATAGTTATATAGTCTTGTGGGTTGACTACCATGAGTATATAACATGCACGTTCCTAACAGGTGAATTTGGGCATGTTCTTGGATTCATCTAGGTATATAATAAAAAGAACACCCCAAGTGTGAACATATAACCAATGTCCTGCACACTGACCACCATGCTCACACATACGCTACATAAATTCACAGGGTCGTGACATACCCCCCTCTTGAAAATTGGCAAGCATCCTCGATTGCATTCTGGTGATACAACATGACATCCAAAGCGGAATGACACTGATAACGAAGGCTGCCCAATACAGCAAAATATCAACCATGTGATCCACTGAAAGTGTAAAGTACAATATGCAAGATCAACGTTCCAATCCCTCTTGAGCCATGCATATGTAGCAACATTCACTTCAAACCAATGGTGTAGTAATAGTCCAAATTGTATACTACTGTGAACCATACATAACCACAACATCCAATGTGACTAGTACACATATCATAGAAGTCCCATAAGTAGATGTACTGTTAGCTGTCAGTACCTTTGGGTGAGACAAAAGTTGCATCAAGCGACCTCTAAATGACATCTGAGCTTGTCTGTATCAAGGGAGCGGAGGTGCTACCCCCCTCTAAAGCATCAAGCAATTCTCCAGACCTATGCTCTGCTGAACTTGAATGAGCCATAGCAAGATTCGGCTCCAACTCAAAGGCATCAAGATAAAGCTGCAATACTTGAGGTGAATCTGCTAAGTCACCCTCCTGCATCCACTTCGCATCCATCGGTGAATAGTTCTTGAACTTCACAAGATAGTGATGGGAAACTTTACCTCGTACCTTTCTTTCCTTGTGTGCCAGTATCTACTCGGGAATAGGAATCTCATCAAGTTCCTCCACTTTTGGTTGAGCCTCAGGCACATCCCCTCGGAAAGGTCTAAGTAGACTCACATGAAATGCATTGTGAATCTTCCAGTGATCTGGTAGCTTCAAACGATAGGCCACCTCACCGATCTTTTCCAATACCTGAAAAGGTCCATAGTAGCGCATGCTCAACTTAGGGAATAAGTGCTCTTTACCCTTCATCTTTTTGAGCCTAGCTTTCTTAAATCGCAAAAGAACCCAGACACCCAATGCAAACTCTAATGCACTCCTTTGACGGTTTACTGCCTTCTTTTGCTTTTGTTGAGTTCTTTGGAGTACCAACTTAACTCTCCTATAAGCTTCATCCATGTTCTCCACATACTGGTCAGCCTGAAAGATCTTATCCTTTGTGTGCAAAATGGCTGGTACATTCTTCCCTCCTTCCACAATCTCAAAAGGCGCCTTGCCCGTTGAGGTATGGACGGTGTTGTTATAGGCGAACTCCACCAAAGGAAGATACTTTTCTCATTGTTGCTTATGTTCCACATGTACGACTTGGAAGTGGAACATAGACAAAAAGTTGGCCCATCTCATATGCTTCTCAGAAAGCTTAATTTGCATGAGGAAATAACGCAAGGTCTGATGATCTGTCTGCATAGTAAAATCATCCCCAAGCAAATAGTGTTTCCATGTAGAAAGAGCATGAATTACAGCCAACATCTCTTTCTCATAGACCTGTAAATGCTTCTCGGCATTCTGTAATATACGACTCTCATAGGCTATCACATGTCCTTTTTGCATGAGAACTGTTCCAATGTTGTTTCCACATGAATCACACTGGACAACAAAAGCCTTTTCGGAGATCTGATAGTGCCAATATGGGATCCGAAGTAAGCTTTTCTCTAAGCTTCTTAAAGGTTGCAATTTCCCAATCAACCCATCGAAACGCAGTTCTCTTCTTAGTCAAAGCATGAAGGGGCAAAGCAATCTCAGCAAAATACCGTATGTACCGCCTGTAATAGGAACACAATCCCAAAAAATTGCGTACATCATGCACGGTCCTCAAGTTTGGCCAATTGAGAATTGCTTCTACTTTCGAAGGATCCATACGGACTCCATCTTTAGACACGATGTGCCCCAAGAAGTGTATTTCTTCCAAGAAGAACTCACTCTTCTTACCATTTATGACCAACCTATGCTTCTGAAGTTCTTTAAACACTGTGGCTAAATGCTCCCTGTACTCCTCCTCTGAGCGTGAATGCACAATCAGGTTATCAAAGAATGTGCCCACAAACGCTTGATGAGGCCGGAAAATCTTGTCCATCATCCTGTTAAAGGTGGCGGGAGCATTTGTCAAGCCAAAGGGCATGACCAAGAACTCATATAGCCCAAAGGTGGTCCGAAATGCTGTCTTATGCACATCCTCGTGTCTAATGCGTATCTGGTGATACCTGCTTTTCAAGTCTATCCGATTAAAGACTGTGGAGCCATGTAAGCGGTCTCCAAAGTGTCATCAATTCTTGCACACTGACCACCATGCTCACACATACGCTGCATAAACAAGGGGTTTCTTTTGAGTTTTGACCATGCTTTTTGGCACGCCTTCACCTGTTTTTGTACTGTCCTTTACAACATGGTAGTGTAGGCTGGACACGTTTAACAGCTTCTTTTTTTTTTTTTTGAAAAGAAACCTGCCTAGAAGACAGAATACAAAACACTGCAACAGCAGTAAAAGAAACACAACAAGGGTGCTTCCTCCATGGCTGGCCGCTCTTGGAGGAAGCCTACATTGCTAATACAAAAGTACGAAGCCACACAGGGGCCTACTCTGAGTGGTGACACTTGCCTCCCAACCTAGTGTCATCTCGAAGGCGGAGCCTCTCTACTAGACAGAGTGTAACAAAATGAATCGGCAGCGGAAACAACCACCACGCCCCCCCACACCCCCCCCCCCCCCTCTCTTTCCCCGGGCTGAAACCTCTGTCTGCTCCCCAGATACCGAACCAACTGGGGCAGCGGGTGCTTGAGGCTTTGTCATCTGCCTCTCCACTGAGTCCAAGCTCTGGAAAGATCGCGAGCAGGTGACTGGTTACGGAGTCAAGGCTGCAGCTTGCTGAACTCCTCTCAAGTGACCAGGGCCAGGATGAGGGGGAGATGGGAGAGGATGCTGGTTGGAGGGGGGCTCCTCGTGCAGAAACTGCTCTTTGCCTGGTGGGATTTTGGATCCAAGTTCAAGGGGCTGAGGCAGGGTGATGCACATGCATCAGTACGGTAGCATATCCTACACCCTGTAGGAATGCTAAATACGAGTCTTGAAACTACCACGGACAAAACATAGTAAAGGCTGGACAAAAGATGAGGCATTTTGTGTGCTTAAAAAATGCAGAAACGGTGTTGATACAATCTTATTACTGATCCTTTTTCATCATAGGATTGTTTTCTAATTTGAAGATAGTGACCCTACAAACACATCATTTTTTTGATGATAGAAGTGAATGCAGCATTCTATATCTTCTATTCCAACTGCTAAGTAATTTGTGAATATGTGCAGGGACGCAAGGCTTTCCAAGCTCTCTTCACGTGCAAAACGCTACCTCAAACATTCCCAGCTGCAAACATGGGAGAGGTCAGGGATGTTACCTTTGTGAATGAAGATCTATCAAGACCATCCAATGATTCGGCTTCAATGGAAGTTGAGGTGAAAATTGAAAGAATAGGTGGTGAGTGTAAGAATACCTGTGGATTCCGTCCCAAAATGGTAAATGAGGAAGCTCACATTTGTGGAAATATTTCGAGCAGCAATGATGCTAACTGTGAAATGGGCATTGGTTTCCGCCCACTTAATGTGCACCATGATAGAAAGGAGGTGGACAGCAAGACATTTAGTGTTAGTTCAAGGTCTGGATTTGTTCCTTATCAGAGGCCTCTTTGTGCAGAGCCAAAAATCAATGCTCACCCTTCACTGTAGGGCTTATGTAGGGAAAGAAAGCTGCTTTGCGTCCCTACTTGTAAAATGGGATACATCAGGGTTCACGTGAGGAGCTCAAGGCAAGCATGTGTGATGGTGAACAGGAAGAGCTTATGTTTGGCAATAGAGGGCTCAGGGAATAGAACACAGTTGGCTAGGCTGCCGTAGTTGCAATCTAGGTGTGGTGTGCTGGTTTAATTGACTGTGCACCATCACTTGTATCCAAATGTCCATTGTATGTACAAGATGTAAGTAATGGAAGGCAAACCTTCATTCCCAACTTTTCATAATTTTTTGTGCAGTTAAGACACTTTTTTGAAAGTTGAGCACTAAGTAGGAGGTGGTTCAATTGTGGTAACCTTGGTGGGGTCCCTTTTGACAAGAAAGGCCAAGTCCTTACATAACCAATTTTTCAAGATTTAATGATGATATGGTGTAGGCTTTCTTTCTCCCCTCTTTTTTTTTTTTTTTCATGAGGTTGTATTCCATTCCTAGTCACACATACGGGAATTTCTCCCGGCTACACACACACACACATCATACTACTCACCACACACACACCCGAGTACCACAAGGGCGTACCACCCTTCCAAATATTGGCCATTTTGTAGGTAGCGGCGGACGAACCCCACAAGTTAGTTGTCTGATCGATTGGAGTGAACACCCTGCACAACTTTTGGTAGAACTAGGTGTCACAAATTGAGTCGCGATTTTCGATGTCCATGGCAACCATTGTCCCTGATCCAAAGTGTGAGTTTGAAAGGCAAAGATTGCACACTGTTTTCGCCGCATGATCCGCCGAAGAGGAGGGTGGAAGCAAGCGCCATGATGATCAAATGATGACGGCGTAAGGTGTACAGATGATAGCCTACATGTCCACTTGCATGCGAAACACACCTTAGTATAATGTGTCCCACCTCCCGTAGAAAGTCCAAAATCTTATCCACTAGGCTACTGCCTTGGGGACATTTCTCATCTCTTTTTGGCCTCCACGTAGTGGTCGTTCAATTACATACTTGAACACTCTTGATATCAGTTGTTTCAAAAAAAACTTGTATGATCGTCGTCGTTTTGAAAAGGAGCATTTTTTTTTTTGTTCATGATGGGAGCTTTTCTCTTACATAGAACAGTGGATGGGGATTGAGTATACTACTCCGTGTGTGTGTGTGTGGACTTGTTGGTGTGTCCCCCTTGGAGTGCCAGAGGCAGAGCAACATATGTGATTGGAGTGCCCTTTCGGAACCCTGCTTGGGGCTTTTTACCCTTAAGAGAAAGGCATAAAAAATTTCCCTCTAGAAGGCGATCTCATTTCTTAAAATCGTTAACGTTGCCATTCCAATGTTTTGATAAAAAAAATCATCAAAATTTCACCCTTTAAAATAAGATAATTGAGCCTCCCTTCAAAACCAAGGCCTGGTCACTTAAAGATTGCATACGCAAAGCATATAACTTTAACTTCTTGTGATGAAAAAATACCTTTTCTTTGAATTTTTTTAAAACATAGTATAGTTGAATTTTTTTGGCAACTTTTGCAAGGTAGGTGTGATTTCATGTACCATGTTGTTTGATAGTTGATTGTAAACTGCCTTCTTCTTTGAAATAGTGCTTGCCATTCTTTTCTTTTGCACCAAAAAAACTACAAATTTCATGTGCTATAATACTGTCTATAACTAAAATTCTATGGTAATGTTGCACCTCCCACGATTCTTAATTTAATGCCATATGTGAAGCACACACATTTTGAAGGAGAAGCTTTAGCAATGTAGCATGGTTGCACCAAATGTCAATCACACGCATAGTAAACACACTTGATTGTTTCACATAAATCCAACATTGAGTTGTCTTTCTGGATGTGGCATCATATGATCCACACACAAAGGTCAAAGTTATTACAAAAGACCTCCATCAACACCTTGGTGTGCCTCCACAAGAACTGCATTCTTTTTTCTACTACCATGCATCTTTCAATACAATTGGCCACCATTGTAGCATTATATGGTAATGATGTGTGTGAACACACTTAGGACTGTCGGGACACTTTTTCCCTCACTAGGAGGTTTTTTCCCCGTGTGCGTATGTACACCCTCTTATCTACTCATTTTGGGGTGTGTACTTATCTTTTGTATCTGGCACACATTTGTTCATTCTAGTCTAGTGAGTTTGTGTGATCTCAAGCTTCTTTATCTTGTGTGTGTGCATTGTTGCAACCCTAACCCTAATTCTAACGATCGGTATCAGAGCTAGCTTCCTTGACACTTGATCTAGTAGTCTGCCATTTTCTCTAGTCTCATCGTTGCGTGTGTCTCTCGAGGTGACATTTTGGCGTTTTTGGGATGGGGCCATCTTGATCATTGCCTCATAGTGCTTGACGTTGCAATCGTAGTGCTTCAATCGGATTTTGATTCCGAGATCGTTTGTTCACTCTGTGAGCTTCTCAATCGAAGATAGAAAAACAAGGTCATGAGGAGGAAGATAGACTACTAGATCAAGTGTCAAGGAAGCTAGCTCTGATACCGATCGTTAGAATTAGGGTTAGGGTTGCAACAATGCACACACACAAGATAAAGAAGCTTGAGATCACACAAACTCACTAGATTAGAATGAACAAATGTGTGCCAGATACAAAAGATAAGTACACACCCCAAAATGAGTAGATAAGAGGGTGTACATACGCACACGGGGAAAAAACCTCCTAGTGAGGAAAAAAGTGTCCCGACAGTCCTAAGAGGGTGTACATACGCACGGGGAAAAAACCTCCTAGTGAGGGGAAAAGTGTCCCGACAGCACTTTCTGTGAAGTGAAGCATTATTCCTCATATTCGGTCATGTAAGACTTCAAAACAAGCATGGGTCATGTAAGACTTCAAAACAAGCATGGGATACAGAGAATGAAGGTGTCCACAGTTCTCAATGCATTGCCGGATTCTTGCAGGTACATCTGAAGTAGAATCTGATACAGATGTGGCTCCTCCACATACATCACTAGTACCTCCCACTGCTGCTCAAACGAGATGGGATGGAAGAGATGCACATGCACATGCATTGCTTGTACTTTCTGTGAAGCGAAGCATTATTCCTCATATTCGGTCATGTAAGACTTCAAAACAAGCATGGGATGCAGAGAACAAAGGTGCCCACAGTTCTCAATGCATTGCCAGATTCTTATCAGAGTTTTACATCTATCCTTAGACTCATGATGAAGGAAAATCCAAATGCCCTTACATTTGATGAGCTCGTTTCAGTACTTTGCAAGAAGAGCAGTTCTCATGTGGATCATGTTCTCATTTCTACTTTATGTAATGAGGAGGAACATGTTTCCTTTGAGGAAGCATAGGATAATGATCATTGGATGCATGCTATGCAGGATGAGTATAACTCTATACTCAAGAACGACACCTGGTATTTGACAGATGTACCTCATGGCAAGAAGGCCATTGGTTCTAAGTGGGTTTACAAGTTAAAATGCAAAGCAGATGGTAGCATTGATCGCTACAAGGCTAGACTTGTTGCAAATGGGTATGCCCAGAAAAAGGGCATTGATTATGATGAGACCTTTGCACCCCACATCTCGTATGACTACCATTAGGTGTCTCATTGCTTTGGCAACACATCATGAGTAGAATGTACATTAGTTGGACATTAAGACTGCATTCTTGAATGGTGATTTACATGAGGAGGTGTATGTATCGCAGCCTCCTGTTTTTTATGTGAAAGGGGAAGAGTCTAAAGTATGCAGGTTGAAAAAGGCTCTTTATGGCCTTAAGCAGGCTCCTAGAGCATGGTATGAGAAGATTCATGCATACTTGGTTGCAAATGGTTTTTGCAACAGTCCAACAGAAAGTACCCTCTATGTGAAGAGGAGTAAGGACACATTTTTGGTTATCGTTCTATACATTGATGACATGCTACTCACGCGACCCAATATAGATCAGATTTCATCCTCTTAAGGCTGGTCATCATTTGAGATGTCAGATTTGGGGCCCTTGCATTATTATTTGGGGATTCAGTTTATGCAGCGCAATGATGGAATTGTTATGCTACAGTCTAAATATATTCGGAAGCTATTGAAGAGGTTTAATCTTGAAGATTGTAAACCTGTGGCTACACCTATGGAGACAAGTACTTGACTTACTCTTCAAGATGCAGGAGACTCTTTTGATGCTATTTTGTATCAGCAGGCTATTGGATCCCTTTATATATGCAACACGAGGCCAGATATACAGTATGCAGTCTCACAGTTGAGAAGATTTATGCATAGCCCAGGTACGAAGCATTGGTAGGCTATCAAGCAGGTTTTTCGCTATTTGCAGGGCACTCAGTATTTTGGATTGTTTTATCCAAAGGGGGGTGAGTCACAGCTGCATGCTTTTAGTGATTCAGATTGGGCTGGATGTTATGACACATGAGTGTCCACTTCGGTTTTGCTTTCGCCTTGGTGATTCATGTATATCATGGCTCAGCAAGAAGCAACCTACAGTGGCCACTTCCAACTGTGAAGCTGAGTACACGGCAGCTTTTACAGCTACAGTTGAGTGTGTGTGGCTCAGACATCTTAGGCTGATTTGGGTGTTGGACAGTCATCTAGCACTACGATTTTCACTGACAACCAGAGCGCAATAGCAGTTGCGAGGAACCCAGTATTTCATTCTCGCACCACTAAGCACATTGAGGTACATCACCACTTTGTCACAGGGAAAGACTGTAGAGCAAAGATCAGCTTGGTCTATGTGCCTACACATGACATGGCAGATTTATTCACGAAGGCTCTTCCTCGTGAAAAGTTCGAAGCTTTTCGTAAAGCTTTGGGCTTACTACCTTTTTTCAGGATTGATCGGCCATACCCTGTACATGTTCACATCATCACTCCAAGGGAGATTTGTAGTGTGTGAACACACTTAGGACCACTGGGGCACTTTTTCCCTCACTAGGAGGTTTTTTCCCCCATGCGTATGTACACCCTCTTATCTACTCATTTTGGGTTGTGTACTTATCTTTTATATCTGGCACACATTTGTTTATTCTATTCTAGTGAGTTTGTGTGCTCTCAAGCTTCTCTATCTTGTGTGTGTGCATTGTTGAAATCCTAACCCTAATTCCAACAGAGTGCCAAATAATTTGTTAAGTTCATCCCATGCATCTTTAGCTTGTTGTATCCCTGCAATGTGGTGAATGATTTCATCATTTAAGCTAAGTGCAATGAGTCCTAATGCTTTCTCATTTCTGCTCTTCCACTCATCCTTCCCATGCTCCTTTGGACATTCATCTCTTCCCTCAACTAGCCCCCACAGAGTTTTCCTCATGAGCAAATACATGTATGGAGCTACTCCCCGTTAAATTTAGCTATTTCTTGTGCAATGCTCATGGTGATGTGAAGGGGGTCTTACCTCCTCTTGATCCAATTCAAGATTCAAGGGCAGTGTCTACCCTTTTACAACTCCAATCTGGTGTTAAATGATGATTACAACAAATTTACAAACATGAACACACCAAAAATTGTATAAAGCCAAGGGTTACTGATTTTTTGCACTGAATGGTTGGGATATCAAACCCTCTCCGAATTGCAATCTAAAGTGATAGAGATCTATATCAGATACCAATGGTAAATTTGAACCATCAATTGTACCAAAATGCAATGATTAGTCCTAATTAATCACTGATTAGTGAAATAATTTCCTATTTTGTGTGCAGAAAATAGAGTGTATGGGAAGGCCAGATCTGGTGCCTTAGACTTCAAATGAGCTCACATCCTTTTCAAGGGCATCAATAGCAGTTAGTCTAGTAGAGGATCAAGCTAAGAAACAAAAGATTTGACCAAACATTGAATGCTTAATCTCTGTTTTACCAAAGTCACTTGCAGATTTGATGCAAATCTTGATGCCACTTCTCCTTGAGGAATTTCTCAAATCTAAGATCACCAGCATGTTCAGAGCATCCAAAAACCCCTAGGGCTAAGAAGAATTAGATTGATTCACCTTGTGCGAGTGTAGATCTAGGTTTTTCTTCTAGAAAAAGATGCCTGCAAATCAGAGATTCCTGGCTGCTCCTGGCGGCAATTTTACAAATTGAAGCAACGAGCTGAAGCCTGGGGCTTGTGCCTAGGTATGGCTAAGATCTTTTAGCCTATTGTTGAGGCTAGAGGGAGATCAAGCCCCTCCACCAGCTAGGGGTGCAAAAAGTTAGTTGAAAAATACTAAAAAAGGGGGATTAATGCTTAATCATGATTAGTAGAGTGATTAACAAGGTGATTAGGCTTAAAAATTAGCTGAATCATAAGCTATGGCTCTGATACCAAGTTGAAATGCAAGAAAGAGTGGGCTATGGTGGATCAAATGCAAGAATTAACATAATTAGCAAGTGATTAGATGATGAAGTGATTAAGACAAGATTAGTGAGCAATTAATCTAATATGATAATGTAGGCATGGATACTCAAAAACCAGCAATTTCTCATTAGGCCAATGCCTTAATTTATAGGTTTTACATCCACAAGATGCCAAGCATCTAATCCCACTAATTTCTCCTTGATTTGTGCCACCTCCCCTACATCTGAGGACACCTTGATTTGTGCCACCTCCCCTACATCTGAGGACACCTTTTTCTAGAATTTTTCCATACCCCTATATTCACTCATGCTACCCTTGATTCTCTCATCAGTAGATCCCTCTCACATTTTCACTGCTACCCACTTAATTACAGACTCCCTTTTAAAGTCTCTTGCTAAGGGCTTGTTCCCGCACACACACACGTTCACTTGCATATTTCAACATGAAAGCATGCAGCTCACTCACCCCCCTTTGGATAAAATAATCCAAAATATTGAGTGCCCTATAAATAGCAAAAAACCCGCTTAACAACCAACACTTCGTACATGGGTTATGCATAAATCTACTCAACTGTGAGACCGCATACTATATATCTAGCCTCGTGTTGCATACATAAAGGAGGGATCCAACAGCCTGCTGATACAAAATAGCATCAAAAGAGTCTCCTTCATCTTGAAGACTAAGTCTAGTACATGTCTCCATAGGTGTAGCCACATGTTTACAATCTTCAAGATTAAACCTCTTCAATAGCTTCCGTATATATTTAGACTGCAGCATAACAATTCCATCATTGCACTGCATAAACTGAATCCCCAAATAATAATGCAAGGGCCCCAAATCTGACATCTCAAATGATGACTGCAAATCAGGGTCATAACTGCAATGTACAATCCATGCTCAATCATCTTGAGCAAAACTTACAGATTCCTTTTTCTCTGCACTTGGTGCAGATACATCAGCCAACAGCCATACCCGAATCTTTATTTTTCTCCTTCTCTAGCCTTTTTTTGCACTCATTTATGTAGTGTCCTGGTTTCCAGTCCAATAGTGACACTTGCCCTTATTTTTAGGCTTATCACCTTCTTTCTCTGTATCCTTGTCTGAGGATTCTGATTTTGGCTTATAGCCACCATGCGAAGAAGCTTTACCTTTGCCTTTCTAACTGGCAGCAAAAGCTTGGTCACCAACTCACATAACAGATTTGTTTTGCCTAGACTTGAGTTCTGCTAGGTAAAGGAGCTGCCAACTTGCTATCCCTCAATGTCTACACAAGCCATTTTGGCATACGTCTAGATTCTTCTATGGTTGCTCTCCTCATCCACTACATCCTCAATAATTGCCTCATCAAAAGGCTGATTTGCAGGCTGATTTTGCATCTGCTGCAAAGGCTGAATTTTAGCACTTGGTTGAGTATTCAATTGCTCTACATATGGCTGCCTTCCATTAAACAAAGGTTGGAGTGAATCAAACATGTTCTGTGAGCATACATTCTACTGTTTTTTGCATGAAAGCATGGGCTGAACTGAGTTTTCGACAAAAAACAACATCTCTACTTACCAAAATCCGCTTTGATGCTGGATGGTAGAGTCTATATCCCTTGCTTTCTGAATTGTATCCCATAAATATGCATTTAACTGCCTTATCATCAAGCTTACTGTGTTGTTGCTCAGGCACAAGAGCATGAGCAAGACAACTAAAACATGCAAATGAGCTACAGAAGGCTTCCTGCCATGCCAAGCTCCATAAGGAGTTTTAGACTGTAAGGTCTTGGTAGGGCATTTGTTCAACACATAGTTTGCGCACATAGTTGCCTCTAACCAAATACCATGAGGTAAATCTTGGGCTTTCACTATACATTGTGCCATCTCCATGAGAGACCTGTTCTTCTTCTCAACCACACCATTTTGCTGAGGTGTGTATGGCATTGTACATTAATGCCTTATGCCTTTTTCAGCCATATATGCATGAAATTCCTTGGACATATACTCCCCTCCTCGATCTAAATGAAGGGTGCCAACTTTACATTCACATGCATTTTCAGCCATGGATATGAAGTGCTTAAAGCACATAAAAACCTCTGACTTCTGCTTTAATGGATACACCTAGCTATATCTGGAGTAATCATCAATAAAAGTGACTTCTGCTTTAATGGATACACCTAACTATATCTGGAGAAATCATCAATAAAAGTGACGAAGTAGAGATATCCCCCAATATATGGTGTCCTCATAGGACCACATACATCACTATGTATAAGCTGTAATTTCTTAGCAGCTCTCACATATCCATCCTTTGGAAATGATGCCCGATGAATTTTACCAAGAATACACCCCTCACATACATGTCTAGTAGGGGTCTCAAGAGTTGGCAACTCAGACACCATATCATGCCGCCTTTGAAGGTGTAACAAACTGCCATAATTCAGATGGCCAAATCGTGCATGCCATATTTCTGCATCACTCATAGCACTAGTCATAGAGACTGAGCAAGCATCATGCTGCAACTTCTTAAATACATCCATCTTATATAGGCCATGAAACAAGGTACCTGAGGCAATGATAGAATAAGCATCATTTCTATCCTGAACTCTACATCTGTCTCATCCATAAATTTCACTGTCAAGCCTGACAAGGCTAAGGCTAAAAATGACAACAAGTTCTTCTTAATGCCTGGCACTTATAAAACTTTCAAAAGAGTAAATGCGCCCCCATTTGCAGTAGTGAGCACAACTCTACCAACTCCTTTGATAGGATATGAGGAACCATTTTCACATGTGACGGTTCTTGCACTTGGGACCAGATTCCAGAGATTAGAACAAACTTTTTTGTGAAGTAATGTGCTTACTAGCACCAGTGTCAAAGTACCAAGCATCCGATTCTGCCACTGACATACATACATCATGAACAGAAGGGTCATAATAACTGCAATGTACAGTCCATGCCCAATCATCTTGAGCAAAACTTACAGATTCCTTCTTCTCTGCACTTGGTGCAGATGCATCAGGCACATCCATGCCCGATTCTTTCTTTTTCTCCTTCTCTAGCCTTTTCTTGCACTCATGTATGTAGTGCCCTGGTTTCCTGTAATAGTGACACTTGCCCTTATTTTTAGGCTTATCACCTTCTTTCTCTGCATCTTTACCTGAGGATTCTGATTTTGGCTTATAGCCACCATGCGAAGAAGCTTTACCTTTGCCTTTTTGATTGGCAACAAAAGGTTGGTCACACCAACTCGCATATTAGATCTGTTTTGCCTAGACTGCTCTTCTTGCAAGAGTACTGAAACCAACTCATCAAATGTAAGGGCATTTGGATTTCCCTTCATCTCATGAGTCTAAGGGTAGAGGCAAAACTCTAATAAGAATCCGAAAATGCATTGAGAACTGTGGGCACCAATGTACTATTAGGATATATCTCATCCACAGTAGCAAGTTGCTCGTTAAAATCTTTGATCTTGGTCAAGAAGCTATCCGTTGAGTATCCCTCATTCATGTGCTCAGACTCTAACTGTTTGTGCAAATATGCAACACGTGCTTCATTGCGCACCTGTTATAATGCAACAAGTGCATCCCATGCCTGTTTTGAAGTCTTACATGACCGAATATGAGGAATAATGCTTCGCTTCACAGAAAGAGCAAGCAATGCATGTGCCTGTGTATCTCTTCCATCCCATCTCGTTTGAGTAGTAGTGGGAGGTACTGGTGGTGCATGTGGAGGAGCCACATCTGTAGTATCAGATTCTACTTCAGATGTACCTGCAACACCTGGTTGCACTAGTAGTTGTGAAACAGGACGAGTTTCACTACCACTGACTACATTCCAAAGGCCTTTAGCAACCAGTACATGCCTCATCATATAGGACCACAATGGGTAGTTAGTCCCATCTGTCCTCAACAGACAACATGTTGAATACATCACACTGCCAGCTATGACTTTCTACCAAATTCAAAATCTTTTAACACACTGTAAGTACTCAATATTCATTGAATCCAACCCTGGATGGCTGCCAACAACTGACTGAATCACCTGCAAAGTGTATGAAAAATAACACAGAGTAGAGAATAGAGTGTTACTACCAAAAGTATGATGGCTGATGTTGTCGAGAGACACTATAGACTCTGTTGCACACCAAATCTTTGCCGCTACACAGCCCAAACACCCAAAATCGAGCAAAACCAATCCAAAATGACACCTCTCCAGAACGTCTACAGAAACCTTGCGGTGCCCAAAACGTGTCTGAATCACACCGCATACCCCGAAAACGCTGTATGCTTTGTATACAGCACACTACAGTATACACCTTCTTCTCCTAAGAGGATATCTCAATCGGAGACAGAAAAATAGAGTCGTGAGGGGGGAGGCAGACTACTAGATCAAGTGTCAAGGAAATTAGGGTTAGAATTTTAACAATGCACACACACAAGATAGAGAAGCTTGAGAGCACACAAACTCACTAGAATAGAATAAACAAATGTGTGCCAGATACAAAAGATAAGTACACACCCCAAAATGAGTAGATAAGAGAGTGCACATACGCACGGGGAAAAAAACCTCCTAGTGAGGGAAAAAGTGCCCCGACGGTCCTTAGTGTGTTCACACATCACTACCATATAATGCTACACACTCAAGGAAAGAATTCAAAGATAAATATACTAATGCAATTCTACAAACTTGACATGAAGGAAAGTGAACCTCTAACCACACACTTGAACAAATACAAAAGTATTAAGCAACAACTGGCAGCCATTGGGAAGAAGGTAGAAGATGACGATGCACTAGCAGTGCTTCTCAAGAGTGTGGACAAGGGAGAATATGAGAACATTGTGGCAACCTTAAATAATGTACCATATTTGAAGCTGCATGAGATAGGAGGAGCTCTACTAGAGTAAGAGAACAAGGTCAAAGAGAAGAAAGGATTGGAACCAACAACTGGAGAGGAGAAAGCATTCTACACCCGAGGAGGCCTTGCACGAGGGTGAGGATGAGGACGAGGTAGGGGAGGAGGAAGGACCTTCACTTGCCACAACTGTGGGAAGCCAAGACATATGGCTAGAGATTGCTACAGGAGAAAACCAAATGAAGAAGGATCGACATCGGCTGCCCCAATAGAGTAAAACCACCTCTGAGCCACCGATGATGTAGGCCATGTGGTAGATGTATGTGTGAGCAATTTAGTCAAGGTCACGGGCACTTATAGTAGCCTTGGACACATAGAGAGAGAGAGAGAGTGTCAAGGACTATGAGTTAGGGACTTAAGGCACTAGTTGGGCTACCAAGTAAGAGGGAAACTTGGTATAGGGTCTAGGTGTGCTAGAGTTATTCACTTGAGGGGAGGTGTTGAAATATGCAAGTGAATGGGTGTGTGCGGGAACAAGCCCTTAGCAACAAGAGACTGTAAAAGGGAGTCTGTAATTAAGTGGGTAGCAGTGAAAAGGTTAGAGGAGTCTATTGATAAAAGAGAATCAAGGGTAGCATGAGTGAATATAGGGGTGTGGAAAGATTCTAGAAAAAGGTTCCCCTAGATGTAGGGGAGGTGGCACAAATCAAGGAGAAATCAGTGGGATTAGATGCTTGGCATCTTGTGGAAGTAAAACCTATAAATTAAGGCATTGGCCTAATGAGAAATTGCTGGTTTTTGAGTATCCATGCCTACATTATCCTATTAGATTAATTGCTCATTAATCTTATCTTAATCATCATCTAGTCACTTGCTAATTATGCTGATTCTTGCATTTAATCCACCATAGCCCACTCTTGCTTGCATTTCAACTTTTCAGTGATTCAGATTGGGCTGGATGTTATGACACATGAGTGTCCACTCTTGCTTGCATTTCAACTTTTCAGTGATTCAGATTGGGCTGGATGTTATGACACATGAGTGTCCACTAGTGGGTTTTTATTTCGCCTTGGTGATTCATGTATATCATGGCTCAGCAAAGAAGAAGCCTACAGTGGCCACTTCCAGGTGTGAAGCTGAGTACAAGACAGCTTTATAGCTACAGCTGAGTGTGTGTGGCTCATACATCTTATGGTTGATTTGGGTGTTGGACAATCGTCTACTAGCACTACGATTTTCATTGACAGCCAGAGCGCATTAGCAGTTGCAAGGAACCTAGTGTTTCATGCTCGCACTAAGCACATTGAGGTGCATTACCACTATGTCAGGGAAAGACTCTCTGAAGCAGAGCTTAGCTTGGTCTATGTGCCTACACATGACAACATGGCAGATTTATTCACGAAGACTCTTCCTTATATGAAAAGTTCGAAGCTTTTCGTAAAGCTTTGGGCTTACTGCCTTTTCAGGATTGATCAGCCATACCTTGTACATGTTCACATCATCATTGCAGGGGGGGTTTGTAGCATTATATGGTAGTGATGTGTGTGAACACACTTCGGATCGTTGGGGCACTTTTTCCCTCACTAGGAGGTTTGTTCCCCTGTGTGTATGTACACCCTCTTATCTACTCGTTTTGGGGTGTGTACTTATCTTTTGTATCTAGCACACATTTGTTCATTCTAATCTAGTGAGTTTGTGTGCTCTCAAGCTTCTCTATCTTGTGTGTGTGCATGGTTGCAGCCCTAACCCTAATTCCAACAACCATAAGACTTGATTAAAAGATCTTATGACCTACTATGCCACTTGAGAAATGATCTCCATCGACACCTTGGTGCGCCTCCCCTTCTTCTCATGATCTAATACGATTAAACCTCCTTAAAATCTAATCAGTTCTCAGTTTTATAATCCAACCTACTATTACCAAGGTTCTACTTTCGGAGTGCCAGTCTCTTTGGCTAATCTCTTGACATTCCTTTCGGAACTCAATTAATTAGGAATATTAGCATTTCATCGTACCATGTCACGTGAAGAATATCCAATGTGATCCAAAAACTAGTTTGGAACACCATCTGGTTGTTCTCCAAAGTCAATCCGAGATTAAAAAATCTACAACTGCATGCTCATTACCAGGTCTATGTTTTATTGTGAAGTCAAATTCTTGTAACAAAAACATCCACCAAGCCAACTTTCTTGTTAGGTGTGCACCAAGGATTGGCAACAACATGGAAGACAAAGCGATTCCCTAGAAGGTAATGCCAAAAATGTATTTATTGAATAGATCATACCCAAAGCCTCCCTCTCTATGGTAGAGTAATTCTTCTCTGCAATAGACAATAAAAACGTGAAAAAGCCTCTCCAATTCGACGGTGGTTGCACGATTGGGGGGGGGGGTTTTCTCTAACAAAAACTTGGGATATCGTTTTCATAGTTATCATTTCATATAATCTGGGCATGCTTTTTGGTACGCAAATACAGAGGACATGCCACATGTGCCAAGTAAGAAATATTATGTGCGAATCTTGTGCCACTTGATTTGTCCCATGAATCTACCTAATTTCTTTATATTGCATAGGGCTTGCAGTCTTACAATAACAATCACCTTTTGAAGATCCATTATTGCTGACCTTCTTTTGAGACGATATGATCCAAGGGGATCCACCACTATTGTCCTTTCTTGTGAGACAACAGGACCCAATGCTTTACTGTAAAGGGACATTTCTTTGGATTTAGATTGAGCCTAGTTTCTTGGGATTTTTTGTAGACATAGTGTTAAATGTTAAAGATGATTTGAGCGCTTCCGAAATACACTCAAATCATTTACAAATATCCTCATAAAGGTTGTGAGATAATCATAGAAAATCTCTTGAACCATCCTCTAAAAAGTGGTTGGGGAATTCTTTAATCCAATGTCATGACATTAGAGGCAAACACCCTCCGTTTTGTGAGACAAAAGTCATTTTCTCCATCTTTTGGAGCTACCTTGACATGATTGTAACCACTAGAATTTGTGCATGAATGAATACATCTCATGTCCATTGAATTCAGAAGAGAATCTATAAAGGGTAATGTGAAGGGATCCATCATGGTGGATGAATTTACTTTCTTTAATCCACACAAACTGACAACTTCCCATTTTTCCTAGTTGGGGACACCCAACTGGCTTTTTAAGCGAGATAAATAATTTTTTTAGCAATATCTCTTCTTTAACTTATTTGGCATGATTCGCATTCATTTTATACATTTGCCTACCAAAGTGGAAGAAATGACATCGTCCTAGAGGTTTATTTTATGTTAATAAAAATTGGGATTACCAAAACTACCTTATCTGTGTTTGGCGAGCAGCAGCAAACACTAGCGATGCCTCAATCGGCAACAGTTCGAAGTAGGAAAATCGGCCAGAAGCAGTCGGTGGATTTTCTTGCGCAAGGCTATTTAAAAAAAAGGGGAAAAAAATACACAAAATTGGCCTTAATAAGGGCATGTTCACAGCACTATATTGTGAATTTTGAAATGTGTGTTTTCGGTTTGATCATGGGCCTTCACACGATAGTCATCAGCATCAAAATTTTTATACCTTTTGTACTTTTCCGTTGGGAAAAAGAGTTCTATATCATCTCATGCATTTTTCAACAAAAGCATTGTAAGATTCCTTCCTCTAGCTTTTGAGGTGTATAGGTGTAAGAACCTCCCCTTCTGATCTTATAATTATTCCCCTCTCTGAAATAAAAAAAAAGATCCTGTTTTACCCTGTTTTGGCCTAGAGAGAGAAAATGTCTAGAGGGAGATAATTCAAAATTGAGATATTTTTGGATATAAAAATCCTCCTAGTGTCTAAAATGATTTCCCCTGAAATAGAAATTCAAAAAGAACTTTTCAATGTGTAATTGGAATTAATTAAAAATAGGTATAAAGGACCTTAGCCTAAGGGTCCATATTTTCAAAAATTTTTGGATTATGGTCCAATTAAGGTTCCTATGGACCAATAAGATTAATCCAAATGTAGGAAGGAGATAAATTGAAGAATAAAAGAAACCCCCTCCCCCAAAAAAACGAGTAAATGCTCACATAAGATGAAGAGTGGACTAAGGACCAAAGAAAATAATTAAAAAACTGAATTTTGACACCTCAATGTGGGGATCTCCCCTCATGAAGTAGGCACCTTTTTCTCATCATTACCCCCAATTTTTAATCAATAAAATGAGATATTTTTATCTCTCCTCTCTCCTATTTCAAAACTAGATCCAAAAAGTAAGGTGAACTGACTCAAAAATGGTCAAAAATTGACCAAACTGATCTAAAAAATTCTAGAATCAGTTTGCTTGGTTAGAGGCTCACTTTTTCCTATAAATAGAAGCCTCCCCCTTTGCAAAAGCTTAATGGTGTTTATGCACTGCTACTCTGCTCCTGTCCTGAGCCATCTACATTGAATTTTTTTAAATAACTCAATTGTTTTTGGCCTAATCCTCTCCAAAGTGAATTGGTGGCCACTATTGCTTCAAACAATAGTAGAACCCTCAATCCCTCAAGCCAAAGGAGAGCTTACAATCTCTATGTAAGTTAATTTTCTTACTTTGTTTAATGAAAAATCTATGGTTTTCTTGATTTTTATGTTTTGTAAATGTTTGAATTAAATTCAAATGCTATGTTTTGCAAATGTTTGAATTAAATTCAAATGCTATGCCTTGATAAAAAGGCCACCCCCTTCTATTCTTTACATTCCAACCTTTCTTAATCCTAGAAAGATTAATTAAACTCTTCTTATTGTTTACTCTCTTGAATTTAGAAAATTGTGTAGATTAGAATTCTATAAATCTAATTTGGATTAATTTGAGTTAAATGAAAAAGATAAAAATGAGAAATGGTCAGCCATACAAAGGAGGTTATGAAAAAGAAAGTTTCTTTTTATGTTATTCCAAAAGAGAAATTCCCACCATTTTTGCATCTAAAAGAAATATTCTGATTACTCCATGTACATATTCACCTATGAATATGCATGGATATCACTGATATTAATTACTAAATTTGATGTTTATGCATAGAAAGATGCATAAAGGAAATTTTTTTAATTACAAAAGTGTTATTTTGATTAAATTTGATTTTTATGCATAGAAAGATGCATAAAGGAATTTTTTTTAAATTACAAAAAAATTATTCTCATTAAAATTGATTTCTATGCATAGAAAGATGCATAAAGAAAATTTTTTAATTACAAAAGTGTTATTCTCATTAAAATTGATTTCTATGCATAGAAAGATGCATAAAAGATTTTTTTTAAATTACAAAAGTGTTATTCTCATT
This sequence comes from Cibotium barometz, assembly GCF_041138505.1. Taxonomy (NCBI): domain Eukaryota; kingdom Viridiplantae; phylum Streptophyta; class Polypodiopsida; order Cyatheales; family Cibotiaceae; genus Cibotium; species Cibotium barometz. The sequence goes on from NC_141051.1 coordinate 59,117,680, forward strand.
AAATTTGATTTTTATGCATAGAAAGATGCATAAAGGAATTTTGTTTTATTACAAAAGTGTTATTCTCAATAAAATTGATTTCTATGCATAGAAAGATGCATAAAGGAATTTTTTTATTACAAAAGTGTTATTCTCATTAAAAATGATTTCTATACCTTTATGCATAGAAAGATGCATAAATGAAAATTTTTATTACAAAAGTGTTATTCTCATTAAAAATGATTTCTATGCATAGAAAGATGCATAAAGGAATTTTTTTATTACAAAAGTGTTATTCTCATTAAAATTGATTTCTATGCATAGAAAGATGCATAAAGGAATTTTTTAATTACAAAAGTGTTTTTCTCATTAAAATTGATTTCTATGCATAGAAAGATGCATAAAGGATTTTTTTTAAAATTACAAAAGAGTTATTCTCATTAAAATTAATTTTTATGCATAGAAAGATGCATAAAGGATTTTTTTTATTCCAAAAGTGTTATTCTGATTAAATTTGATTTTATGCATAGAAAGATGCATAAAGAAAATTTTTATTATAAAAGCGTTATTTTTATAAAAAATTTATTTTTATGCATAAAGAAATTCTTTTTATTTTAAAAGTGTTATTCCTATTAAATTTGATTTTATGCATAAATAGATGCATAAAAGGATTTTTTAATATAAAAAAGAGTTATTCCCACTGAAGTTGATTGATGCATAAAGAATTTTTATATCAAAATTATAATTCTCTTAAATTCTATGTTTAAATTCTATGAGTATTTGATAAATGAATAATTAAATACTCTAAGAGAGAAATTTCTATCATTTTATATTCCCACAGATTGTAAAAAGAGAATTCAGAAAATCTATCGAGATCAAAATATTCAGATAAATGATTAATCTATTCCTCATTGGAATTCGTAACTAATTCAAAAATCAGCTAAGTGAATATTCAAAGAAAGAAATTCAGTAAAATAGTAACTGAATTATCAAACCTTTTCGAGAAAGATAGATCAGGAAAAATCTTATCCGACTCGAACCTTGAATCAGACTATGACCAAGACCAAACTCTTTCGTCAGTTTTGAGGAAAGAAGGTGTGACCAGTTTAGAAAAATACACTCAAAACTCCCGCCAAATTTGAAACTAAGTTTGAGACCCTTCGAATTGATCTGTGGATCAAGGTTATAGAATTCGAGGAATTCTAGTATGAAATTCAGACTTCCGATCAAGAAGTTTTGGGGATACTGATGCAAGAAATACTCCTTGTATATTCAAAAGAAAATCAAACTGAAAACTTGCATAGAAATAGATGTGATGATATGGGATGTGAATGGATGCGAATGTGTATGTGAAGAATGGACATTGGATATGGATGTGTATGTGAAGATGGATGTGAATGTGTATGTGAAAATGGATCTGAATGTGTATGTGAAGAATGGATGTGGATGTGTATATGAAGAATGGATGTGGATGAGTATGTGAAAGAATGGATGTGGATGTATGTGAAAGAATGGATGTGGATGTGTATGTGAAAGAATGTGATGTGACATGAATATATGTGGATGTGAAGTGATAGATATGAATGTATGGATAGATGTGAGTAGTCGTACTACATGTGAAGGATTGGATGGATGTGGATGACTGAGATGAGATTTGTACGAATGAGATATAATGTGGATAGAATGCATGTGATGGGACGCTTATGAGAATGAATGTGGTGGATATGAATGAATGAATGTGATGGATATGAATGAATGTGATGTGATGGATGTAAATGGATGTGATGTAAATGAATGTGATGGACGTGAATAGATGTGATGTGATGTGAATCGGGATGTGAATGAATGAGATGTGAATCGGGATGTGAGTGAATGAGATGTGAATCGGGATGTGAGTGAATGAGATGTGATGTAAATTGGGATAGATGTGATGTGTGATATGAATAAATATGATGTGACGAGATGTGGATATGGGTAGATGTGAGTGGATGAGATCTAATGAGGATAAATGAGGAAAGATGTGATGAGATGGAAAATGATGTGATGAGAATGATGTGTGATATGAATAAATATGATGTGACGAGATGTGGATATGGGTAGATGTGAGTGGATGAGATCTGATGAGGATAAATGAGGAAAGATATAATGAGATGGAAAATGATGTGATGAGAATGGGAATATATATGAAATAAATGAGATGTGATGTAAATTGGGATAGATGTGATGTGTGATATGAATAAATATGATGTGACGAGATGTGGATATGGGTAGATGTGAGTGGATGAGATCTGATGAGGATAAATGAGGAAAGATGTGATGAGATGGAAAATGATGTGATGAGAATGGGAATACATATGAAATAAATGAGGATTGATGTTGGGAACAATGTGGAAAGTCGAGAGTTTGTTATAGAAAATGTATTTATGACCTATTTTTAAATGACTGTTTTATGTCAAGAATGCTCGGAAAGCATTTTGACTGTCTTGTGAACGAACGAGGTCGTGGGACCTAACTGATAAAGCTTCAACAGCTGACGGAGAGTCAACGGAGTACGTCTCACGTAGCAAGGTCGGCCGAGGTCTTGACCAGCCTTGGTTCAATTTAAATGGTGAGCTTCCGGTACGGTGGATGAGGGACCAAGGAAGCGGCCTATGAGTGAAGCGCTAGGTGACCTGTGAAGGATCCTAAAGGGTGTTGACCATACAGTGCTCAGGCTCTGGGTCGCCGAAGATACCCACACGTACGTTGGAAGATATTGGAACAAGGAGTAAGAGTTGTTTTCTGAATTCGGGCATGGATCTGGTTGATTGACCTTGCTGGTCCTCAATGGATGAGTCCATGGCTCTTTTATATGGATCTGTTGGTTGATCTTGCTGATCTTCAATAGAGATTCTATTTTGATTTTTATAAGTGAATATATTGCCGGGTACTATGAGCTAGGAACTATCGAAAAGGCCCCTGAGTGGACAGGTGGTGAGCGTTCTGGTTTGCCAATGATGCCATAAGTACACCGATGAAGGAAAAATTAAAAATTAGGATTCAATCGGATATTTTGGAGGATTATGATCAGTGATACTATAGTTTCATTAAAATATCGTTTTAAAGAGAGCTGAATCTGTGAAAAAGGCAATTTCATATTGGGTGTGTAAGTGGTGTGATTGACTAGTTTTAAGGTTACATGAATATCCGGTTAGGGGGCCTGGGAACTCTTTTCCCTGGTACCCAGGACAAGAACGAACCAAATGGATCCCATCATTACAGTAGTGGTTGGGTGGTTGGCTAACCCACGGGATTGGTGGATGGGGTTAGGCTGGACTGATGGATTTCTAAAACGAGACTCAATTCTATTATGGTACGATAGATGAAGTAAATCCCAGATAAAAACAGAGGGACCCTGCCCCGCACAAGAAGTGCTACTTCCGTTGCTAGCACCCCTAAATTTGTTGCGCGGAGGGGATAGGGATCTTTCAGTTGGTATCAGAGCAATTTTGGCTAAAGTGGATCAATCGAGAAACCAGAAATGTTAAAAATTTATGAAGTAGTAATTAAAGGTTGTAATTGTGTGATGAAATTCATACAAATTGATATTCAGAATGAAGATTCATAAATAGGTAATTGGGTCTTCAAAAGGAAGTACTGCAATTGTATGGAATCCCTGACTTGCTTGAGGCCTAGACATGATGGTATTTACCTTGAAATTCCAAGGACCGTGACTACCCGTATATACCGAGGGTATAACTGCAGCTCTTTACTGGCAGTATATACGAGTAAATCTAAGACCTTGAAATTATAAGCAAAAATGCTATCCAGATGATGAATTCGAATGTGGTTGATATGATTTTAAAATTCTGGTTGAGAACTGATGAGTTGATTCTGAGTTGAATTGGATTCTGATTAAGAAAAATGATGATTCTTGAATTTTGGTTGAAAAGCGATAAGCTGAGCAAAACCACAATGAGGATTAATGGGACGTCCCTGTGATGATATTCATAACTGGAATGACGATAATGACTTCAATAAATCACTATGAGATTAGTGGATTGTGCTGACAGATTGCTACTGTTAACACTTGACCCAGTGGATCAAGTTAAGGGATGACAAATTAAAAACCTGTATAATTGAAATTCCCATGGAGGAATGTTCAGAAGGAAATTTCGGTCTAATAGACCATTATTGTGTTAAGGATATGAATGATATAATCTGAAAGAATTGTTATCTGATGATGAGTTCTATATAAGGGATCTTTATCTTAGGATTCTGTTGGGTTCACCAGACTATAAGGGAACCCTAGAATATGTTCGATCTTAAGGAAAAGAGTTGTCCTCTAATTTGCGAGATGAGGACATCTCGCATTTTTTAAATGGTGTAGGATGTAAGATTCCTCCCTCTAGCTTTTGAGGTGTGGAGGTGTAAGAACCTCCCCTTTTGATCTTATAATTATTCCCCTCTTTGAAATAAAAGAAAGATCCTGTTTTACCCTATTTTGGCCTGGAGAGAGAAAATATCTAGAGGGAGGTAATTCAAAATTGAGATATTTTTGGATATAAAAATCCTCCTAGTGTCTAAAATGATTTCCTCTCAAAACAGAAATTCAAAAAGAACTTTCCAATGTGCAATTGGAATGAATTAAAAATAGGTATAAAGGACCTTAGCCTAAGGGTCCACATTTTCAGAAATTTTTGGATTATGGTCCAATTAAGGTTCCTATGGACCAATAAGATTAATCCAAATGTAGGGAGGAGATAAATTTAAGAATAAAAGAAAAACCCCCATTTAAAATTGATTTCTATGCATAGAAAGACGCATAAAGGAAATTTTTTTATTACAAAAGTGTTATTCTCATTAAAATTGATTTCTATGCATAGAAAGATGCATAAAGGAATTTTCTTTTATTACAAAAGAGTTATTCTCATTAAAATTAATTTTTATGCATAGAAAGATGCATAAAGGAATTTTTTTATTACAAAAGTGTTATTCTTATTAAATTTGATTTTTATGGATAAAAAGATGTTTTAGGAATTTTTTATTATAAAAGCGTTATTTTTATAAAAAATTAATTTTTATGCATAAATAGATGCATAAAGAAATTCTTTTTATTTTAAAAGTGTTATTCCTATTAAATTTGATTTTATGCATAAATAGATGTATAAAAGGATTTTTTAATAAAAGAGTTATTCCCACTGAAGTTGATTTTTATGCATAAATAGATGCATAAAGAATTTTTATATCAAAATTAGAATTCTCTTAAATTCTATGTTTAAATTCTTTGAGTATTTGATAAATGAATAATTAAATACTCTAAGAGAGAAATTTCTATCGTTTTATATTCCCACGGATTGTAAAAAGAGAATTTAGGAAATCTATCGAGATCAAAATATTCAGATAAATGATTAATCTATTCCTCATTGAAATTCGTAACTAATTTAGAAATCAGTTAAGTGAATATTCAAAGAAAGAAATTCAGTAAAATAGTAACTGAATTATCAAACCTTTTCGAGAAAGATAGATCAGGAAAAATCTTATCCGACTCGAACCTTGAATCAGACTATGACCAAGACCAAACTCTCTCATCAGTTTTGAGGAAAGAAGGTGTGACCAGTTTAAGAAAAATACACTCAAAACTCCCGCCAAATCTGAAACTAAATTTGAGACCCTTTGAATTGATGTGTGGATCAAGGTTATAGAATTCGAGAAATTCTGGAATAAAATTCAGAATTCCGATCAAGAAGTTTTGGGGATACTAATTCAAGAAATACTCTTTGTATTCAAAAGAAAATAAAACTGAAAACTTGCATAGAAATAGATGTGATGATATGGGATGTGAATGGATGTGAATGTGTATGTGAAGAATGGATATGGATGTGTATGTGAAGAATGGACGTGAATGTGTGTGAAAATGGATGTGAATATGTATGTGATGAATGGATATGGATGTGTATGTGAAGAATGGATGTGAATGTGTAGTATGTGAAGAATGGATGTGGATGAGTATGTGAAAGAATGGATGTGGATGTATGTGAAAGAATGTATGTGGATGTGTATGTGAAAGAATGTGATGTGACATGAATATATGTGGATGTGAAGTGATAGATATGAATGTATGAATAGATGTGAGTAGTCGTACATGTGAACGATTGGATGGATGTGGATGAATGAGATGAGATGTGTATGAATGAGATATAATGTGGATAGAATGCATGTGATGGATGGTTATGAGAATGAATGTGGTGGATATGAATGAATGAATGTGATGGATATGAATGAATGTGATGTGATGGATGTAAATGGATGTGATGTAAATGAATGTGATGGACGTGAATAGATGTGATGTGATCTGAATTGGGATGTGAATGAATGAGATGTGATGTCATGTGAATCGGGATGTGAGTGAATGAGATGTGATGTAAATTGGGATAGATGTGATGTGTGATATGAATAAATATGATGTGACGAGATGTGGATATGGATAGATGCAAGTGGATGAGATCCGATGAGGATAAATGAGGAAAGATGTGATACGATGGAAAATGATGTGATGAGAATGGAAATACATATGAAATAAATGAGGATTGATGTGGAACAATGTGGAAAGTCGAGAGTTCGTTATAGAAAATGTATTTATGACCTGTTTTTAAATGACTGTTTTATGTCAAGAATGCTAGGGAAGCATTTTGACCGTCTTGTGAATGAGGTCGTGGGGGGGTGGAGACCTAACGGATAAAGTTACAACAGCTGATGGAGAGTCAACGGAGGACGTCTCGCATAGCAAGGTCGGCCGAGGTCTTGACCAGCCTCGGTTCGATTTAAATGGTGAGCTTCCGGTACGGTGGATGAGGGACCAAGGAAGCAGCCTATGAGTGAAGCGCTAGGTGACCTACGAAGGATCCTAGAGGGTGTTGACCATACGGTGCTCGGGCTCTGGGTCGCCAAAGATACCCACACGTACATTGTGGAAGATATTGGAACAAGGAGTAAGAGTTGTTTTTTGAATTCGGGCATGGATCTGGTTGATTGACCTTACTGGTCCTCAACGGATGAGTCCATGGCTCTTTTATATGGATCTGTTGGTTGATCTTGTTGATCTTCAACAGAGATTCCATTTTGATTTTTATAAGTGAATATATTGTCGGGTACTATGAGCTAGGAACTATCAAAAAGGCCCTTGAGTGGACAGGTGGTGAGCGTTCTGGTTGCCAATGTTGCCATAAGTATACCGATGAAGGAAAAATTAAAAATTAGGATTCAACCAGATATTTTGGAGGATTATGATCAGTGATACTATAGTTTCATTAAAATATTGTTTTAAAGACAGTTAAATCTGTGAAAAAGGCAATTTCATATTGGGTGTGTAAGTGGTGTGACTAGTTTTAAGTTTGCATGAATATCCGGTTAGGGGGCCAGGGAACTCTTTTCCCTGGTACCCGGGGACAAAACCTAACCAAATTCTTAAATGGATCCCATCACTAGAGTGGTTGGGCGGTTGGCTAACCCACGGGACTAGATGGGGTTAGGCTGGAGTGATGGATCCCTAAATTTGAGACTCAATTCTGTTATGGTATGATAGATAAAGTAAATCCCGGATAAAAATTGTTCTATGGAAAAGAATCAACAGCTGTGCCTTTCAATGAGGAAAAAAGAGTTGGTCTCTATGATCTAAGTGCAAGTATTTTCCTTGATATGAATATGATACTTACGGGTTCGGTCAGATCAGTTCAGTTAGTTAAGGCTCTTCACTACGTTAGTGTAAAAATATCTTGGAGGAATTGCCCGTGCTTTCCAGGCGAGGGAAGTTTTTTTCGGGTTCGGTTTTGGAGAAAAAACCGAGGGATTAGTCTCTTGTCCGGATATCCGTTGGGCGAGGCCCTGAGTAAGGGACCCTGCCCCGCGCAAGAAGTGCTACTTTCGCTCTGCTAGCACCCTTTAATTCGTTGCACGGAGGGGACAGGTATCTTTCAATCATCGTAAGTGGCAAAATGAGCTCTTATGTAACAAAAGTCATGTATGTCAAGATAGACACTGGCCATGTAGATTATGAGCATGAGCTAAGACCTCCCATGACAGAACATAATATGTGTGTCATGCCTTATGAGTGAAAACCATGATGTATGTGCCAAGTATCTACATCACAATTCTATTTCAAGAAGAATGTATGTAAGATATGTAAAATGAAGATACAAAAGAATCAAGTTCAAGAAGAAAGAAGAAGGACACGACATCTGTTGAGATATCGAGCTCTAGTGAGGCGGTGGACACTGATGACCCGCCTGGGGGATAGGCCCCGCACTTATACCACTGGCATGGTTGGTGAGATCTTGGGTGATATGCGGCCAGTGAGATGACAGGCTGTGTGACAGCCACTCTAGAGACTGGCATAGTTATAGCGCCAGCTCATTTAGTCGGGTTCACACTATAGAGAACCCGTGTATGTATTTGGTTGAGTACCTTTCATATTGTGTGTACTCTTATTCTTGTATATGGTGTGTTGAGTGTTGAGTAGAGAAGAAGAAGATTTTCAGCCTCTCACCTTGTGTGTTCTCTATTAGGGTTTTGTGAGTGTGTGTGTGTGCTTGCAAGAGCTCAAGCTCTCTTCCCCCCTGCATCTTTTCATGGTATCAGAGCCTGGTTCGTGCTAAGGGCTGAGCTGCAAGCAAGAGAACCACAGGAAGCGGTACGAGGGTAAGAGCTTCAACTACTCTTTCCTATTGTGTTGGTGACTACACCCTTGTCGAGAGCTCTATGGGAGGCACCGGCAAACGGTCTCTGATTGAGGAGCTTTCTTCGTGGGAGTAAAGCTACAGGGCAACTATACAGTCCTTCGGACTAAAATTTTCGGGCCGAAAACGCGTTTCGGGCACGTCTGGACCTCCGTTTTTCAGAAAGCAGGCGATTTCGAGCACTGCGGGTAAGTCATCGATTCTCTGCAGAACTCTGTTTTAAGAACTGCAGGAAGACAGATTGATTGTGCAGACACTGTGGGTGCTGCAAAGAGGTCTACAGTTGCCATTGGGTGTATGTATGTGCATTGAAGTCACTGGTTGTGACATTTGAGAGTACTACAGTACCGCTGTGCAGAAAATACAGCAGTTGTGCATAAAAAAACCAGAGTGCAGTTTCTGGTAAAATTGTGTGTTTGGCAAGATGTCAAATGATGGGATAACTCAGATTGTGGCTGAGAAGCTTGATAAGAATAACTTCCATGCTTGGAGGTTCAGGTTGACGAATTTCCTGATGGGAAAAGGCTATTGGGACTACATAGAAGGTGAGCATGAAGAGGCACCGGAGATACCGGATATAAATCCGACTGCTGCAGATGTGAAAGAGTTTAAAGATTGGAACCAAGGAGCCAGGAAGGTTATGTATTGGCTATCCATTAGTATACAGGACACCATGATTGGGCACATTCAGGATGCCAAGTCCCCCAAGGAGGCGTGGGACACCTTGGTAAAGCTCTATGAAACAAATACCAAGGCACGTAAGATACAGTTGAAGAATGAACTTCATACTGTGGAGAAAAAGAGCATGTCTGTGAATGACTATGCGTTGAAGATAAAGGGTATTGTGGAATCCCTTGCATCTATTGGTGTGTCAGTAGATGATGATGACAAGGTGGAAGTCTGTCTACGTGGTCTCGGGCCACAATACAAGGCATTTAAGACGTCTATTCAGACTCGGGAAAACATTCCCAACTTTACAGATTTGGTGTCTATGCTGATTATCGAAGAGAAGAACTTGGGTGAAGACCAACAATCTTCACAAAGTAAAAACAGTTCAGAGCAACAGGCCTTCTACACGAGTTCAGGAAGAGGACGAGGTAGAGGAGGCCGTGGACGCGGTCAAGGAGGTGGCCGAACAAGTAATCAGAATTATGGCTAGCAGCAGCAGCAACAACAACAGTCCCAGAATCAACAACAACAACAACACGCAGGTGGAAGAGGCAAATTCAGAGGCAGGGGGAGTCAAAGAGGCCGTGGAAATTGGCAAAGGCAATATAATGATGCACGTGAATGCTACTATTGTGGTAAGCCAGGACATGTGCAGTCAGAATGTTATAAGAAGCAGGCTGACATGCAAAATGGGAAAGTGCAGCAAAACAACTATGCATCCTCAAGCAGAAATAATGAGGATAATGAAAGGTTGTTTGTTATGCAGCATGTTGTGAATGCCATGTCTGAAAATGTTGATGCAGCACAAAAAGATAATGTATGGTATGTGGATTCAGGCGCTTCGAACCACATGACGAGTCATGGGGAGTGGTTCAAGGAGATGAAAAACCCGGAAAGACCAGGTTTTGTGGAAACAGGGGATGACACTGCTCATCCAATTGCCCACATTGGAGATGTGCCATTGTCTATGCAGGATGGCAAAGTGAAGTACCTTGCAGATGTACTTCATGTACCGAACATAACAAAGAATCTGGTTTCAGTTGGCCAGATGATTGAGCAAGGTTTGCAGGTTCGATTTAACCCTGATGGATGTTATGTTGAAGATTTTAAAGACAAGTGCAGGTTGGTTGCAAAAGGCAACAGAGTGGGCAGAATGTTTACGTTGAATGTAGACATGTCTGAAATGAGTGCTGCGATGTTTGCAAATGGTTCAGGAGTTGTTGCAGACACAGACATATGGCATAAAAGAATTGGACATGTAAATGTGCAAAGATTGAAGTCTATGCAGACAAAAGGAATTGTGACAGGGCTGCCAAAATTTAAAGTGGAAGGTATGCAGAAAATATGTGAAGCATGCCAATTTGGGAAGCAAACAAAGCATGTGTTTCCACGTAATAGATATGTGAGCAGAAATGCACTAGATGTTGTGCATTCAGATGTATGGGGTCCTACGAAGACCGTGTCTATGGGAGGCTGCAGGTACTATGTCACTTTCATTGATGACCACACAAGAAAAGTGTGGGTATATTTCATGAAGGAGAAGAGTGAGGTGTTCACTCACTTTCAGAATTTCAGAGTTTTGGTTGAAAAGCAAACAGGGAAATATGTAAAGTGCCTAAGGTCAGATGGAGGGGGAGAGTACTTCTCCAATGAGTTCTCTGAATTCTTGAAGAAGAATGGTATTCGGAGACAGTTCACATGCAGATATACTCCGTAGCAAAATGGAGTTGCTGAGCGGAAAAACAGGCACATTGCTGAGATCGCGCGAGCATTGATGGAAGAGAAGAATATGCCGCATTGTTATTGGGCTGAAGCTGTTTCTACAGCAGTATACATCATGAACAGGACTCCAACTGCAGCCATACATGATGTAACTCCAGAGGAGAGGTTTACTGGCAGAAAACTAGATTTGTCTCATCTGAAAGTTTTTGGATGCATTGCATATGTGCATGTGCCAGATGAGCTGAGAACCAAGCTGGATCCGAAAGCTGAAAAATGTGTGTTTATTGGATATTCCCTTGAGCAAAAGGGATACAGGTGTTATAACCCTGCTACACGTGAGTTGAGGGTAAGCAGGGATGTTGTTTTTGATGAGATGAGCAGCTGGTATGCTGCTGAAAAAGAAGCTGTTGGGGATGATGTGAGTGGAAGTGTGGTTGCACAGAATGCAGGTCAGCAATCACAGTCTTTGAGTGGACCAGGAGAGTCCTCATCTAGTGGGTCTATTGATAGACCATGGAGTGGCAGGCTGCGTCATAATACCAGCCCTGCAAATGTGATTAGTACATCATGTAAAGGAAAAGAGAAAGTGGTTGAGCCCCTTGGTATGCCTGACATTTCTGCAGGGCATTCTCATGTTGATGGAGAGTCTAGTGGCTCAGATATGAGCCTTGATGAGGAGCTTGGGATCCCGGCTATGAGAACACCTGGTGTAAAGAAGGCTATGGAGGCCATGAATGAAAAGCTGCGAAGATCAGGGAGAGTGAAGAACCCTGTGCAGAGATTTACATATGATGGTTATGTGGCACATCACTATGCATATATGGCAAAAGTTGTGCAGGTTGTAGAGCCCACATGCATTGATGAGGCTGTTGGAAATGTGTGTTGGGAGAAAGCTATGGATGAGGAGATGGATGCACTATATGGAAATGAAACTTGGGATTTAGTGCAATTGCCAGAAGGCAAGAAAGCCATTGGATGCAAGTGGGTGTACAAAGTTAAACATAACAGTGATGGAAGCATAAACAGGTACAAGGCTAGATTGGTAGCCAAAGGATATGCGCAGACATATGGGATTGATTATGAGGAAACTTTCAGCCCAGTTGCCAAGATGGCAACGGTGAGAGTTGTGATAGCAGTGGCTGCGTCAAAGCAATGGTCTTTACATCAGATGGATGTAAAGAATGCATTCTTGCATGGGGATTTGCAAGAAGAGGTGTATATGTTGCAGCCACCTGGTTATGAGGATGTGAGTCACCCCGAGCATGTTTGCAGGTTGAAGAAAGCCTTGTATGGCTTAAAGCAAGCACCAAGAGCATGGTCTGACAAGATTTCTGAATATCTTGTCACTATTGGCTTTCATGTAGCCAATGCAGATTTCTCATTGTATGTGAGACATGGTGATAGAGGGGTTGTGCTTGTTGTCATCTATGTAGATGACTTGATCATTACGGGGGACCATGATGCAGAGATCTTTGATGTAAAGATCTTGCTTAGACAGAAGTTCGAGATGAAGGATCTGGGGGAGCTCAGATATTTCTTGGGCATTGAGGTGATTAGGTCACCACATGGTATTGGATTACTGCAGAGACAGTATGGCTTGGACATGTTGTCCAAGTATGGTATGACAGGCTGTAAGCCTATTTCTGTGCCATTGGATCAGAATGGCAAGTTGAGTGCAGATTCAGGAGAGATCTTGGAGGATCCTACTATGTACAGGAGCATAGTAGGAAGTTTGATCTACATGACGATCACCAGACCAGATTTGAGCTATGCTGTTGGGTTGGTGAGTCAGTTTATGCAGGTTCCACGGAAACCGCATTTGGATGCTGTGAGACGCATACTGAGGTATGTGAAGTCTACTTTGCATTGTGGACTATTCTATGAGACTGGGACAGAGATATGTGTACATGGGTACACAGATGCTGATTGGGCTGGTAGTATCTCAGACAGAAGATCTACCAGTGGATTCATGTTTTCTTTGGGGAGTGCTGCTGTGACTTGGAGCAGCAAGAAGCAGCCTACGGTTGCTCTATCGAGTACGGAGGCCGAGTACAGAGGAGCTGCTATGGCAGCATGTGAGGTAGCTTGGTTGAGAAAGCTACTTGCAGATTTGGGTCTATCAGTGGATAGACAAGTTGTCATTTTCTGTGACAACATTAGTAGTATACAGTTGGCCAGGAACCCAGTCTTTCATGCTCGTACGAAGGACATAGAGGTCCACTACCACTTCGTCAGAGAGAAGGTCTTGGCAGGAGACCTTGACCTTGTTTATGTCAGCACAGAGGATCAGGTAGCTGACATCTTCACCAAAGCATTGGGTACAGAGAAGCTCCGCAGATTCAGGGCTTCGCTTGGTGTACATGAGATGGAGTTGAGCTCGAGGGGGAGTGTTGAGATATCGAGCTCTAGTGAGGCGGTGGACACTGATGACCCGCCTGGGGGATAGGCCCCGCACTTACACCACTGGCATGGTTGGTGAGATCTTGGGTGATATGCGGCCAATGAGATGACAGGCTGTGTGACAGCCACTCTAGAGACTGGCATAGTTATAGCGCCAGCTCATTTAGTCGGGTTCACACTATAGAGAACCCGTGTATGTATTTGGTTGAGTACCTTTCATATTGTGTGTACTCTTATTCTTGTATATGGTGTGTTGAGTGTTGAGTAGAGAAGAAGAAGATTTTCAGCCTCTCACCACCTTGTGTGTTCTCTATTAGGGTTTTGTGAGTGTGTGTGTGTGCTTGCAAGAGCTCAAGCTCTCTTCCCCCCTGCATCTTTTCAACATCAACATGAATTACGAGGTTAGCAACAAGGGATCTTCATCAAGTGAAGTCGAGGTTAGCAACAAGGGATCTTCATCAAGTGAAGTCAAGGAGATCTCAAGCAAGTAACACCTACCAACCACTACCCTAACCAAAATTATATGTTGTAAAAGCCACCAAATGAGTATGCAAATTGATATGCAAATGTAAAACACTCGATCACCTGAGAGTAGCCAAAGTAGTACCCTGGGGTAGTGAAAATCAACCCGACTATCTCTAAAATAACCTCTGAGTTAGAGAGTATCTAGAGAGTATCCAAGCCAAAGAGCATATGAGTTACCCAACCAAGTTAGAAATGAGGGGGGGAGTGAAAATATGTTGTAAACATGACATCCAACCACCTTGAGTAGCCCAAAGATTTGGCACCAAGGGGGCGTGTCAAGAAATGTGGTGCCAAAGAGCACAAGGAAAAGATAGGGGAGTGAGTTGAGTAAGCCAAACAAGAACAAAGTCCAGCAAGAAGCCACATGAGCAAAGGGAATTATCCCACATTGATGTATAAACAAGAACAAAGTCCAGCAAAAAGCCACATGACCAAAGGGAATTATCCCAAATTGATGTACAAGCCCAAGGGTGTACCTCCTCATATAAAAGGGGGCCATTTCAAGCAATGCAAGATACAAGCACTTGCACAAATCTCAAGTCTCTATATATGAGTAAAAGTTTCAATCTTGTAACCTAATTGTACTTACAAAAGCAAAGACTTTCTTCAAAATTTTATAAGATTTGCATTACGACAACTTTTTCTCCATGTCAATTTCCATCCTACATAAAGATACACTTTATTGAGCATGATGAATGTTATAATATATTGAAGTTAATAATAGTGGCTATGTTTTTGTGTGGTTCTAGGGGTTTGCAGTATGTCCTGAATGCTCATTATGAGTATTTGTTTTTATCAAGGCATTCTTGAAGCTTGGGGTGATGTACGAAATGCATGAGTGAAGAAGGCAGAAGGGCTTCCAGGGTTTATTTCACAAGATCACAGTCTAGAGGTGGACAGCAAGAAAATGATTCAGAGGACAATGATTCAAGTCAGTTAGGAGGACAGTCCGCAAGAACACCCGGAGGACTGGGCAAGGGGTGTTGCTCAATTGGTGGGTGTCGCTGCGGTACGACCATTGATTTTAAGAAAGCGGTTACAGTTTGATCCTCTTCTAGTAAAAGGAAAACCTAAACCTAAGGTAGTTCCAACAACACTCGGAATGGCACATCGAGGGCAATCGCTGATCTCAAAGTCAAGTTCGAAAAGTTCAAGGGGCCGGAAAAGAAGGACCCCGATTGTCATGTTGCTGAATTTGAAGCAGCTTGGCAGGCTAGCGGATTGGCTGGAGTATATGGTGATGCTGACAAGATGCATCCGTTCGAGGCTACTTTTGGAGGAAAAGCTATTGAATGGTTTAGCCATTTTGCCCCAAATCACTTTGCAACATACAATGATTTGAAGGGAGCATTTTTGGCTAGGTTCAAAAAGGAAAAGACACCGAATGATGTGTTGCACAAGATAAAGAGAATTGAACATAAGAAGATGTTGGTGCAGGATTATGTTGAGAAATTTACCTAATTAGTTAATAGATTGGAGGTGGCAGAAAGACCAACCCCAGAAATGTTAGCTGGAAGAGTTTGAGGAAAACCATAAGGTCTGCAGTAGCCAGTGTGGATGTGGCTGCAGGAATGGATGATCTTGTAGAAACAGCTGCTAGAGTGGAGAAGAGATATGGTACATTGAAGGATGACTCCGACAGTGATTTGGACAGTGATTCAGATTCCGAGTCGGATTCTGATTCGGATGATTTTGAAGATTCAGATTCAGATTCAGAAAGCTCTGATGATGAAAAGAGAAAATCAAAGAAAAAGAAATCTAAAAAGAAGAATAAAAAGACAAAGAGGAAGAAAGACAAGAAGAAGAAAAAAGAGGAGGAAAAGAGCAAGACAAAGAGGAAGAAGCAAGACAAAGGAACTCATATTTGGATAAGTTAGTATTCAAAAAGATAAAAGAAATGGGGATTTTATCATCTGATAAACCTCACTGTCATATTTGTGAGAGGGATGGTCATCTAACATCAAACTGTTGGTATAATCCACGATATAGAGGCCCAGTTCTAGATCGGATTCAGAAGCAAAGACAGGAGACTTAGGCAGCAGTGGTGCAAGTTGCCCCAGAAGTCTAACCGAGAGGAAATCAAAATTGGTATCCTCCAACTCAGGATTACAGAAATCAATGGAGACCTCCAAAACAGACAATGGAATAGAGGAAGAGGAAGAGTTCCTTGGCGGAATGAATGGAGGAATAATTGGAATGAGTATGATAATCAAAATCAGGCTCCACACCAACAGCCTAGACAGGAAGAGAATCCTGCTCCATAGGTTAACCTTGTGTTAACAGAAATTCAGCCTGTGGTGAGTCTGCCATTGGATATCCCAGAGAGTGAAGGAAGGAAGTGTTTACAAGAGAAATCAGTGTCAGTAATGCAAATGGCATGTGACTGTTCCAATTGTGCAGAGAAAGAAGATAATGTTGATGTGATGGCAGTAACCAGATCTCAGAAGCTGAAGTCTCCATTTGATTGGGAGGAACAAAAGGATGTCCGAGAGCAGTCATCGGAACAGTTGAAGAAGATGCAGAAGAAGAAACAAGTAGCTTGGGAAGATGAAAAGAAGAAGGATGAGGTTGGTTCAGTTTCACTCTTTGAAGAATTAATGCATACTCCTTTAAATATCACTTTGGATCAATTGCTCAACATAGTGCCAATATTTAAAGACAAAGTGATAACTGCAAGGAAGAGGCTAGAAGCATTAGAAGTAGAAGTATGCAACATGTCACCTGGAGATGTGGATTGGAGAGTTCTTACCATAAATCTTAAGTTTCAGGGGAAGGACTTTACTAAGGTTTTATTAGATGGAGGCTCTGGAGTGAACATCTTACCTGAAGGGGAGTTTCTAAAATTGAAGCAGATGGAGTTGCAACCAGCTCCTTTCCAAGTGCGGATGGCGGATTAGAGGAGGGTCTAGCCTATCGGGATGTTACGACACCAAGAGGTACTGATTTCTGGTTTGTCATTCAGAGTAAATTTTGTGGTCTTAAAATTGGAAGACACACGAGGAGCTTACCCAATGTTATTGGGGAGACCTTGGTTCCGCACAACAAAACTTAAGCAAGACTGGGAGAAGGATGAAATTGCTCTTAAGAAAGGCTCCAAAACAGTGAAGGTTAGCATGACTGATAAAGCAATTTTAGCAAAGGAAATTAAGCCTCTATATGCTCAAGCAATCAACTTGGCATCGGAAGTCATAGATGATGAGGAAGAGGATTATCTTAAAGCAAATCCGACAGTAGTGCCTGTTTTTGAGAAGTGGATGTCATTGACATTATGGATAGGTACTGGTTCACAGGGAAATCTAATCTTCAGTGTGCTCAAGTGGAGTTGGAAGGCCCAAAAGGGTCCGACCTGAAGGAAATCTCCAGGGAGGAAACAACTTCTCAGATTTTGGATGTTCAAAGCAAGGACTCCGAAAAGGATGCTGGAGAAGCTATTAAGCAAGCAGAGGCATTGTTGTATGAACATACTCTGGGAAGGAGTTCTAGAGTAAAAGAAGATGAATTGCAAGATTTAGATATGGGTACAGTGGACAATCCAAGGATTGTCAAGGTTAGTGTGCACCTGGATTCCGATTTTAAGGAGCAGTTGAAGAAGTTGCTGCAGGAATTTATTGATGTGTTTGCTTGGGACTACACTGATATGAAAGGGATGGATCCATAGATTCATCAGCATCAGATTAATCTTAAAGAGGATGCTGTACCAGTGGTGCAACAGCGTTACCGCATGAATCCAAATTATGCCCGACAAGTGAAGGAGGAATTGGATAAGCTCCTAAAGCAAGGCTTATTAAGCCAGTGGATCAGGTAGCATGGCTTTCCCCTATTGTAGTAGTTCCAAAAATATTAGGAAAGCTGAGGGTTTGTGTGGATTATAGGAAGCTGAATGCAGCTACTATAACTGATCCATTTCCCCTGCCATTTGTAGACACATTGCTTGATGATGTTGCTGGCCATGAAATGTATAGTTTTCTGGACGGATTCTCAGGGTATAATCAGATTAGCATGGCAGAAGAAGACATGGAGAAAACTGCATTCATAACAGAGTGGGGAGCATTTGTGTATACACTGATGAGTTTTGGTTTGAAGAATGGCTCCCCGTCTTTTTCAAAAGCAGCATTCAGAACATTTGAGCCATATCTTATAGATTTCATGAGGATTTTCATGGATGATTTCTTAGTGTTTGGGGGGAACAGTCAATGCATTTGGAGCATTTGAGGAAATGTTTGCAAAGATGCAGGCTATTTAGAATGTCCCTGAATCCATTCAAATGCGCAATAGCAATCCGCAGAGGAAAGCTGTTAGGACATATTATGTGACATTGTGGGTATTAGTCGGCAAAGGCTACCAAGCTCTTTCTGGATTATGGTTCCAAAATCTTAGATGTAAGAGCTTTTGGTTTGCCAAGATCCCTTTCAGTTTCTACTGCTAGGACTGCTATGACAGAAAATTTTGAGTATTTTTGGAGAGTACATACATATTGAAGGGATAATGCCTTATGAGAAGCAGAAGAAAAAGAGTACATTTGTCTATAATGCATTCAACAATATATGGGTGGATCTTAGAAAAGTAAAAATTTCAATGGTGCATATGTATAAAATTACTGTAGAAGAATGTGGTGGTGTGCTAAAGTTCGTGTTGAAGCTCGACGAGGCATAGATCCAAAAAGGACAAAAGATGGAAAGAGTTAGCATATCTTTCATGAACATGGTAATTGAGTACAGCAATGGTAGAGAAGAGGAACCAAAACATAAAATCCAATCAGAGATGGAGCTTTGGTGGGTTGGTGCAGCTCAGATACCAATTGAAAATCATCAAATCCTCAAATGGTTGTTCTCCCACACAGGTATCCCTAATATCATTCAATCCCAAAGTACTGGAGATATGTTTGTAGTTGATGGAGTTGGCAAATTCAAAGTGGAATGGCATTTGGGTGCTGACTTAAAGACTATCAAATGTATGCTTGGAATATGCAACGGGCTAATGCAAAGTATCCTTGCATTTATTGTATGGAAGGTATGGGATCAAAAGAGTGGAGAAGTTTGCAACCAGCACAAGGAGAGTCCCAATGAGAGACTCTATAGATCTGAGTAAGTTCAAGAATAAAGAAGACATTTGGGATCCCATTCTTCCTATCTCTCTTAAGAATGTTCACATATGCACTTTGCATGTAGAGATAAGAATAATTGACAAGCTTCTGAGATTGCATCTTGATTATGCATATTCTATTAAACCAACATCGTTGGCAGATTAATGCATTGATAAATGTGAAGCATTGTTATAAAATATGGGCTTTCATGGGGGCCAGGTTCATTTAAGGAAAGATCCAATAGTTTTAGGAAAAACATGAGATGTCTCCATGATGGGAGGTGCAAAATATGGGCTTTCATGGGGGCCAGGTTCATTTAAGGAAAGATCCAACAATTTTAGGGAAAACATGAGATGTCTTGGCAGATGTCTCCATGATGGGAGGTGCAAAAGCCAGAAGATTTTTAGAAAACCATAGTAAAAAACAAGTGAATGTTATGTGGGATTGTTGGAAAGAATTGTGTGAGATCACCACAAATGTTGCCAGTACTACGCGGCTACCAAATCTTAGAATGGAGGTTTGGAAGCATCTTGACACCTTTTTAAATGTTCTTAGACAACAGAAGACATCAGGTACATATGCGCAAGAGTACAAAAGTTCTATTACAAATATTGTTCAAATAATCAAAGAAGCATGGGGAGAAAAAGATATCACATACTATTTGGTAAGACTCCTTTGTATTCATGATACACTCAGTGGAATTGACATATGCTATTTTTTTTTGTTATGCAGCACATCCTCCATGTACATGGGCCATATTTTGTTGAGGAGCATGGATCCCTAGCAACATACAATAAGTTCCAAGGGATGGAAAAGTCACATTACTAGGCACACACATCATTCTTTAGGAGCACAAGACATGGTGAAGGAGCTACAAGAAGCAATGCTCTTACAGAGTTATTCAACTAGTTTTTTAGAAGACAACTACAAAGAATGCAGAGTTATTCAACTGGTTTTTTAGAAGACAACTACAAAGAATGCATAAAAATGACATTTCAGACACATAACATTGTCAAAAAAGAGAACTGTTGTATTCATAACTTTGTACAAAAGTTATCTATTGTAATCTGGAGTATGTACAAAAAGTATATTCCAAAGTTTTCACATCATCATCCTTTGTCAGTGCTCCCCCCCTGGAGCGTAGAAATTTCCTTCTATTGTAGCCACCTAGTGTGTTTACATTGGTTTTATTTGGAGCCAGAGCATACGTAGAGTATGTCAAAAAATATCTTGCTCTAGAGGTGGAAAACCTAGGACCATAACAAAAAATTCTAGTAGCGGCGGGTGTCTTCTCAAGAAATATGATTTTGTTAGCATTGGCTTGTATAGTTGAGAAGCCATACGGTCTGCAAAGAGCTTTAATACAAAGTATAAGCCAGTCTACATCCTCAGAGAATTGGCTATGCAACACATGGAAAATATTCTCATCCATCTTGGACAAATAGTGTCCAAGTGTAGTATCTTTCTTGCTAGAGCTTGCTTGAGCGTTTACCTCTCCCTAAGAAGTTGTCTTGATCTGCTAGCTTCAACTGTAAACAAGAGGAATAATGTGAAATTATTGTAAGTTAAAACAATATAATGTATGGATTCAAATTCATATTCATTTACCTTTTGATTTTCATCTTGTTCAAGTATATCTCATGTCCAGAGTGAGATTGAGGTTTCTTTGATGTCTTTAAGTTGGACATAATCACTCTATTCCTCCCTACCAACATCAGCAATACCAAGTGAAGCTTGAAGCTGATTAAATTCATCTTCGGAGATCAATGGTCGTGACTCCTATGCTTTCTTAATACATAATGATAAAGCATGAGTTGAGTCAATGAACTTGTCATCTGAAGTAGACACATCTAAAGCAGCAAATTCATTATCATTATGCTCATTCTCAATATCAATCAATAGCTTCATAACCCTCTGCAATGATGGCAAGACAATAGTCCTCCCTCAAGTCAAATAACTTTTGAATATCAGTAAGGAGTAAATACTCCTTATCCTTGATAGGAAAACTTGGCAGTGAAGGAACAATATATTTATGCAATGGATCTCCACCTTCCTTGGGTGACTGAACAATTGTATACGCCTTTAATTATGTGATTTCATTATCCTTGGCAAGCCTCTCCTCCTCCTCAAGTCCAAGTTCCTCCTCTATAGCATTTGCCTCTAAATCTCTGAGAAAGCAAAAGTTTGAAGAGCCTTCAATCTCCTCAAGTTCCTCCTCTTCACCTCTACGAGGATATTTGACAATGGAGAAAACTATGAATGCAATAGCTTTGACCATTCTACAGCGTTTTGGATGAGAGGAGCATTCTGCATTTTCTACTAAAAACCTTTGAAGATTGTACATACTACACCTCTTTGTAAATGTTTGTCTCTGGACAGAGGAGGTTCCCACAGGGACATGGACATACTCCTTGTTATCAAATCAAGATAGAAGGCCCTGTAAGTTCCTCAAATTCATCAAAGTCTTCTTTGATAAATTGCATGGCATGATTAATAGTCACTGAAACGTCAATTTTTGGATTGAAAATATCCTTATCATCTAGAAAGAAAGAGGCCTCAATTCCACTTTCAATAAGAAAATCCAACATTCTCTTTGTAGGAGACACCTCTACTATCTTAGAAAGATAGTAGGAGACATTCTCTCTGTAGGAGACACCTCTACTATCTTAGAAAGATCAAGAGCCTTGGGTGATGACTTAAACTTTTTTGATGCTATAGGACCTGCCTTTGGTGACTTTGTAAGCCTTCCATGTGCTTTGGATACACTAGACTTTGATTGGGTATCTAGTGCACAAAGAGAAAGATTTGAGGACCCAATAGGCTTTGTTGGAGAGGGTTGGCTTGTTTCCTTCAGTTTCTTAGATGATTTTGTAACTGATGTAGGAGATTTATAAAGCCCTCTCTTTTTGGAAACTTTGGACCTGGATGGAGATACTTGTGAAGACTGGCAAGACTGGCAAAAAATTGAATAGGTGTTTTTGGTGAGGTAGACCTTTGAACCACCTATTCGAGATGGTGACCTTGGTGAGGCATGAGTTGGTGATGGGGAAGATGCCATTCTGGAACAGTGCAATAAAGGAGACCTTCAATTTCTATAAAGCAAGACTTCGTGCCGTTATGGATACTCTGGAAAAATGAAATGAGGGACAACATTTATATACAACATTTACATACCTTGTATAATAACAAATCACGGAAGGCTACGTGGAATGTATCGTTGATGAAAGATCCAATAAGAACATGCCACATGTCACTAGCCGTTGGAGACAACGAATGGCAATGTGCCGTGTGTCCCCAACGGTCAGTCAGTCAGATATATATATAGAGATGTGGGACCACATTATTCATTTTCGACCTCGAGAGAGCTCTGTCCTTTGGTGCGACCACATTATTCCCAAGTGAAGGCTTGATGTGCCCACATTATTCCCAAGTGAAGGCTCGACGTGCCCAAATTGAAGGTAATCAATTGTGATCTTCTTGCTTCTGTAACGGTGCGAAAGGATCTAAAGTAGCATGCGGTTTTGCATCTATCGCGTTGCGGACAAGGTTGTAGGGGTGAGACGACAGTTAGCCATCCATAGCGACTCTTCGGTGAATTGATGCTTGAAATCTGGGGCCCTTGAGTTTGTCATAGAAATAAGATTACAAATCTAGAGAAGATCCCATTAGACCTGATAAGACTTCAATGGAAAGCCTTGTTCTTGAGTCCTCCGCTCAAGAGAAACAACAATAACATCTTCAATTGTACCCACTATTGGTGTCTCAAGTGTTGTTGGTGACGTCCGCTATCCCTTATTCCACAACGCGACGCCCCCTACTTTTTTTAATTCTAAAAAAAAAAGTTTGTCCTCTATGTCTCGTGGTGGGAAGGAGGGAGACTAACTATTCATCGATCATCCATTGAAAATTAGTGGAGGACAGGTGCTTCATTGAACTTCTACCAGGTTGGAGATCACAAGAGCCTGATGTTGTAAGTGGCCCCCTTGGTGCTAGTGCTACTAGAGAGAGAGAGTAGTGTCTTTAGCCGTCCGTAAATAACAGCGTGAATCGCCTGCATCTTCAAGGGAATTTACCACTTACTCGCGCCATACGGATTGTTCTGCATGTCTTTTATTGGAAGTACATTATTCATTGATCATCCATTGAAAATTTGTGGAGGACATTCACAGAAGCCATTAGTGTTTCATTGATTTTCTACCAAGTTGGAGATCACAAGAGCCTGATGTTCTAAGTGGTCCCCCTAGCCGATCCAAGTTTGGTGCTAGTGCTACTAGAGAGAGAGAGTAGTGTTTTTAGTAGTCTGTAATGGCATGAATCGCCTGCATCTTCAAGGGACTTTACCACCTACTCGTGCCATTTTACAGATTATTGTGCATGTCTTTTATTGGAAGTACCTTATGCAACCTCCTTATTGGTCATTGGTTTTGAGATGCTCTTTTGCTTAGCACTGTAGCAATCCTTTATTGTCATACATTATGCAACCACTTTTTGGTTTGAAGAGATGTGTGCTTAGCACTTTGGCAAGTACTTTATTAACACTAGTTTGGTACCAAAACAGGACACTTAAGTGTCCTTTTTTGGGGGTTGCGAAAAAAAATCAAACTCCTAATGTAGGCATTAAAAACCAAAATGCTTCATTGGGCATGTAGAACATAACCCTATGCTTATGTAAAAAATGCTAAACATATAAAATGCCTTTTTATTTGGAAGTACATAAGCAACAAAGTAGCATATGTCTTGAAAATGAACATTTTTCAGGATTTTTCCAAATATGAAAGCATCATTCTCTCAAAAAAAAAACCCAATGATATCAATAGCATTTTTCCCAAGATATTTTGATAGCATACATCAGTTCAAGGAGGTAGAAGTTCACCAAAAAAATCATTTTCCTTTCCTAGAAGTTTTTCCAAAAAAGTTGCATAAAATCAGTAAAAGTAACGCGTATTATCAAAACTCAATCACGCCACTAAAAAATAATGTAGCCCTATCAATGAGAATGTTGATTATTGGTTTTCATGCTTGAGATGAGATAAATAAGCCATAATTTGATGTGTATGACACTAACTTAGCCTCCACTTAAGTAGGTTCTTATCGCCTAGTTCTAAAAAATTTGTAAAAAATAAAAATATAAAATTTGATCATCTTTTATCAAAAACTAATCATAACTATGCTTGCACAAGTAGTCTACACCTATAGTTACAACAAATAATGCACTTACACAGCTTTCCCCTTTGATGAAAATCAAAATTAGGCTCATAATTAGACATTTTATGTATTAAAAACAGGTTGCGCAAAAGGCCATGTATGAGAAGAGGCCCAAAAAGTGGCTCTAAAGTTTTGGAAAATTCAAAACAAAGTAGTATTTACCCTATATAACATGGGTGCACCTCAAGTTTTACATTATTAGCTTGCATATGGAAGGAGAAAAATTCATGCTCCACCTGTATAAAAAACGCAATTCAATATTAGCGAGTCAAAAATTTATCCAATAGTTGTCGTTTGATGATTCCAGGATTTAGTTTACATCATGGGCTTTCCATCAAGCCAAGTTTCATGATCAAACTATGTCCCTTCTAAAAGTTATGTCCAAATTACTACTATTTTTTGAAAACAGCAAAAATCATGCATTTTATCAGCATGTGTCTAAGAAAATTAAAATATTGCCTTGCAAAAGCTAAGAAAAGTGCAATTTAAAAAATCTCAAGGATTTTTTGGGTCTTGAGGAACATCTGTGGATGTTAAGCATTTCAAAACTCTTAATAGATTGCCCACAAAAATTCAAGAACTTTTCAGGACACTTTAGTGTCTCAGGACACTTAAGTGTCCAATTACAGAACTAGTGTTAAGTCATACCTTATGTAACCACTTTTGAGACCTCCATATGCTATGTGTGCTTAGCATATAAGTATATGGACAAATTTTTCTTGCTTTTGTTTGGGACATCCTTTTGTGTGCCTTTTTGAAACCACTGGCCATGTATATCCTTTCTTTATTTCTTTTTGTTTGAGGGTCTTCTATTAATCTAGAAAGGATTTTGACTAATGTTTGCAGGGTTTCTCAAATATTTCTCAGTTTGCAATCTATGGCAAGGATAAAGAAAACTGCAAGGAAAGTATATATTGAAGATCCAAAGATAGCATAGGTTGCTACTGCACCCAGTCCTAAGAAGAAAATAAGGTCAAGATGGTATTATATGAAGAGGTGTTTTTCAGAGATCAGGAAGGCCCAAGATGACACTTATCATCTTATCCCAAGGGTTGCCTTCATCTGTGTAGTAAAGCAAATATGTGACAGGATTGGTGTCTTGACCAAAAGTAATACCCCATACAAAAGTGGCAAGGTTCTGCATTGTGGTGTTTGCAGCTGAAGACTTTCTTATAGATTTCATGAATTATTCCTATATTGCTGCTGCACATGCACACAAGGTCACTTTAATGAACAAGGACTTCTCAGTGGTGAGCAGGCTTAGGTATAGATTTGATAAAGTTCTCAAGCCACTTCGCACCACAGATATTAGGGCCTTTGATATCCTAACAATTCCTCCCAAGAGGTCTCGCAAAGTTGAGGTGCCTACTATTGAAGATGTTACACATGAGTATGAAACAAGAAAAGCACTTGACCAAAAAGAGATGCTTCTCGAGAGGGAGAATAATTTTTATAAAGAGAAAGTTAAGTGACTTGGTGCTATGAATTATGATAGAATGGGAAAGGTATTTGGTCAAATGATTGTCAATGACTCCTCCAACCCTCAGAATGATTATTACTTGAGCATTTCACCTGAGGACAAAGTGATGTTAGAGAAGATAGACATTGAAATATCTGACTCTGTACTATTCTGTTGCATGAGGTAAGCATCATTCTTTAGCCACAATTTTATCCTTTTCTCTCCTTTTTGCATACTTAATACTGTCTTTGATTACAGGGCATACATTTCTACAATGCCCACAGAGGTTTCAAGCAGCATATTTGAGGTTTCAAGCAGCATATTTGTGGTTGATCCTCTAATATATCAAGTGATATCTTTTCAAATACAGGATCAAATATTAAAGTGTTTTTTAGTGCATATAACAGCCTAAGAAACTATTATATATTCATCCCATATAATGAAAGGTAGTATTTTTTAATAGTTTTAAATTCATAACTCATGTGAGTAGATATTTTCTTACTATTGTTTTATTTGTAGTCACCATTGGAGTCTTATACTCATTGATGTTTTGGATAGAGAGGTTACTTTCATGAACTCCTTAGCTAGTATCCATGGTCAATGCAAAATGTAAGTATCTCTTTTCATCAACTACCATAGTATCTCTTTTCATTAACTGTCACAATTTTGTTACAAATATTGCACCTGTTTGATATGCTCTTTATTGCAGTGCAAAATTGTATTAGCATATTTAGAGAAGAATTATGAAGACCTTGCACATTTAGAGAAGCCATTCAAGTATCTTCAGCAAGAGGTATTGAGAATTTAGTTTGGATGTTTCTTCATTTGAAGATGGCTTTCTTCTAATTACACTATTATTTTAGGTTCTAATTAAGTATGACAGTACTAGTTGTGGATGGAGGGTTTAATGCTTGTAAGACAATAGATTTTAAGTTGTTAAAACAACAAGTCAATGTAAGAACCCCAGAGAATCCTTTGCATTGCTCTTAATGTATTTGTACATTATTTTTCTTAGAACCCCAGAGAATCCTTTGCATTGCTCTTAATGTATTTGTACATTATTTTTCTTAGAAGTCCACTTTTTTTGGCAGTGCAAGAAATACCATGAATCTTATATTTGGTGGATAAGAGAGAGATACCATGAATCTTATATTTGGTGGATAAGAGAGATGTATTGAGATTATATTGGACAAAGCAATTACGCTTGTAGATCCGGACTCTCCTCCTCTAGGAGATCAGGCTCAGAGGAAAGGGAAGGAGAAGAAGCTGAAAAGACCGAAAGGCAAAGGCAAGGGTTTGCCAGTGCATTCTTCTTTAAAATTTGAGAAGATGCAAAGAGCCTCAAAGGAGACCATTGCAAAGTAGTCCTCTCTGCAAAGAAGACATCTCAGCCAAAGAGGACCTCACAAAAGAAATCTCATGCAAAGAAGCCCTTTGCTCAGAAGCCCCTCAACTTCGGTACTGTTCCTGTTCAAGGACAAGAGGAAGCAAAGTCTGGGAGTCCAAAAAAACCAAATGAAGCCCAAGAGCAAGCAAAGTCTGGGAGCCCAAATAAGCAAAGTGAAGATCAAGAGCAGGCAAACTCTGGGAGCCCAAATAAGCAAAGTGAAGATCAAGGGTAGGCAAAGTCTGGGAGCCTAAATAAACAAAGTCAAGATTAAGAGCATTAGAATATTTTGTAACTTCACACATACACAGTGACATTTTGTAACTTGCAAGATGTATTTGTACCATTTATTGTATATAAATCACAATTCATTTATGAAAGATGTAGTTATCTACTAAATGTTTGTTCACAAATGGCAATGGTCAAGAAAAATGTCAATTGTCTATTTATTCATGGTTCAAAGATTACAACAGTTAGAGGTAAACAACTCATACAAGATATAGAGCATTCAGCTCTTCTGCCAATTATTGTAGTACCATTGACCTTGAATTTATAACTAGGGGTAGTGTTGTCAAGAAACTCCAAGGTTTCCCTAACGTCTTTTAACGTCCACTGAGAGGTAACATTAACCTCCTTTCTTTCAGCATGTGGAATAACCTACAACTCAAACCTAAATGAAACTAAAGCTCTCCACAAAAGCAGCCACTCAAAACTTGTTGAGGGAAAGATATCTGAAGAAATCTAAAGTTAAAACTTGCATTAAAAAAAACATATTTGTAAAATTGAACTACAACTTACAATGTGCTTGCATAGGAATATGTTGAGTTGGAGGTAAGTACATATCCCTTGCCATGTAAACATGTTGGACCTAAGCAAACCAGCCTTTAGATGTAACCTTGAAAGCAGCAATCCTCTCTTTTTTGTTTTCTTCACTCATTAAATTTGATTTTTATGCATAGAAAGATGCATAAAGGAATTATTTTGATGCACGACTTTGGCTTCAGCTACTATCAGTTTTTCTGCATCTTCAAGGTCTGCCTTAAAGCTTTCAGAGTACATGACAGATTTATCATCTGTATCCCCAACAGAGGAATACACTGAGTCATCTTGTGAGATTGGAGGGGGCGTAGCAACCTTGCTAGGAGCATCCTTATCGCAAGAAGAATTCGCATCCGTGGGAGGCTGGCTTTTGTTATGAGCTATGAGTAAGAAATAATGTCACAACTTTCATATGTAGGATGTCTTTATATACTGCTGAAAACCATGTTCTACAATCCTGTGTGCCATAAAACCACCCTAGTTTTGAACAATTATCATCTCCAATCCTGTGTGCCATAAAACCATTTTCCCAGCCTACAATGTAAAGCCTACAATGAATTGACCATTCTTAAAGAATTTCTACAATCCAAGAAAATATATTAAAATACACATTGTACTTTTGATTGGTAAATCATAAAAGATTTTACAAAAATGATTTAAAAAGGAAGCTTGGAAGGTATTGTTCTAGAGAAGTTCATTAACTCATCGATATACCCTCAGCCTCCCAGTTGGTATCTACCAAGGCCATCGGCTCCATTCACTTATGAATCCTCCTATTATTCACCTTGAATTGTACCTTGCTAATATCCTCACCTCCTACGATTTGAAGGTGCTCCCTAACATTTAGGAGGCTCCAATGTCTACTTGCACTTACAAATTCCACCACACCACTTGGCAACTGAACACAAATGTCATTAGGTAAAACAACTTGTTCATCTGCCTACATTGGAACTCAATAACTGTTCTTTTTCATCCACCGCTCATAATAAAAGCGTATGTATAACGTGGAACGAGCTTTGAGATATTGAAATGAAACACTAGAGTCTACTATATTACACTTGAATGTGTCATTTTTATGCACCCCCTCTACAATACTCCAGTGCTCTCCAAGCAAGGCAACCATGTCATCACCTAGTACTTTCTTGCACACAAACATGGTAGATGTTTGTGAGAAGATAAATTGATTGAACATCTTAGCAAAAAGATGTATTGGGCATACCCAACTAAGATCCACAGATTGAGAGGGCTTTGCAAATTTTAAAGACCCTTGTATATCACGAAGCATCTTTGATTTCATGACCATCACAGTCCAAGCATCTGGGATTGGCCATTCAATAGAAGAGAGGGAGGGAGATGTTATCATCTGTAACTTACCAAAACCACCATCATGCCTTGGAACCACATAGGAGTGTCGGTAAAAGAAAACTTTTTCTTTGAGAAGTTCTGCACTGTTTCTACAAGAAAACATTGCTTCACCAATATCTCCATGCAATGCTTGAAATGTTCCAGTAAGACTACATAATGGTTGCTCCTCTACCAAGTTTGAGGGAAAAATGTCTACAAACAAGAAATAAGATGACTTAGAAAGAAAGAAACTTCTGGTAGTCATGAAATCATATGCTTCTTTCAAACTCATGATACTTATGGTTGCATGGAAACTTAGTTTGTTGTGGCGAAGAGGGATATCTCGTGTTGTGTAAACGTGTTGTACCATGGCCACTAGTTCTTCATTGCTCGCCTTTTTGAAACCTTGTAAACGACCTTTCCAATGAAGCTCCATCATATCTCACCGTCAAACTCGATGGGGACCAATTGCAGTAGGCTGCAGGAAAACCCAAGCACCCTTGCGAAATGCCTCTCTCACCCAAGCACCATCATCGTCACTCTTATTGTACAGTGAGATCTTCTCAATCTCATCTTTTGGTCTTCTTTGTGGTGTAGCCATATCAATTGTGAAGCTATAGTAGTAAGATTAGGGTTGGGCAAATGAGATAGAGAAAGCAAACGTGAAGATACTATGTAGATTAGGGTTTCAGGCTTAATGGTTTTATTAGGGTTGGGAAAATGAGATAGAGATGGAAGAGGAAGGGAGAAAGAGGTTAATTTGGATGTTCAAGAGGGAAAGTGGACTTGAAAATGAAATTTTTGACTACAATGAAATTTGAGATGGGTTTTTAGGGGGAAAAGTGAGTTTTGGGAGGATCTCGAAAATTTCAAAATTTTAAGGATTTTTTGAGCCATGAAAATGGTGGGACCATACCTACCCTAAACCCCCTACTTTTTTAAAGGGACAAGTGTAATTATTAGTACTGAAAGCCTAGTCCCCCTCCCTACAGCCTAGTTTCCCTCCCTATATTCAAAGGAGACCAAATGTGTACAATCCTCTATTCCTATTGGTCCGTTTTTGCTAATTACTTTCATTAGAAAAAGATCCAAAATATGTTTAAATGCCCCCTAATGTTTTAATTAAAAAATTTAAGGTAAATTTATAGAAATACATTTACAGAAGGGACTTTTAAAAAAGAAAACCGTAAGTCCATAAAGAAAAAGGGGTCATTTTATTCATGAAAAAATCATATGTAAGAGGTTTTTAAATACCCCTTGAACGTACGTGATACATAGAGTTTCTTAGTAGTGCACCCCGTGAGAAGTTTCCAATGTTTTTTCTAAACATTACGATTTCTTCTTGTTTCTCTAAGGTAGCTTCAATCATCTCCTAAT
Source organism: Cibotium barometz (assembly GCF_041138505.1). NCBI lineage: Eukaryota > Viridiplantae > Streptophyta > Polypodiopsida > Cyatheales > Cibotiaceae > Cibotium > Cibotium barometz. The sequence goes on from NC_141051.1 coordinate 59,148,363, forward strand.
CTTTATGTTGAGGTCTTAATTTTAGTATCTCAATCTTCTAGCTTTTCAATCAACTTGATGACTCCAAGGTAGATCTTGGGGTCCTTATCCTTTCTTTAGGACCTTTTGTTTCCATTATTTACTTCTTCTCTCTCTCCCTCTCCATATCTATCTCCCATCTCTTCCCCACTCTATCACACAAATTAGTATTAAGGTTGAGATAGAGTCTTTTAAAGATCTCTCCCTCTTTGCTCTCCAACCAAGTGCTAAGCTCCCTTGTGCTAATACCAAGGGAGGCAAGGTTGAGGACCCTAGCTTTTCTATAAGAGAGTGTTGTTTGACCAAGAAGGCCTAAGGATGCAAACTAGTGTAGACCCTTGCATTCCTTATTTCTTCTCTCTCATGCAAGGCTCAAGTGTTCCAAATCGGTGAACATCCCTCTAGGTTAGTAGCTTCGTTTAGACTATGAGTGTAAACCAACATTATTATGTGGAAATCTAAAAAATTTGATGAACACATTCATCATGTATTAAATATTTTCAATAAAGAGCAGAATATGACTCATATGAAGTGATAAAAGGGGTTTTTGTTTTCAAGAGTCTTTGAATTATGGTTCTTTTTCTTGTGTGAATGGGGACACTCATTTCTTGAACCTTGAGAACATACTTTAAGGTCAATTCAAGGTAAATGTTCACAAAGGATGGGCCTATGAAGAAGACATTGTGTGAAAGAAACCCTTACAATAATATGTCTAGCAAGTTAGAAGACTTTTTCATTTTGTCAATATTTTATGGCCCATGGCTTAAAAATTGAGCAGGCTTGATGTGAGTCCTACAATGATGAGCTAGATGCCTTTAAATTTCTTCTTTCCTTTGAAGACCTAAAGATTTTCAAATAAAAGGAGATTACGAGAAGTGTTATTTTTTTCAAGCGAGGAAAAGCATGATTTTACATGCATGCTTGTGCACATTGACGGGCACACCCACATCTATCTATACACCATACCTAGATTAAATGAGATAAGCCTGTAATTTCGTTATGTCCATATGGACTATGCTCTCTCTGTGGGTCTTTTGAAGACGTTTAATATAACTTTCTCTCTTTCTCTCTCTAGCACGTCGCTTTTTGGGCATGGCGGGATAGGCCGACCGGGCTAACACGGCGCTTCCTAGTCTAACAGAACATGACTCAAAAGTAGCCTGCAAGGCAAAAGAAGACTGATTTTGATGATCACAACCGAGCTCCAGGCAGCGCAAACGAGAGAACATGACTCACAAGCAGAAACCAAAGAAGAGTGCCCGTGATCACCCTTGGCTGGTTCCTTCCTTCACATCATTGGATCTCCGTCGCTCTTGTCTTTCTAATTGTGAATCAGCAAAGAGTAGCTGCAGAATGCTTGTCATGTTGGTCCTTACGATGTTGTTCGGTTGCCTCATCATGCACGCCTCTTCTAATTACCGACGCTGTGAGTAATTGTTGGTTAATTTGATGCAGATAATTATAAAAGGGCTTTGTAATCATAATCAATAATCATTTTTGGATTGTTTTTTCAGTGGACATGCGCGGTGAGATCGATGGGCGCGTGGAAATAGCGAAAGCGCTCATGCCTGGTACTTCACAAACTATTGCCTTAATCCGGATATATAATTGTAGCTTGACGGTTGTTTTGTTGCAGCTAATTACGACGGTTATGCAATAACTAACCGATCAGTTCTGCGCAGGTGCAGAAGGCGAAGAGGATTTCGTCTGCGATCGTTCCCACTACCGGACGGACGTTTGCGAGTTGAAGGGGGATGTGAGGATAGACGGAAGGTCGGGTGCTGTCATTCTCTACTCGCCGAAACGGCAAGGGAGCGTGTTGAGAGAGGAGAAGATAAGGCCATACACACGAAAGTGGGAGAAGAGCGTCATGGACACCATAGACGAGGTGTCAGTGAGAAGAGTAGGCAATTATAATGCCAGTACGGTGACGTCGGAGAGCAGCTGGCTGCTGCCAGAATGCGAAGTCCGGCATGAGGTTACGGCAGTGGTGTTCTCTACGGGCGGTTACACGGGCAACGTGTACCACGAGTTCAACGACGGCCTGATACCGCTGTTCATCTCGAGCCAGCACTTGAGGGGGGAGGTGGTTCTGATGATCCTGGAGTATCACAATTGGTGGGTGATCAAATACGAGGCCGTTCTGAATCAGCTCACCAGATACAAGGTCCTGGACTTCGCACGTGACGAGCGTGTGCACTGTTTCCCGGAGGCTATGGTGGGCCTGCGCATTCACGATGAGCTCGCCATCGATCCCACGCTCATGACACCCCCGGCCGCAGCCGCCTCCATGGCAGATTTTCAGCAATTGCTCCATCACGCTTATCTCAATCAAACATTGATTAACAGCCCAATTAACCTGCGTAAATCCACCAAGACTAAGGCCGAGAACGCCCAAATTAGCAAGCCCAAGCTGGTAATCATCTCACGCAAGAGACCCCGAGCCTTGCTAAACCAAGGAGACGTGAAGAGCCTTGCTCAACGAGTCGGTTTCCAGGTGGAGATCCTCTCGCCCAGATCCTCCATGGAGATGTCGCACGTGTTTAGAATACTCAACACGTGCGACGTGATGCTGGGTGTGCATGGAGCCGCCATGACGCACCTGCTCTTCATGAGGCCGGGCACGACCTTGATCCAGGTGGTTCCGCTGGGTACAGACTGGGCGGCGCACACGTACTACGGCGAGCCGGCCATGAAGCTGGGCCTCCACTATGTTCCATACAAGGTTGCTGCGCAGGAGAGCTCTCTATGGCAGAAGTACGGGCCGCGCGACGCCATCCTCACGGACCCGGACTCCGTCAACCGCAAAGGCTGGTGGGAGACCAAGAAGATCTACCTCAACGGCCAGGATGTTCGGTTATCCCTCCAACGACTTCGACCGCTTCTCCGCTCCGCCTACACAAGGGCTGTCAGTGGTCACGCAATTGCGCAAGTCCCATGACCGTTAAGCTCACGATATGGATTGTGTGCAAGAAATCCATTGCTTCCTTCTTCTCCCTCTGCAATTGCCTTGTGACAAATTATGTGATGGAGAAAACGATCAATGTTATTCAATAGCCTTGCGTTCCTCTCTTCTTCTTCTCTCTCATTCACAAGCCCCACTTACCAATAATAAGGGACCAAATAGTTGAGTGAATAGCAATTATGTCACATGCATTAATCACAAGGTCCTCATTCAAACACATCCATAGGTGACCAACTTTATGTCAGTGGGAAAAAAAATTATGTCACAAATAACTATTCGTGGAAAAAGAAAATGCATTAATCACAAGGTCCACATTCAAACACATCAATAGGTGACCAACTTTATGTTAGTAGAAAAAATAAACTAGGTACTTTGAATTTTATAAAAGTTCCTTAAGTATATCTCTCTTCAATGTATGCATGTCTGTCTGTCTCTCACACACACATACATGCGCGCGTGCAAGATTACGATTGTATAGAAAAAAAAGAGTCTCTATAATGAAGTTTGAAACAATTAAAAAAATGATATTTATGGTGACATTTTTCTCATTAAGTGCAAGATTTATTGGTGCGGTGCCAAGAAATGGAGAAACCCTTGATTTGATTGTAAGCGATTTAGGAGGTTTTTCCCCCTTTCCCTCCTTGAAAAGAGGGAATTTTGAACCTTAATGAAAATACCTCTATATTACCTTTGTGAAAACTATAACCTTTGTGAAAGGTGTAACCTTTGTGAAAACTGTTGTAACCTTTGTGAAAGCTTTAACCTTTGTAAGCATCTGCATTGTGAAACACATCACACATTGTAACACCCTAAGATTATAAAGGGCCCCTCCCAATCTTTTGTATGTGAGTTGACTTCTTTGTGTGAAGCAAAACTTGTGTGTATGTTCAAGTGAGTGTTCAACCCTTGGTGACCAAATCTCAAAGCTCCATTGTGGTCCATTGTAATCCTCCATCTGAAACGATATTCCCACTTTATGTATATGAAACCATGGCAAACATGTTGGACTTATTCTTTGACAAAAGTGATAAATTTGATGAGACCAAGTATCACGCTTGGTGCATCGAAATGTAAATGGGGTTTGTGGATAGCAACATATGGGAGGCACTGAGAAGAATCCACCCGTCATCAAGAAGAAACAGCTAAGTGGATAAGTCTAGGCACCAAAACACTTTTCTTAGCATTTGTGGTCTAGGCGATAGTCGAATCCACCAAGTGGGCTCTGTTAAAGGCTCACAAGAGGCATGGAAAAGGCTCAAGTCCATAAAGTTCTACATGCCTTCTCTTAAGGAAGAATCTTTATAGGGTGGAAAAAGATGATTAAACAAGTGTTGCATCTCTTGTAAATTATATAAGGTGTCTTATTGATCATTTAAGTGGTGCTAGGGTTACCATATATGAGGAGAAGGTTGTGTTTGTATTATTTCTAGTATGCATCCATCTTATAAACAATGTGTCTTTATGATTCCCAAAATCAACCTAACCTCACTCTCGGCACCTCAGTGCATCTTCTCTCATCCTTGAGGAGATAAGGATAGAATCTAGCTTCACTATCTACCCATGCTCCCCTAGGTAGCAAGCTTTTATAGCCATGGAGAAGAAGAGTAATAAATCCCCTGAGAATTTGTAAGAAGGGGCTTGTCATCAAGGATTGCTTGGAGAGAATAAGAAGGACAAGGATGTTAACAAAAATAAAAATGAAGACAAGGATAGGGCCAAACATAAGGACAACTTCAATGATGATCTCTTGTAAGATCTCTCCCTGAGCCAAGTATATGTACATAAAATAATTAAAATTTTAACTTCTTGAGGAGACAAAAAATTAGATTGAGAGATTTATTTCTATGTCGTTTGAGGAAATCAAAGAGGACTACTTAAAACTAAGCTTGGCAATAGAAAATTTAATCAGGGGTGCACATATCCCAGGTGCATGTGCACATTGTGTATAAGGACACATAAGGCCAATTTAGGGTGAAAGTACCTCATAGAACATATTGTGAGTATAAAAAATAGTGAAAATTACCATTAGGATGTGTAAAGCCAAGAGTATTTTGGAAATCACCAAAGAAAAGGGTAAAAAATTAACACAAACACACAACCCGACTAAATTTCCCTTGCCCTTCTCACAAGCTTTCTTCTTCTCCTCTCCTATTTTCACAAGCATAAGCCCTCTCCTCCTTGCAAGCCAAAAGACTTCCTCATTAAGCCTCTCCTCTCCTCATCACAAGTAAAAGGCCTCTCCCCACCACAAGCCTCACAAGCAAGCCTCTCCTTCCAAGTAAGGTAAGGTTTTCCATTACTCTATGCATGTTCTTTTTTACATCTATTGGATTGAATGCATGCATAACAAAATAAATCGCCTAATTCTTACTAATCTCTTCTCTTTTGGCTAGGTTGAGAGACTTCGTTCTTTGGCTACTTGAAGCTCTCTCAAGAAATGGTGCCTTCTTGCAAGCATTAGAGGTAAGCACTCTTCTTTCATTCATGTTTTCATAATACCTACGGGTGCTGGGGCTTTCTTTTTCTTTAGTACATTCTTGTTTAAAGCTTATGCATGCATGCTTTAATAAAGTATGCATGCATAAGCAAAGTCTTATACATGAAAAGGCTTCTTGCAAGCATTAGAGGCTTATGCATGCATGCATAAGCAAAGGTTTATTTACATATTAAGCTTTATGCATGGGCTTATGCATAAGCTTTATGCATGAGCTTATGCAAAGGATTTATGAATAAAGCCTAAAAATCGATGCATTAAGCTTAATGCTTTACGCTTATGCATAGGCTTAATGCATTACGCTTATGCTGCATAGGCCTAATGCTCTAAGCCTATGCATTAAGCATAATGATTTAAACTTAATACATAAGCTTAATGCATTAAGCTTATGTATAAGCTTAATGCATTAAGACTATGCATTAATCTTAATGCTTAAAGATTAATGCATTAAGATTATGCATAAGCTTAATTCATTAAGCTTATGTATAAGCATAATGCATTAAGACTATACATTAAGCATTAAGCCTATCCATTAAGACTATGCAAAAGCTTAATGCATTAAGACTATGCATAAACTTAATTCATTAAGCCTATGTATAAGCTTAATGCATTAAGCATTAACACTATCCATTAAGCTTAATACATAAGCTTAATGCATATGCATTAAGCTTATACATAGGCTTAATGCATATGCATTAAGCTTATACATAGCCTTAATGCATTGAGCTTATGTGGATAGGCTTAAGCAATAAGACTTATTAATGCATCAAGCCTATGTATAAGCTTAATGCATTAAACTTATGCATTTAGCTTAATGCATTAATACTATGCATTATGATGCTTAATGTATTAAGACTATGCATTTATCATAATGCTTTAAGATTAATGCATTAAGCTTATGCATAAGATTAATTCATTAAGCTTATGTATCAGCTTAATGCATTAAGCTTATACATAGGCTTAATGTATAAGCTTTATTAATGCATTAAGCTTAATGCATAAGACTTATTAATGCGTCAAGCCTATGCATAAGCTTAATGCATTAAGACTATGCATTAAGCTTAATGCATTAAGACTATGCATTAAGCTTAATACAAAAGTTAACGCATTGAGTTTAATGTATTAAGTCTATGCATAAGCTTAATGCACTAAGTCTATACATAAGCTTAATACCTTTGCATAGGCTTAATGTTTACTTGCTTAATGCATTAAGTTTAATATATAAACTTAATGCATTAAGACTATGCATTAAGCCTAATGTATAGGCTTAATGCACAAGCTTAATGTTTACCTAACATAATAAATGCTTAGTTTACTAATATGGTCTCTTGTGGCTAGGTTAAGAGAATTCATTCTTTGGTAACTTGAAGCCCTCTCAAACAACTGTGCCTTCTTGCAAGCATTAAAGGTAAGCACCCTTCTTTCATTCATGTTTTCATAGAACCTTCGGGTGTGCTGAGGCTTCCACCACTTTCGATGGCACTCCATGTCTTTATAACTCCAAGAAAAGCACTCCTTGAACTCTTTTAAAAGAGTTATCAATGTCTCTAATACATTCTTATTGGAAGGCTATGCATGCATGCTTTAAAAAAGCATGCATGCATAAGAAAAGGCTTATGCATAGCCTTAATGCTTTAAGCCTTTATTAAGCTTTATGAATGGGCTTATGCATAAGCTTTATTAAGCTTTATTATGCATGAGCTTATGCAAAGGCTTTATGCATAAAGCTTAAAAACCTATGCATTAACCTTAATGCATTAAGCTTATACATAGTCTTATTCATGAGCTTATGCAAAGGATTTATGCATAAAGCCTAAAAACCTATGCATTAATCATATGTATAGGCTTAATGCATAAGACTTATTAAGGCACTAAACCTATGCATTAAGCTTAATACATGAGACTATGCATTAAGCTTAATGCATGAGACTGTGTATAGGCTTAATGCATAAGACTATGCATTAAGCTTAATGCTTTAAACTTAATACAAAATCTTAACGCATTAAGCTTGTGCATTAAGCTATGTATGCATATGTGAGCTATGTAATGTTTTTATACATAAAGCTTTTTATGTAATGTATGCTCTATGTTTTTATGTTTTTATGTTTTTATGTAATGTTTTTATGCATATAGATGTGGCCATCATGGGACTCATGTCACGAATGAACCAAGATTGGATATATGGACGGGCATCATCTAGTGCCATGCCCAAACCCATAGATCACCCAGATTTGCAACGTGTTTTAGAGGCACAAGCGGCTTGGAACAACCTAAACTCCAGGTACGCGGTCAAGCAATTGAGTCGCTTGGACTTATCCTCCACCTTTTATGTGCCTAACACGTCAGCTATCCCATAGTTTCCCACATCCATGCTTCCCACCACCTTCCCTACCCCTCTCACTTCTATTCTACTTTGCCTACCCCTCATAATTCCACTTTTCCTACTCCTCGCCCTTCAACTCCTCCTAGTGCTCAGCACACTCCTATCCCATCCACAGTGCCATATCCCTAACATCTCCCTAACATGTGGCATCCTCACGATGCCACTCAAGTGGTGATAGCTTGAGGGCTTCTTAAAGTTGTCGGCGATCAAGTAGTGGGGGAGGTGTGTGCAGCAGATGCTTTGGGGGAGGTGCACATAGTCACATTCAACTATGGCGACATGCGACGAGTGTGGGGAGGGTGGGATGATTTACTATTCCCTAGATGAGGAGGGTGGGCCTTATATGGATGAAACAAGATGGAGGGTTTATTATACCTTTCGTCATTTAGTCAACCAAACCTATAAGGATGCCTTCAAACCATGGGGAGAACAAAAAGACAAATACTTCATGCATATAGTTCAGTTCATGCATGAGTGATTTCCAAATCTACCACACACACATTTTTTCAATGAGTGGGTGAGGAATCACATTACAAAGATCCTTAATAATTGGAGGTATTGCGCAAGGAGGTGCACGAAACAGGGAAAACAAATGCCCGCCAATTGCACCATTAAGGACTAGAAAAAGGTAAAGAAGCAAGCCAGGGAGGGTACTCAACACCCTCAATAAAAGGCAGTGCACGTGAGTCAACTGCTGCTGAAGTACATTGCGAGCGACGAAGTACGGATTCGGAGGAAAGGTAGGCTAGCTCACACGATTTGTAAGTTTTCTCTTTGCCATTTTTCACTAAGTTTACTTCATGTGTCATCCTGATTTTCACATCTCATGCATGTTAAAATTTATTGTAGGAAAACGTAACAAGTTGCCCCCCAACATCAAGGGAGAATAGGTACCGCAAGCACCACAACAAAGCGGACACTTGGGACTGGCTCAACTGCTAGGTTATGGTCACTCACTGAAACATATATTCATCAACAAGCTCAACAGGGCAAATTGGTAAGACTCTAAACTTGATTTTTAATCATCACCTAACTTGTTTTGCTTATGGCTAACAAGTTTGCATTGTATCACTATTTAATGCAGGAAGATGAGGATGCTGAATGTGACGTCTGGTAATGATGGAGATGGTGGTACACGTGGTGAAGATACATGAAAACATGAGACGAAGACAATGAAATAATTTAATTAGTGTCTTCGCCTTTATTCGTATTTGGGACATAAACACTTTATGTATTTTATAACTTTGTATATAATTTACAAGTAATAAAAGCATTAGGGGACATTTGGACATATTTTGGACCTTTTACTAATGAAAGTAATTAGCAAAACGGACCAATAGGAATAGAGGATTGTGCACATTTGGTCTCCTTGAATATAGGGAGGGAGACTAGGCTATAGGGAGGGAGACTAGGCTTTCAGTACTAATAATTACACTTGTCCCTTTAAAAAAAGTAGGGGGTTAGGGTAGGTATGGTCCCACCATTTTTGTGGCTCAAAAAATCCTTAAAATTTTGAAATTTTTGAGATCCCCCCAAAACTCACATTCCCCCCCAAAAGCTCATCTCAAATTTCATTGTAATAAAAGATTTCATTTTCAAGTCCGCTTTCCCTCTTGAACGTCCAAATTAAACTCTTCCTCCCTTTCTCTTCCATCTCTATCTCATTTGCCCAACCCTAATGAAACCATCAAAGCCCAAAACCCTAAACTTTCTCCTCCATCTTAATCTCCCTCCCTTCTTGGAGCTCCATCTCTTTCATCTTCAAGGCTCCCGTAAAACCCTAGTATGCACATCTCTTTCCTTTTTACTCTAAACCTAACCTTTCTACTCTAGCTTCCAAGAAGATATGGCCGCACCAAGAAGATCAAAAGACGAGATTGAGGAGATATCCTTGCACAACAAGAAGGAAGATGATGGTGCTTGGGTGGGAGAGGCATTTCGTAAGAGCGCTTGGGTTTATCTACAGCCTGCTGCAATCGGGCCTCACCGAGTTCGACGGTGAAATGTACTGGAGCACCATTGGAAAGGCCGTTTACAAGGCTTCAAGAAGGCAAGCAATGGAAAAATAGTGGCCACGGTACAACATGTTTACACAACACGAGATATCCATCTTTGCCCCCCAACAAACTCGATTTCCATACAATTGTAAGTATCGCAAGTAGAAAGGGGCATGTGAGATTTTCTGACAGAGATGTTTCAATCTAAGTCAACTTATTTCTTGTTTACAGATATTTTTTCTTCAAACATGGTAAAGGAGCAGCCATTGGAAAGCCTTACCACATAACATTTCAAGCATTGCAGTTAGGCAATGTTTTCTTGTAAAACAAGTGCAGAACTTCTTAAGGAAAAGGTCTTCTTTTACCGGCACTCCTATTTGGTGCCAAAGCAGGACGGTGGGTTTGGTAAGCTACAGATAATCACATCTCCACCCCTATCTTCTATAGAATGGCCAATTCCAGATGCTTGGACTATAATGGTCATGAAATCAAAGATGCTTGGACTATACAAGGTTCTTTGAAGTTTGCAAAGCCCTCTCGATCTGCGAGTCTTAGTTGGGTATGCCCAATACATCTTTTTGCCAAGATGTTCAATCAATTTTGTTTCTCACAAACACCTACCATGTTTGTGTGCAAGAAGGTATTAGGTGATGACATGGTAGCCTTGCTTGGAGACTAGTGGAGGACTGTAGAAGGGATACATAAGGATGACACATTCAAGTGCAATATAGAAGAATCTAGTGTCTCATTTCGGTATCTCAAAGCTCGTGCCACAATACACATATGCTTCTATTATGAGCGGTGGATGAAAAGGAATAGTTGTTGGGTCCCAATGTAGGCAGATGAACAAGTTGTTTTGCCTCTCGACATATGCGTTCGGTTGCCCAGTGGTGCAGTGGAAGTTGTAGGTGTGCAAGTAGACATTGGAGCCTCCTAAATATTAGAGAGCACCTCAATATCGTGGGAGGTGAGGATATTAGCAGAGCACAATTCAAGGTCAACAATAGGAAGATTCGAAAACGACTAGAGCCAAAGACCTTGGTAGATCCCGATTGGGATGTTGATGGTATATCGCTCAATTAATGGGGATTTTGAATTTTGTGAATTTTGAAGCTACTTCAAGTATGTTAATTTTGTAAAGTCCTTGCCCTCAAAAAAGTGTATTGAGCAATGAATTTTTATCTTGTAACAGCTATGAATTTAGATTTTTATATTAAAGCTATAACTCAACAAATTTACTCTAAAGCTATCTTGTATGTGCATAATAATGGTTAGCTCAGTGCAGGTACTAGGGTTCCTATTCCAAAATGGTTTAGTGGCACACACAGATTTACAGCACATGGTTTTTTTATGTCGATGGTTTCGGAGTCCATCCAAAACAGTATATAAAGACCAGTCCATAAGGTAATTGAGAATATAATATCTTACAACTCATAAGCTCTATACAAAAGCCGCCCGTGGATGCAAATTCTTCTAATGAGAGGACTGTTCCTAGCAAGGTTGCTAGGCCAGCTATTTTAGCTGTCTCTTCTGATGATGACTCCTATTCCTCTGTTTTGTGGGGATACAGATGATCAACCTATCCAGATATCCAGATATATGAAAGCTTCAAGAAAGACCTTGAAGATGTAGACAATCTGATAGATGAAGCCAAAGAGGTGCATCAAAGAATTTTTCAGATGAACAACCCAGAGAAGAAGACGGAGGAAAAATCTATCGTGCAGAATTAGAAAGGTCTTGTATCGAGGGACTTAGGCCCAATAGAAGTCATTGTAAGACTTGTATTGAATTGTTGTATCTTAGCAATGACTAATGTGATGAAAAATTTCTACATGGACATGTGTCTACTCTACAAATTACTCATAAAACGATTTTAAAGCAAACGTCTTTAAAATTCAGTTTTAAAACCAAAGATAAGTTATGAGAATAAAAATCCTCAACAATCTATTTTATTATGGCAAAGCACAATACTCACAAAATACAATAATGAGTAGGTCTCAATAAAATAGTAGAATGTTTATAAATACAAATATGAGCCGAGCTCAATAAAAATGCAGAATCTTTACAACGTTGTCTCTCTGGACATATACAAAATGCCTCTAAGCGATTTTGGGCTCTGTAGCCTCAGCCTTGGCCTCCTCCTTTGACTCAGCCTTGGCCTCCTCCTTTTCTCAACCTTCAGCACCTTGGCCTCCTCCTTTGTCTCCTTTGTTGGCACCTTGCTTGCCTTGTCCTTGCCCTTGCCTAGCTTCCTCTTTGCCTTGCCCTTGCTTTCCTTATTAGAGGAGGGACTCCTTGTTTAAAGCTAAAATGCTTGATAGGGGAATGAAACGACATCTTTTTTCTCTTCTTTGATGCACTAGTGCCAGCCAACTGGTGGAAGTGGCGAGTCAGGATGATCAGGCATAATTGCATTATTGAGGATAATGTTTATCGCCTTTGCCCGCACACTCCACAGCCAAAACTCGTCTGAGCGAACAGACTACAAAACAACATAAAAGTCAATTAGAATAATGCGGGATCTCTCATGAAATGAACATAGAGAAATTATATTACAGTGACACAAGCTGTCAAAATTAGTGTACTTGGAAAGGAGGAACTTTCAAAAATTTGCGACTATGTGCCAACCACAAGAGTGCGAATCCTTTTGCATAGGAACGGGTTGGTTGAGAAATTTTTGTCAAAATTTGTGTACTTGGAAAAGGAGGAACTTCCAAAAATTTGCGACTATGTGCTAGCCACAAGAGTGCGAATCCTTTTGCATAGGAATGGGTTGGTTGAGAAATTTCCACTCTTAGATATCCTTTTTCAATTCAAGACATAGAGTTTCAATCAATGCAATTGCCCTCTTACATGCCCTAGAGTCAACGATACAAATAATGACTTACAATCAACAATTAGGAAACGATATAAAGTATTATGACTTACAATTTAGACTTTTCGTGCATTCCGAGAAGGCTATTCATAAAAATTATCTGGCATTTCACTACATTTATTAAACAAGCAGACCAGTGCCCTCTGAAATTGAGAAAGTAAACAAAAAATATAAGAAACTTAACACAGGCAACTAATAACTTAAATTCCATCAACAGCTTGAAATCCAAAGAAAATACATACTTCTCTATATATGGCAGCACAACAAAGCAGGTACCCGGACTAACTCCCTGGAAATAAGGAGCAAGGTCCTCGTCAGACCTCGACAGGTCATCAGGATAGTTGATACCAAAGGATCACAAATATATACTTGCTTTGCATGGTCTGGCAAAAGCTCTTACAACAATACCCTGCAGATTGAATTAAAAACACTAGGAAAGGGAAAAAGAAATCAAAATAAAAAAACATTCAAAAAAAGGCAAAGAGTACACACCTTAAACAAATAAGCACAATAATGTCATTGATCTCTCTATTCTTTTCAACGAGCATATAAACATCCATTGGAGCGATATGGAGGACATTGCATATAATCTGACCAGGCACCGCCTTAAGTCTGTCGTTATTCTCTCCCTCCAACTTTAGAAGGTTTTCTACCAAATCATCCTTATCGACATTCTCTTCTAATAATGTCTCCTTTCCCTTTAGATCCGCTCCCTTTACAAGCCTCTTAAGCCCTTGTGGACCTGGTGTTGTCACCTCTTCAATAACCACCTTGTCAGAAGCCCTGTTCCTCTTCAAAGCAAGAGGAATGGAGAGGAGTTTTTCAACCTTCCTATCCGTGAATGGTAGAGGTCGCATAAACTTATCATACCTATACCTAACTTTGCTTACTAATGTCATGTCCTTGTCCATTAGTGTGACCCTCCAAGCATGGGCAGCACAAATGTTACTATCATTTAATAAGTTTATAAGGAAGTCCTCGCATGACTCTTGAAGACATGCGGCGGTGCTACTCTGCCATTTAAAGTAACCTTTCCACTTTATTCTGTCGCTTATGGATCTGACAATCCTCAAGAAAGGAGCTTTAGGGATGAGCAGATTGACAGCTTTAACATGCACCTTCCTTATCTCCGCAAACATTTTTATTTGCCTCTGCAAAGTGACCCTGGCCTTTGAAATGTTCCTGCTACTAGTGCTGGGTTTGACATCAAGAATCATAGATTCACTTAAGACGTCCTTTGGAATTTTCTCTGGAATATCTGGAACCGGAACTGGATTTGGCGCTGGATCGGGCATTGGATTTGGCTCTGGCACTGAAACTCTCCCGACGGTCTGTTTTGTCTGCGCCGTTACAGCACTACAAAAGAGAAGGCAGAATAATTAGCCAAGTCACACGACCACCATCCACCGCACGCGATAAGGGGAATTCAAATTTGGACCAACGTTCTTTTCGCACGGTGAACCAAACAAGAACTTATCAATAAAATTTTTAGACCCGTCCCCACGGAGCGATATTTCAATTCGAAAACATGGAGAATAGATATATCGCACGGTGAACGAAATAAGAACTTATCAATAAAATTTTCAGACCCGTCTGGAGCGATATTTCAATTTGAAAACATGGAGAATAGATATATCGCACCATGTACAAAATCTCTTATCAATAAAATTTACCTAGCCGTCCACCACGGAGCGATATGTGGATTCGATTTTGGCATGGAGAATAGCCATATTGCACCGTGAACAAAATCAGCGACGATTGAAAAGGGGAAGAGAGAACTTATCAATAACCCAACCGCCACCACGGAGCGATATGTCGATTGGAAAACATGGAGAACTACCATATCGCACCATGAACGAAATCAGCGAAAGAAAAGGGGAAGAGAGAACTTATCAATAAAATTCACCCAACCGTCCCACGGAGCGATATGTTGATTCAAAAACATGGAGAACTGCCATATTGCACCGTGAACGAAATCAGCGAAAGAAAAGGGGAAGAGAGAAACAAGGGCTGGGATGGATGGATTCAGCGAGCTACACGAGCAAAGTGTGGAGAAACGCAATTAGAAAAAATCGTGAAAGAAAAAAGCGTGGAAAAGAAAATATTCCTCCTTTTTGTAGAGCAAAACACAATCATGCATTGACTGCATCAGCCCTACACGTGGCAATTCGTGAATCGAGGATGACATAAGCCCTTCGAGACGTGGTGTTCGATCCTCAATCATGTGACGTCAGCCCTATTATTTGACCTATATAAAGATGGTGCGAGTTTCTTTTCTCTGCGCTCGAAATTTTCTCGCTTTCTATACTGTCCACGGTGTGAGTCAGCTTTTTCCATGGCCATACCATCCACAGTGCGATAGGTGCATTCCTACGTCGTTGCTTTCCCCTTATCGCACGGTGAACAGATTCCACCCAGATCAGAGAAGCAATGGAGGTTAAGGGTTCTCACTTGTACAATGTTGTAGATGATGTGGATGATTTATTGCTGCAGGAGATTAAGGACGATTTATTGCTGTAGATGATGTGGATGATTTATTGCTGGAGGAGATTAAGGACGAGCCTAGCACCACAGAGCATCTCTTTGATCTGCACTGAGGAGGGTTGGGCAGGAGAAATCCCTTTGCCATGTAGAGCCTATGTTCAATGTTCCTTTCAGTCTGGAGGAGATTATCAAGGACATGGCAAGGACATCCCTGGAGGGAGAGTGGACAGACTATTGCAGGTTGTTCAGCGGAGGGACCGTCTCTTATGGGTCCATTACATATGTCCACATGTCAAGCCTCACAGTCACCTCGTCTCACAATTCAAGTATGTCGAAGAGGTGGGACACTTACTCAGATGGTCAACATATCAAGATTTGTGTTGACATGTGCCCATTGCATGGCAGGAAATGCAGGTTGCTAGAATATCATTTTGGGTTTGTTGCCTATCTCTTTCTTCATGTTGATAAGGAGGATTACACAAAAGAGGAGCTCAAAGGAAGGACTGATAAATCAGAACAGTCCTTTATTTCAAGTGCTCAGCTGCAGAAGAAGAGGTCCTGGACCTTGTGTCCGAGAAGGAGGAGGAACTTCTCAGCACAAATTTTGATGTGGCAGAGTTTAAGGCCTCCACCATCATTGGATGAAGGAACGTCATCTGTCCATGGGGAGCGATTGACGTCCAATTTTGTCATGCCTAGGCTACCGTCCTTCCTAATTAATGGGAAGTATTACCTCCTCCACTCCCACATTCAAAAACTCTACAATTTTAGGGAGGATTACTGTCTAGCTATAATAGCAGATGGTTGTGAAGCTGCGTCCGGTGTTCTCGATGTAGAGAATGAGCATAAGGATGAATTTCTCACATTGGACATAGAAGTGATAGAAAACTTTTTAGAGGCCCCAGAAGCAATGTCCTTGTGCTTTAAAAAAACCAAGGAGAATGAAGATTCTCTTGCTTCAGAAAGAGGAAGAATTTCAAGCCATTTAGCAGGATATGGGCATTTCTGAGTTTGGTAAGGAACCTGTTCCCAAACTTGACCAAGAAAATGAAGAGGGCTCCATCAACCTTTGGGATGAAGCGAAGTTGGAGGAGGATGAGAATCAGAAGGTAAATTATTGCTTCTGTTACCTAAATTAATTATTTCTTTAGTTTGTCTGGTTTAATTCTTATTGCTTCAGTCTGTTTGAATTATTTCTTACTTTAGTTTGTTCCCTCTTGGCTCTTTATCAATGTAGATAGAGCTTGACGACATCGATGGATTTCTTGGACGAGGTGGGCAAGATGCCACTCTTGCACACTACGTCTCTTCTATCGACAAAAATATATTTATTATATATCATAGCAAGTACTCCAGGGATGCAGAGATTCCACTCCTTACACTGAAAGCCCTATCTAGGTATACAGGGTATGCATTTATACCTTATAATATACATAAAGTCATGCTTATAGAGAAGTGTGTTGCCATCCGTATCTTTGGATACAGCCCTGGTTTTTGGCCTTCTCGAGCAGGTTATTTTCTATGTTATTCAAGCTATGTCCTAGGTGCAGGAGAGGAGGATGTAAAGTCACTCAAGGGCTATAGTCGTAAGAGGTTTTTGCATTATAGAGGAAAAATGCCTACCGAAGAGGGGAAGCAAGAAGAGAAGAGACTCAAGAGCAATTAGCTCTTTTCGTTGTAAATATTTTCACTGTAAATCTTTAATATAATGGAATGGTACAATTATTTTTTATTTTCAAGTCAAAAAACTTTACAACTTTCTTCTAAATGTTTACTTCCTAAGTCAAAAATATTTACAACTTTATTTCAAATACTTTCAATTTCAAAGTGTTGTTTCTACTTCCAAATTCTTCCTACGTGTCTTCGTGAAGATCTCCATGCTGCATGTTGTGTTGGTCCTGTGCGAGCTTTCCACTTTAGTGATCTACTCTGTTTGGCATTATTTCGTGCTACCCTTGCTAGATTACTCATACGTGCCCTTTCCATGGATAATTTTTGCCCAAAATTGTATCTGTAAAACCAGTTAAACATCTCCTTGAGGTAATTTGTACGAGTCTTCCCTAGTCCATGCCGGGTATTTTTAAAATATACTCCTCTAGCTTGATAGTGAGATTTCTCCATTCCTTGTGTGCTCCACATGTTCAGAGAACCATACTCATTCATGAAGTATGCACCATGAGCATAAAGAATGTGTTGCAAAAAAATTAAGAGAGTCAGTAGTTATTCATACTCGTTTCTTAATATCCAGTAGGAAGGAGCAAATGTGTTTACCATGTAGTGCATAATGTTGGTTTCACCCCATGTATCAACCATGGACTTCGTAAGATTAAAAAGCTCGTCTTGAAATTTTTGTTGCTCCTTTGTGGTTGTCCTACTTTTGGTCAAAAGTTTCACCATCTTATTGAAGTCTGACCAAACCTGACCAAACCTTCTCACGTAGAATTACAAGGCTTGAATTGGTGCAGTCAAATGTTGTACATTTGCATAAATCCTTCCACAAGTTCTAAGGCTTGGTTGAGTCCTTGGCATTTTCTGGCTTCTCCAAAAAATGTCTTGCTTTATTTCCACTCATGGACACTTGTTGTGCAACCTCATGATTCATGCCAGCGGTCTTTTTGTTAACAGTAATCTGCACATTGCCACCATGGCACCCAATTGAGTTGAGTAGTTGCTCTACTTTATGAAGAGCTTCTTGGTAAATGCATAATCTATGTGACACTTGAGCAAACGGTCAAACACACGTATGAATGCATGCAGTGTACAGAAGTGGACATTCTTCAGGTTAAATGGAATATAGGATTCCATTTTGGGTCTCTCAAATTCTTGTTTGGCACAGCTAGCATGTCGGTAGACAAGACACCTCCAACCCAGTTGCCAGCAACATCGTCCATGGGGTCGTGCTCAATATCTTGATTCTCAAGCATCCTCTTCTTTCCTGACTTTTGTTTGTTTTCCCTCACCATTCTCATGCGCCACGGACAAGGATTTGGGGTGTTGGCACCTTCTGGACACCCAAGCAAGCACTTTATTGTCTTCAGGTCACCCCCCAAATGCCAATCTACTGTATAAGTGCCCTTGCCCTCTGCCTCAAGTTTTTCTCCCTGAATCTGTGCTTTGATGATAGTGGTAATCTTGGGTATCCTATCAAACATCCAAGCGAGAACTTTATGTGTCTCTTTTGGTACTTCAAATGCCCCAAGCCACCATATCTCTTTCTCAGATTGGACACTATATGAGGAAAGGTCTAGCTTGCAAATCCTCTCCCTACTATCAGGAGTTTGGTTGATCTCAATATTCCCCTCAAATGTGTCTTCACTGAGAAAAGACAATAACTCTAAACTTGATTACTTATAGTAGCAATATTATATAATGAATTAACAGTTAATGAAAAAAATCAAACAATAGATACACTCTAATAAGAATAACTTATAACCAAAAATCAAACAAACCTTGCTGCATGAATTTTTCGCTTGAGAGCACCACCACCAATTGCAAATGTCTGAATGTTGTTCATTGTCCTCTTTCGCTCTCTGGCTCCCATGGGTGTGCTCTTCATACGCGAGATTGTATCTTGTAACTTGAGGATGTGGTCCTCTTTCTCTTTGCCCTCTCCCTGTAGTTGTAAAATATTATTCTGTGTAATTTTGAGAGCTTGTTGCACACTACTCAAAGTGACTTACAAGCTATGAATTTGTGAGTTTAGAAATTGAACCTTCCATGCATCACATATACTTAAGCGTTTGCAATATCTAAGGAGCCCATTCTCACCCTCTCCAACAAAATGAATGAATGGGGATAGGTCTGTGAAAGGTGCAAAGAAATTTGAAGAAGGATCAACCCAAAGATCCACATTACAATGACCCTATTGTCTTCTTTCTTGCTTCTCCTGTGCATTTAGACGTTCTTTTCTGATAGGTGCATATTCATTTAAGATGCGAATATGCAAGCCTACCTTCCTCACTCGTGATGAATTTGAGGTGTTTGTTATTTCTGTGAGTGCCATAGTAGACACAATGGAAGATGGTAGATAGCTTGGATCCCAAAGAGAAGCTTGAAAGAGAGACCTACTGCAATGAGAGAAGGGCTTGAGAGAGAGAGAGAGAGAGAGAGAGAGAGAGAGAGAGAGAGAGAGAATCTTTTAATTGTTGAGTCGGGAGGAGATGTGATAGTAATCAAGAAGAAAACGGTTTTTAGGTGGGTTTGCTATAAAATATAAATTTTAAATTGCTAGCCTATCCGAAAATTTAAATTTAAATTAAACTTTTAAATAAAAAACGTAAGTTTTCCTTGTCTTTTAATGACTTGATTTAGAATTTGTGAGCACTTAAAAAACGCAATGAAAGTGTATTAAACGAGATTGTCTTTTAATGACTGTTATGAAATTTAGAGGAAACTTTAGAAACACAATGAAAGTGCATTAAATGTGATTGAAAGTTATTTTGAGACAATTATTTTGAATTGTAATAAAAAAATATTTTTGGGGTCCCTATATGGACGAGATTGATGATGTTTCGAGAGTTTTAGTGGCTAGAAAGAGAATCCCAGAGTGAAAATCCTAGAGAGGGAAAACTAGAGAGATCCCCTACTTTTAGAGCCAAAAGTAGGCATCATTATGATGTTTGTCTCCTTAAGCCTCAATAAAATTAGTCTTAATTCCTTAAAATTAGGGATCCTTATAGGGCCCTTTTTATGTTCAAATGCCCCCTAATGAGCCATGAAATTCTTGTTTTGATTTTTTTTTTGTGTTTTAAGTGTTTAAGTGTCTTAAAAACAGTTTAATAATGTGATTTAAAAAAATAGGGACAAAATGGGTGAGATATGTGGGGACACATGTCCCCTACATATCTCACCCATTATGTTCCCGTTTTTTTTAAATACAGACAGTACATGGCTATAGTTGCGCATGGCTATATGTGCTGATGTGGACACAGTTATACGGGATGCTGTAGATGTGGTTATTCAAGCGACTATAGCCTCGTGCTCGTAGCCGCATACATAGCCCGTGTGAACATTTTTTTCCATTTATAGATCCTTTAAAATTTATGTGGCTCTTCGCACGTGATGTACCCTTTGTTTGTTGTAGTGTGTAAAGCTAAGAGTATTCTGGAAATCACCAAAGAAAAGGGTCAAAAATTAACACAAACACACAACCTGGCTAAAGTGCATTTGAATAACACCTTATGTGATAGAGTTGGAATTTGGTAAATTTGAGCATTCAAACTATGGTGTCTACCCTAAGGCTAAGAGATTTTATTTTTTGAAAAGGTCTAGGTCTATTAAAATCTCACAAGACTAAGGTTAAGCCCTTAGGTAATGGATCATCAATAAAATAAATGGATGAGGGTTAACCTTGGAGTGTGCAATGCTAAGGTTATCAAAGGGTTGAGAGAAAACCCTAGGTACCATGTGGAATTGGGAAAATGGTTTGTGAAAATGGTAAGTAGTATTCTAGCTTGTGGTTTTGGGTAGATGGTATTTACCAAGGTGGTTTGGTGGTGTTAGCCTCCTTATTCTATAAATTCACTAAGTGATGATTGATTTCACCTTATAGTCTAGCCCACAAAATGAGATTCATGCATGAGTTAGCCCCCAATTTCTCAAGTAAGTTGGATTTAACTAGGGTACATGGTGGCTATACCATTATGGGACCCTTCCCATGCACAAAGGTGGATGTTTCGCTATAAAATGGCTCTCCTAGACCTTAATTTTCCAATGCCCCCTTCATGAGGTGTAGATGCTTGTATTTTGTGCAATTAATGCCTTACAATAGTACTTTATAACCCTTACAATAGTACTTTATAACCCTTACACCCTAGTGTACCACTCTAGCTTGTCATATTTGACATTTATACCCTATGGAAGCTTGCCTTGGGCACTAAAAACAAGGAGAAGTAGGTGAGTTTTTCTCTTGGAGTTTGGGCATCTACACACCTTACAGTGCACCTACATCAAGCCAAAGGAATTTTATAAGTAACTGATCCAACTAGCCTTTCAAATATTTAAAAATTTACCAAGTACATGTCTTTTTGTTTTGATTAAATTATTTTGTTTTGCTGTCTATCAAATTTACAGAGAATAGGAATAGGAAATAAATTTATTAAATACTCCCTTTTCCATCCTAGAATGTAATTATTGAAGAAATAGCCTCTTTAGAATAAAGTACAGTTAGCCCTTGGTTTAGGGGAGTGAAAGAATTATCAATTCTATGGTTTTAATACCCTCTAAAATTAAATTATGGTGAACCTTAGGGTGAAGCTTAAAACCCTTAGAACCATGCCTTGATTGGTTATGGTTGGGACATAGCTTAAACTAAGGAAGAAGTGGTGTTAAACACAAAGGTGCAATCAAGGCCCTTGAAATTAAATCTTGAGGATATAGGATACCATAGGGTCTTGAATTTGACTCACAAGTATACCTTAGGATAAATACCTAGTTGGCTTCAAATGCCCTGTTGGTGTAATTCTTAAGTAACCCTTCTTTCCTACATTAACCCCCAAGAATATATAGTTCACTTAAGCTCAAAGACTATGGTATAAACAATAAGGAAGTGACATATGGTATTAATGACTAATAAAAAGGAGAACCAATTATGTTCATGCGCACAAGGGTGCATGCTCTAGTTTGAAGGCAGGATACCATGGGATAATATGCACCAAGATACTATTAGCAGCAGAGAACCACTGAGCAGATATTGTCTCTTTGCACCATTGACTCCACCAGGACCTGAAAGAAGCCTTTTCTAGAAAAATGGAAGCAACCAAGAGTAGCTTTACCTTGAAATATTGTTGTGAACCACTGCTTCAACTCTTCCTCCACAATGGGATGCGTCCTGTGAAGTACAGGTATGCTCCACACTCCATTGTGCATTTAGACTCAGGGCAGATGCAATCCATAAGGAGAGCAACGTGAGCGGTGAAGACTTTCTTTGGGAGCGTGTGCTGGAGGTCACCAACGAAGTTTGCTTTGGTGGTTCAAAGGTCTGGTTCTGTAGTAACAACTCCATCTTGTAGGCTTTGCATAAAGTGTCAGCCTACAAAAGAGGCTGAGGAAAAAGTTTCTATGTACCCTAGTTAAAAGGGGAGGACATTGGGACAAGTGCTAAAGCGATATCACTGCAGCATGTGGGAGGATCGAGCTGAATCAGTGCTACCTCCAAGGCAACATAGGCACTCTTTCCATAAGGGGAGTATCTAATCCTCTCTCCCAGCATGCACCAACACTGGTTGTCGTGCATGCTATTTGAGTGGGGTGGGCAACGCCTACACTCTAAAACCCTAGCTCTAACCAGTGTGTCGTACAACTCTAGCAGTTTCCTGCTCTCCATCACTTCATTCTTTGATAATGGTGTTTCGTTTTTGTTTTGAGAAACTCTTTGCTTACATCTTGTAGACTCAATAGGAATGTATCTTCTACTAATTCATGTTATGTTTTGTGGATGTTTCTCTTTCACTTCTCATTTGGTAGAGAGAATCATATAGCGTGGTTGGCAACACAAGGAACAGGTCCACAAACATGGATCCACAACATCTCTCCCCTAGTGGTGCATAAAAATAGCGTGAGTGGGTCTAGAAAGGAGGAATACTTAGTTTTCCTCAATAGTGTCATTCTTGGCAATCCGGGTCTAGGATAGGGTCACTCGTGTGTCTGTCCATGAAAAGTCCATGCTCATGACCTGTAGTCACAACAGAGTCGTACTTCATTCTTTTGTTTTGACACGTTCTCTTTCTCATTATCTTGTTTTTTTTTTAAAATAATGGTTAGCTGGATATTTAGTATGTGTGTAGGTGCTATATTGTTGTACATGTTGGTGTACCCTATATTGTCATGCGGTAGCTTTTTCCAACAGGCTCCCTCTTGATATGGACATGAATTTTGTCGAGGAAGAAAATGTGGAGGGTAAAAGTAATGATATTAGCATAAGTCCCCCCTTTCTGCTTTCTATCATACATTGAACTCTTGAAAGGTATTGTAGGTTTTCTGTAACCATCCCTTCCAACAACTGTGCTCCATCAATGTTTGTTAGCTAGGAGCACCCTTTGTTCCTTGTGGCATGTCAACTTCAAGCTTTAATGGTGGCAACGCGCTCTCATAAGATCGGATGAAGCTTATGGGTTCACCCTTATAGAGATGAGCAATGGAGTCGACACTTACATAGTGGGTCGGTCTAGGGAAACCAATGGGGTTGGGGCTTGGATAGTTAACAATGGTTTTGTAACCTTTAGTGATGTAGAAGCTTCACCATCAATAACCATGTCTTGTGTGATAGGGTTTCTCTTTGGGATCTAGACATGTTTGGGAATTAGTGGGTGAAGGTTCTTTTACAAATGCTTTGCCTTTGATGGCACTTGAGCTAGGATTTTATCCATCATTGAGGAGACTTGGGAATTTGTAAAAGCGGCAGCAAAGTGAGACTAGTGATATACATTTATGTTTTGGTATCCAAATATAGTGGTTACCCTCATAGGTAGCCTTGAGCTTTCAATAAGTGTTTGGGTATCCATTTTGGGGTAACTTGTAGCTCGGACTCCCTGCACCACTGATTCTTGTGTTGAGGTCCTCCTTGCTTTGGTTAGTTGAGTTGGTATTGATGGAGAAATCTCGAGAACCCATATCAAGGTAGATTTGGGCTGCCACTTTATAGCTCGTTGTATTTTCTCATTCTTTAGCTCATTGTATTTGCTCATTATTTTGATATGTAGGTGTTTGCTGTGCGGAGATAAAAGAATCGAGAGTTTTTTGAATAGTGGACGCTGAAGTGGAGAGAGTTTCCATAGATTTTGTGGATGTTGAAGTTTCCACCTTGTGTCCCTCGATAATAGTGAGAGATGGCAGGGGTTTATGAGTAGGTTTTTTAGCTGTGGTTTCACCCAGAGAGACATGCACTATCAACTAGTCATCATACATCTTGTAGCTTTCATCCATGTGCGACCAAGTATTATCGGTTCGAGTAATGTTCTTGCAGGCATAACTAGAAAGTCTACCCACTATGTACTTGTTTCCATCATAGTATGTCTCTATTTGTAGTAGTCTAAGAACCTTGGTATTCCTACCACGAATATCTTTCACCTTTAAAAGAGGTATCTCTATGAGTTGGGGTTTTCCCAACTAGTTTTATGCATTGAAGGAAATTAGTCCCCGTCTCAAGTAATGTATTATAAAGCACTTTACCATAAGGTCTAGGCAATTGAATGGATGTTCGTAGAGATGCTATGTGCTCCTCTGTGTCTCCTTCAACCTCTCCAACAAAGGCTTGTGCAGATCCCATAATAGCTTCTCGTCGATGTTGTTGAAGTTTGGCTCCTCTTTCCCTTGCCTCCTCTTGGGCTTGGGTATTTTTTTGAGAGGCCCTTTCCTTAGCGGCTTTCTTATCATGGGAAGCACATAAGGATTCTTTGGTAAGATAACTAATCCTCTGCACCCCCAGCTGGTGGAGGGGATTGATCTCCCTCCAGCATTTAAATTAGGCAAAAAGCTCTTAGCCACACCTAGCTATCTTCCCCATGCATTAGCCCATCAAGTCAACTCTCCAGATTGCCGTCGAAAGTAGCCGAGATTCGTGAAAATGCTGGCGCCTTTTTTCTGAGTAAAATTGTAAATTTGTCATCACCCCTTGGAATTGGGAGCAATGGAGCTAGCCCAAGGGGTTTTTAGGTGCTCGGAACACACTGGTGGAATCATATTTCTAAAATTCATCAAGGAGAAGCTACATCAAGCTCTACATCAAATCTGCAAAGTGACTTTGGAGAGAATCAAGGGTAGCATGAGTGAATATAGGGGTGTGGAAAGATTCTAGGAAAAGGTTCCCCCTGATGTACGGGATGTGGCACAAATCAAGGAGAAATCAGTGGGATTAGATGCTTGGCATCTTGTGGATGTAAAATCTATAAATTGAGGCATTGGCCATGAGAAATTGCTGGTTTTTGAGTATCCATGCCTACATTAAGCCTACATTAAGCTATTTGATTAATTGTGCACTAATCTCATGTGCCATGAGAAATTGCTGGTTTTTGAGTATCCATGCCTACATTAAGCTATTTGATTAATTGTGCACTAATCTCATCTTAATCACCTCTAATTACTTGCTAATCATGTTAATCCTTGCATTTGATCCACCATAGCTCATCACATTGCTGCAAATTCAACAGAAGCTTTCTCCAAACAACTTCAAACCTTTCAGCAAAAACATACATCTCTTAATTCTCTCCCTGATTCAGCTTACAAAGCTCTCTCCATAAGTCCTCTTATTAACCACATATTGGTAACACATTCCTCTACGACAACTACGTCCACACACTTATGTAAGGGTGCACGGGCACCGACACACATTCCTATGACAACTATATCCGCACACTTATGTAATGGGCACCCATGCTATATTGTAAATCCCCTCATTTGATGAGGGAAACTCCCTAAAGACGCACCCAAGAATTGAGCGCCAAAGAATAGACAAGAGGATTTTGGTCAGTTGGCCACACAATAGAGAAAAGCCTTGTAACTATGTTTTGGGTGCCCTGGGTCACTTACTCCCGGGCGCGCTAGTGGGAAAAGGCTTGGAACTATAAAAGCCAATTTCTCTTGTTTGTAACTCATTCTCCCATTTGTGCAATAGAAGTGGAGTGTTCTCTCTCTCCCTCTCTCTTGCAACTCTAATCTAGCATTTGTGGTGTGCTTAGGGTTAGGGTTTGGGAGTGATTAGTGCTAATCACTTGTTCCCTCTTACTTCCTCCCTCTCTCTCTCTCTCTCTCTCTCTCTCTCTCTCTCTCTCTTGAGATGATTAGGCTAACCAATGCAATCCTCTTCCACAGATATCCCACACGATCTTTACGAGAGAGCTTGCATCACCCATTGCAATATACTCTTTTTGTTAATTTTTAGCTTAATCTTATTTTTTTAATTAATTCCTTTGCATAGATAGGTTACCATTACTAGATAGAACACTAATCAAATAAAAAACCATAAACTATCTCTTAATATTCACTAATTATCACTAATCTATTGGTTAGTGTGATTAGTAGACTTAAAGAGAGCAAAAAACTAAAAAATTGAGCCTAATTGCTTGCAATTAGACTAATTAGAGTGGCATTAGTGTTCTAAACACTTACCTTGACTCAAATCTATGCTTAGTTCACTCCAATTAGGCTCTAATTAGCAAGAGTTAGCACTAATTTGGTCTCTTTTATCTAATTTTTCCTCTTTTGAGTGGATTAATTAGGCCCTAATTAGCAAGAGTTAGCACTAATTTGGTCTCTTTTGTCTAATTTTTCCTCTTTTGAGTGGATTAATTAGCAACATAATTAGTGAATTTATTTTTGGATAATCACATCTTTGGATTAGCATAAACATTTCTAATCCACCTATCAAATCCCCATGCTTAAACTCCTCACCAATTAGGAGTAATTTGAGGGCAAAGAAGAGGGTTAAACACTGGGATTGAGAGAATTAATCTTTAGTTAAGATAAAGTGCCTCTAAATTAGTCAAAATCCACTAATTTAGAGGTAACCTCTAACTTTAGCCTTACCCACCTACTAGCATTAATGAGGGGGTCTTAGTTGTCTCCCACTCGCTTCCCTCCAATTTGAAATTAAAATTAAAATTTCAAATTCAAACTCAAATTCCAACTTGCCAGCCGTTCCATCCTAAAGCTACGGGCGTTCACTTGTAAGCGTATGGTCATACCAAAAAAACATTTAAAGAAATATTCGAACAGCCATTCCACACTTACAGTGGTCGTTCTTCCAAACTAAAGCCATGGGCGTTCGTTTGTAAACATACGGCCGTACCACAAAAAAAAACTTTTAAAAAAATCAAACGGCCTGCTGTGGCCATTTCAACCTAAAGCCATAGTTGTTCGCTTGTAAGTGTACGACCATACCAAAAAAAACTTTTTTCAAAAATAATAATTTCGACGATTGTTCCACACTTATCACAGCCGTTCCAAACTCAAGCCGCCATGGGTGTTCACTTGTAAGTGTATGGCCCTATATATAATAAAAAAATTCGATCGACCGTTCCACACTTGTCACGGTCGTTCCAAACTAAAACCACGGATGTTCAAGTGGCCGTACAAAAAAAACCTATTTGAAAAAAAAATCAAATGGCCGTTCCACACTTGTCATGGCCATTCCAAACTAAAGCCATGGGCATTCCACACTTGTCATGGCCATTCCAAACTAAAGCCATGGGCGTTCGCTTGTAAGCATACGGTCGTACCAAAAGAAAACTTTAAAAAAAAATTGAATGGTCGTTCCACATTTGCCACTTCTACCGTTCCATCCTAAAGCCATAGGCATTCGCTTGTAAGCGTACAATCGTACCAAATTTTTTTTTGAATGGCCGTTACATACTTGCCACTGTTGATCCAAACTAAAGCCATGGGCGTTCGCTTGTAAGTGTACGGCCGTACAAAAAAAAAACTTTTTTTTCCAAAAAAGAAATCAAAAAATTTAAAATTTCCAAATCTTTAGAGGCGCTTTTGATCTTCCTCCCCGACTCACTAGGGTCGTTTTTACACGCATAAAATGCCTCGAAAGACCTCTTTTAACCTTAAGGGTGCGTTTATGTGCAAGGCCAAAGTGAGCTAGAACTCCTATTTCGGGTGTGCATGCGCACCATTGAAGCTTCTTTAAGCTCCCCCCTGCACACCATGGGCACTTTTCGATCATGGTTGCATGCCTCCAATGCCTCCATTCCATTTGGTGGCACCCCGGTCTCAATTCCTCATTCACCTGTGGTCGCCATGCCATACATGCTTGGCTGGGAGGGTGAAACAATCTTTGAACAGAGTCCGACGGAGACTCATGAGGTCTGCACCAAATTTGTTGAGGTATTTTATCCTTCTACTACAACCACCTCTTGACCTCTACACCTGTCAAATAATGACCAAGTTGAACTTCAATATACTATTGCTGGTCCACCCTATGATCAAGGCCCTGCCCCTCAAGAAGCCTCTACTCATCAATGCAACTTGGCCGGCCTCTCTGCCTTCCTTTCCTCCCAAATCTAAATGCCCATTGGAACCTTGTTAAAAGGTAGTCCAAATTTATGGAATGACCTTCGGGATTAGATGGAACATAAACTACAGGCTTATGTAGAGGAGGAAGCTCCAGATTCCTCGGATGAATCTTAACCCCATCATCTAGACTTACTCCATCACCACCACCCAAAACCCAAAGGCACACCCACAATTTGCATCAATTCACTAGTACAATATTTGAAGGTGATGACACAAACGCAGCATTGCCCATTTCCTATAAAACGGACATGTAGTCAAAGCATCCTGGATGGAGGTGATGGTGTAAGCATCCTCACACAATCATGTTGGGAAAATTGGGGCCAACCACGCATTGATCCCACCAAATTGGTGATCAAGATTACGGATGGGAACTCTACAAAACCCATGGGTCTAGTGCATGACCTCAAGGACATTCCACCTCACATTTGTGGTGGTCATGGACTTTCGTAATGCCACCTATGATGCCATCTTAGGTCGACCTTTATGAAACAACTAATCCATGACTAGGACCTACATCATGTCTACCTCCCGCAAACAGTCTCAAATGCTTAAGGTCAATTTAAATGCCTGGCACTCACATCCCATGGCCAAATCTCCTTTGGCTAAAGACTTTGTGACCATTGCCAGGACCAATGATCTCTTGGTTTGTGAGGCTTGTCATCAAGCCCTTGATGATGCGCGGGTGCCTTCTAGACTGCTTCTGTCAATAGTGACAAAGTCGACCACAATTGGCTTCAACTCCTTGCTACACTTGACACCCTCCCATGTCGCAAATTCGGCACACAATTTGTGCTTCCAAACAGCCAAACCCTTCATGAACCCTACAAAGCCATTGCCTCACTTAACACCCTGAGTGTAAGTGTAGCTTCACAACCTAAAACAACCACCCTTCGGGTCTAGATAGATTTCCCCTTTGGTAGAAACATGCAAAGAAAACATGCCTTGGTGTCTCCCACGACTAGCTATAATCTTTTTGCCATGGGAAACATGGGTCTCTTTGGGAAAACCCTCTCTTAAAACTGCCCATGCCAAAGTTCAATTGCCTAGTGGTGGACAACGCATGCAAATCCTTGGGTCTTTTACACAAACTATACATACTGTGTATCTAACCCATTGGCTTCTCTGTGTGGTTCCCACCACAAGTGAGACAAATGAAGCAGTCATCCTAGGAGGAAGTTGGGTCCAAAATGCTACGAGTACAATCAACTCTGCTGACAACATAGCTACCCTCGAGCTTCCCCAAGGCAAAGTAACAATGATCCTTTGGAGGGAGACTGCATCAACTCTGATCCTCTGCCCCCACTAAATGCTTCCGCAAAGGGTACACCCTCACCCCCCACAATAACTGGTAAGTCTTCCACTTCCCCTCAACTACCACCAAAACTCAACCCACCAAGAATATGGATTGTACTCCCGACCAAGAATGGTCTCCAATGCTGGCAAGCCCACATTTATCCTATGGTCCGTGTACCAATCTCATATTCTTGGAGGCATGGAAAGCTCTTGGAAAACCCACACTAACAAAAGAAGACACTTACATTCAAATCTCACATGAAATGTGTCTCATGAGTGTTGGATATTTCATTCCTAAAATTTCTATTAGAAATAACCAGTTGGAGTGCAGATTTTATGTTATAGATAGAGGAGCACTCCAAGGCTAGATAATAATTGGAAAAGAGTGGATTAATGCCACTCACTGCTGCCGAATCAATTGGTACAAAGAAACAACCACCATGGAAATAAATGGGAACAAGGACACCATCCTCTTGTGTCCCCAAGAGGAAATGATACACACACCCTCACCCCTAATTGCCCTTCCCCCTCATGTCCCATCCTCATCATCGGCAGTCTCCCCTATTCCCACACCCCATGCCTCACCAAAGCCAGTCGATCAGCCACTGTCGACACCACCCACCAATGACAAACAAGCCTTGTCATTGACATTTTCCCTCAACTCTACATCCTTGACCACCCACACTGCAAGCTCTTGAGATATCAAGCTCATCTAGTGAGGTGGTGGACACTGATGACCCGCCTGGGGGATAGTCAGTGAGGTGGTGGACACTGATGACCCGCCTGGGGGATAGACCCCACACTTACACCACTGGCATGTTTGGTGAGATCATGGGTGATATGCGGCCAGTATGATGATAGGCTATGTGACACCACTGGCATAGTTATAGCGCCAGCTCATTTAGTTGGGTTCACACTATAGAGAACCCTAGTATGTATTTGGTTGAGTACCTTTTCATATGGTGTGTACTCTTATCTTTGTATATGGTGTAATGAGTGTTGTGTGAAGAAGAAGAAGATTTTCAGTCTCTCACCTTGTGTGTTCTCTTTTAGGGTTTTGTGAGTGTGTGTGTGTGT
Source organism: Cibotium barometz (assembly GCF_041138505.1). Lineage (NCBI taxonomy): Eukaryota > Viridiplantae > Streptophyta > Polypodiopsida > Cyatheales > Cibotiaceae > Cibotium > Cibotium barometz. Next base: position 59,178,963 of record NC_141051.1, read on the forward strand.
GCTTACAAGAGCTCAAGCTCTCTTCTCCCCTGCATCTTTTCATGGTATCAGAGCCTAGTTCATGCTAAGGGGCTGAGCTGCAAGCAAGAGAAGCACAGGAAGCGGTACGAGGGTAAGAGCTTCATCTACTCTTCCCTATTTGTGTTGGCAACTACACCCTTGTGTGTCGGGAGCTCTACGGGAGGCATCGGCAAATGATCTTTGATTGAGGAGATTTCTTCTCGGGACTAAAGCTATAGGGCAACCATATTATCCTGTCAGACCTATCGGACAGTATTTTTCAGGTTGAAAAAGCGTTTCGGGCGCGTTAGGACCTCCGTTTTTTAGAAAGCAGGCGATTTCGAGCACTGCGGGTAAGTCATCGATTCTCTGCAGAACTCTGTTTTAAGAACTGCAGGAAGACAGGTTGGTTGTGCAGACATTGTGTGTGCTGCAAGGAGGTCAACAGTTACCATTGGTGGGTGTATGTATGCACATTGAGGTCACTGGTTTGTGACATTTGAGTGTAGTACAGTACCGCTGTAGAAAATACAGCAGTTTGTGCAGAACAAACCAGAGTGTTGTTTCTGGTAAATTTGTGTGTCTGGCAAGATGTCAAATGATGGCATAATCCAGATTGCTGCTGAGAAGCTTGATAAGAATAACTTCCATGCTTGGAGGTTCAGGCTGACAAATTTCCTGATGGGAAAGGGTTACTGGGACTATATAGAAGGTAAGCATGAAGAGGCACCGGAGATATCGGAGATCAATCCGACTACTGCAGATGTGAAAGAGTTCAAGGATTGGAACCAAGGAGCCAGAAAAGTTATGTATTGGCTCTCTATCAGTATATAGGACACCATGATTGGGCACATACAGGATGCCAAGTCCCCCAAGGATGCATGGGACACCTTGGTAGAACTCTATGAAACGAATACCAAGGCACGAAAGATACATTTGAAGAATGAACTTCATACTGTGGAGAAAAAGAGTATGTCTGTGTGAATGACTATGCATTGAAGATCAAGGGTATTCTGGAATCCCTTGCATCTATTGGTGTTTCAGTAGATGATGATGATAAGGTGGAAGTCTCTCTACGTGGTCTCGGGCCACAATACAAAGCGTTCAAGACGTCTATTCAGACTCGAGAAAACATTCCCACTTTCACAGATTTGGTGTCTATGTTGATTATAGAAGAGAAAAGCTTGGGTGAAGACCAATAACCTTCACAAAACAAAAACAGTTCAGAGCAACAGGCCTTCTACACAAGTTCAGGAAGAGGAAGAGGTAGAGGAGGCCGTGGACACGGGGCCAAGGAGGTGGCCGAATAGGTAATCAAAATTATGGCCATAATAGCAGCAACAACAACAGTCCCAGAATTCACAACAACAACAACACGCAAGTGGAAGAGGCCAATTCAGAGGCAGGGGGAGTCAAAGAGGTCGTGGAAATTGGCAAAGGAAGTATAATGATACATGTGGATGCTTTTATTGTGGTAAGCCTGGATATGTGCAGGCAGATTGTTATAAGAAGCAGGCTGACATGCAAAATGGAAAATTGCAGCAAAACAACTATGCATCCTCGAGCAGAAACAATGAGGATAATGAAAGGTTGTTTGTTTTGCAGCATGTCATTAATGCCATGTCTGAAAATGTTGAAGTAGCACATAAAGATGATGTATGGTACGTTGATTCAGGTGCTTCGAACCACATGACAAGTCATGGGGAGTAGTTCAAGGAGATGAAAAACCTTGAAAGACTACGTTTTGTGGAAACAGGGGATGACATTGCTCATCCAATTGCCCATGTTGGATATGTGCCATTGTCTATGCAGGATGGCAAAGTGAAGTACCTTGCAGATGTACTTCATGTTCCGAACATAACAAAGAATCTGGTTTCAGTTGGCCAGATGATTGAGCAAGGTTTGCAGGTTTGGTTTAACCCTGCTGGTGGTTGTTATGTTGAAGACTTTAAAGACAAGTGCAGGTTGGTTGCAAAAGGCAACAGAGTGGGTAGAATGTTTAAATTTAATGTAAACATGCCTGAAGTGAGTGCTGCAATGTTTGCAAATGGTTCAAGAATTGTTGCAGACACAGACATTTGGCATAAAAGAATTGGACATGCGAATGTGCAGAGACTGAAGTCTATGCAGACTAAAGAAATTGTGATAGGGCTGCCAAAGTTTAAAGTTGAAGGTATGCAGAAAATATGTGAAGCATGCCAATTTGGAAAGCAAACAAAGCATGTATTTCCACGTGACAGAAATGTGAGCCGAAATGCACTAGATGTTGTGCATTCAGATGTATGGGGTCCTACAAAGACCATGTCTATGATGGGAGGCTGCAGGTATTATGTGACATTTATTGATGACCACACAAGGAAAGTGTGGGTATACTTCATGAAGGAGAAGGGTGAGGTGTTCACTCATTTTTAGAATTTCAGAGTTATGGTTGAAAAGCAAACAGGGAAATATGTAAAGTGCCTGGAGGGGGAGAGTACTTCTCTAATGAGTTCTCTGAATTTTTGAAGAAGAATGGTATTCGAAGATAGTTTACATACAGATACACTCCGCAGACCAAAATGGAGTTGCTGAGCGGAAAAACAGGCACATTGCTGAGATTGCACGAGCAATGATGGGAGAGAAGAATATGCTGCATAGCTATTGGGCTGAGGCTATTTCTATAGCAGTTTACATCATGAACAAGACTCCAACTGCATGATGTAACTCCAGAGGAGAGGTTTACTGGCAGAAAACTTGATTTGTCTCATCGGAAAGTCTTTGGATGCATTGCATATGTGCATGTGCCAGATGAGCTGAGAACTAAGCTGGATCCAAAAGCTAAAAAATGTGTGTTTATTGGGTATTCCCTTGAGCAAAAGGGATATAGGTGTTATGGGTAAGCAGGGATGTTGTTTTTGATGAGATGAGCAAAAGGGATATAGGTGTTATAACCCGGCTACACGTGAGTTGAGGGTAAGCAGGGATGTTGTTTTTGATGAGATGAGCAGCTGGTATGCTGCTAAAAAAGAAGCTGTTTGGGGCTGATGTGAGTGGAAATGTGGTTGCATAGAATGCAAGTCAGCAAAATCACATGGACCAGGAGAGTCCTCATCTAGTGGTTCAGTTGCTAGACCATGGAGTGGCAGGCTGTGTCATAATACCAATCCTGCAAATGTGATTAGTACATCACATAAAGGCAAAGAGAAAGTGGTTGAGCCCCTTAGCATGCTAACATTTCTGCAGGGCATTCTCATGTTGATGGAGAGTCTAGTGGCTCAGAGATGAGCCTTGATGAGGATCTTGGGATACCAGCTATGAGAACACCTGGTGTAAAGAAGGCTATGGAAGCCATGAATGCAAAGCTAGGAAGATCTGGGAGAGTGAAGAATCTTGTGCAAAGGTTTACCTATGATGGTTATGTGGCACATCACTATGCATACATGGCAAAAGTTATACAGGTTGTAGAGCCCACATGCATTGATGAGGCTATTGGAAATGTGTGTTGGGAGAAAGCTATGGATGAGGAGATGGATGCAATATATTGAAATGAGACTTGGGATTTAGTGCAATTGCCTGAAGGCAAGAAAGCCATTGGATGCAAGTGGGTGTACAAAGTAAAACATAACAGTGATGGAAGCATAAGCAGGTACAAGGCTAGATTGGTAGCCAAAGGATATGCGCATACATATGGCATTGATTATGAGGAAACTTTCAGCCTAGTTGCCAAGATGGCAATAGTGAGAGGTGTGATAGCAGTGGGGCTGCGTCAAAGCAATGGTCTTTACATCATATGGATGTAAAGAATGCATTCTTGCATGGGGATTTGCAAGAAGAGGTGTATATGTTGCAGCCACCTGGTTATGAGGATGTGAGTCACCCCGAGCATGTTTGCAGGTTGAAGAAAGCCTTGTATGGCTTAAAACAAGCACCAAGATCATGGTCTGACAAGATTTTTGAATATCTTGTCACTATTGGCTTTCATGTAGTCAATGCAGATTTCTCATTATATGTGAGACACAATGAAGAGGGGTTGTGCTTGTTGTCATCTATGTAGATGACCTGATCATTATGGGGGACCATGATGCAGAGATCTTTGATGTAAAGATCTTGCTTAGATAGAAGTTTGAGATGAAGGATCTGGGGGAGCTCAGATATTTCTTGGGCATTGAGGTGATTAGGTCACCACATGGTATTGGATTACTGCAGAGACAGTATGGCTTGGACATGTTGTCCAAGTATGATATGACAGGTTGTAAGCCTATCTCAGTGCCATTGGATTAGAATGGCAAGTTGAGTGTAGATTCAAGAGAGATTTTGGAGGATCCTACTATGTATATGCGCATAGTAAGAAGCTTGATCTACATGACGATCACCAGGCCAGATTTGAGCTATGCTGTTGGGTTGGTGAGTCAGTTTATGCAGGTTCCTTGGAAGCCGCACTTGGATGCATTGAGACGCATACTGAGGTATGTGAGGTCTTCTTTGCATTGTGGACTATTTTATGAAACTGGGACAGAGATATGTGTACATGGGTACACAGATGCTGATTGGGCTGGTAGTATCTGAGATAGAAGATCTACTAGTGGCTTCATGTTTTCTTTGGGGAATGCTGCTGTGACTTGGAGCAGCAAGAAGAAGCCTACGGTTGCTCTATCCAGTATAGAGGCCGAGTACAGAGGTACTGCTACGGCAGCATTGCTATGGCAGCATGTGAGGTAGCTTGGTTGGGAAAGCTACTTGCAGATTTGGGTCTATCAGTGGATAGACAAGTTGTCATTTTCTGTGACAACATTAGCAGTATACAGTTGGCCCCAGGAACCCATTTTTTCATGCTCGCACGAAGCATATAGAGGTCCACTACCATTTTGTCAGAGAGAAGGTGTTTGTAAGATTCCTCCCCAGCCTCTCAGGATGTCCAGTATGTTCCCCTGTAGTCAAATCCCTCTTCAGAAATATAAAAGATCTTGTTTATACTACCTGTTTTGGCCTAGAGAGAGAAAATGTTCTAGAGAGAGGTTATTCAGTTATTAAATATTTTTGGATGAAAAAATATCTCTTCATATTTAAATAAGTTCCCCCGAAACAGAAGTTCAAAAAGATTTTCAGAGGTGCATTCGAAATAAATTATAATATGTTCAAAAATTCAAAAGCCCTTATCTTGGGAGTCCAAATTTTTAGAAAATTTTAAATTAAGGTTTTGAGGGGCCAATCAGATTCATCCTAATGTGTGGAGGAGATAAATGGAAGAAATAAAGAAAATCCCCCCAAAAAACTCACAAAGATGAAGAGTTGACTAAGACAAGGTAACTAGTTAAAAAAGAGAGATATTTAGAAGAAATGATGCATTTTTGACACCTCAGTATGGGGGAATTCCCCTCATGAAGGAGGCACCTATTTCACATGTGTGGGAGAGTTTTAAACTCCCAAATAATGAGATATTTTTATCTCTCCTCTCTCTTGTTTCAACTAGATCCAAAAAGTGAGCTAAACTGACCTAAAAATGGTCAAAAATTGACCAAACTGATCTCGAAAATTCTAGAATCAGTTTGCTTGGTTAGAGGCTCACTTTTTCCTATAAATAGAAGCCTCCCCCTTTGTTGAAGCTTAATAGTGTTTTTTGCATTGTTACCCTGCTTCTCCCAAGAGCCAAAAACTGTGAATTTACTCATAATTCATTAGTTTTTGACCTTCCCTCTTCTAAAGATTGGTGGCCACTCTTGTTTCAAACAAGAGTAGATCCCTCAAACCATCAAGCCAAAGGAAAGCTCTCAAATTCCTTTGTAAGTTGGAGATTCTTCTCTTTTCTATTTCATTTTAGGGTTTTTATGATTTTTGTCTTCTCTAAAATGAATATGATGTTATGCCTCATTGAAAAAAGGCATTCCCCTCTCTTCTTTAGTAAATCCAACCACTCTTTATCCTAGATGAATGATTAATGGATAAAATTAGGTTTTTCATAATGTTTCTCTTAAATAAGTAGAAAATGTTTACATTAGAATGATTTGAATACTCTTGGTGAAATTCTAATTAATTTTAGAGAGTTAAAAATTGAAAAATGGTCAGTCATACAAAGAAGGTTATGGCAAAATTTTCTAAAATTGTGTAAAATAAGTTTTACTTTTTTTTCTCCAAAAAGAGTAATTCGCATCGTATATGTATTCTTAAAGTGTTATTTTTCATCCTAGGTATAGAAAAATGCATACTAAAAATATTTTATTAAAAAAGTGTTACTTTCTTTAGAATTAAATTCTATGTATAGAAGGAAGCATATTGAAAATTTTATTTTGATTATAAAAGTGTTATTTTCATCATAAATGGATTTCTATGCATAAATATATGCGTAAAAGAACTTCTTTTTATATTAAAAGTGTGATTTTCATCATAAATGATTTTTATGCATAAATGGATGCATAAAAGAAATTCTTTTTATATTTAAAGTGTGATTTTCATCATAAATGATTTTTATGCATAAATGGATGCATAAAAGAAATTCTTTTATTTGAAAGAGTGATTTTCATCAATTTTGATTTTATGCATAAATAGAGGCATAAAGAATTTTATTTTTAATTCAAAAGAGTTATTTTCACCAATTTTGATTTTATGCATAAATAGATGCATAAAGAATTTTATTTTTAATTCAAAAGAGTTATTTTCATCAATTTTGATTTTATGCATAAATAGATGCATAAAGAATTTTATTTTTAATTCAAAAGAGTTATTTTCATCAATTTTGATTTTATGCATAAATAGATGCATAAAGAATTTTATTTTTAATTCAAAAGAGTTATTTTCATCAATTTTGATTTTATGCATAAATAGATGCATAAAGAATTTTATTTTTAATTCAAAAGAGGTATTTTCATCAATTTTGATTTTATGCATAAATAGATGCATAAAGAATTTTATTTTTAATTCAAAAGAGTTATTTCCATCAATTTTGATTTTATGCATAGAAAGATGCATAAAAGATTTATTTTTATTTCGAAAGTATTATTTTCATTAAAATTAAATTCATGCATAGATAGATGCATAAAAGATTTATTTTTATTTTAAAAGTGTTATTCTCATTAAAATGGAATTTATGCATAGTAAAATGCATAAAAGCTTTATTTTTAATTTGAAAGTGTTATTTTCCTTAAAATTGAATTTATGCCTAAATAGATGCATAAAAGGATTTTTATAAAAGTGTTATTCCTACTAAAGTTGTCTTTATGCCTAATTAGATGCATAAAGAATCTTTATATCAAAAAATTAGAATTCTCTTACATTCTATAAATAGATTTGATGAGATGTGATAGGAATCAGATGGATGTAAATGGATGGATGGAAGTGATATGAATCAGATAAATGTGATGGATGAATGGATGATGAGGTTTGATGTGTGAATGATGTAGATTAATGTAGATTGATGTATGGATGATGTGGTTTGATGTGTGAATGATGTAGATTAATGTGGATGGATGTATGGATGATGTGGTTTGATGTGTGAATGATGTGGATTGATGTAGATGGATGTATGGATGTGGATGTGGATGTGGATGTGAAAATGGATGTGTGGATGTATGAATGTAGATGTGGATGTGGATGTATGAATGTGGATGTGGATGTGGATGTATGAATGTCAATGGGGATGTGGATGTATGAATGTGGATGTGGATATGGATGTATGAATGTGGATGAGAAAATGGATGTATGGATGTGGATGTGGATGTGGATGTATGGATGTATGGATGTGGATGTGAAAATGGATGTATGGATGTGGATGTATGAATGTGAATGTGGATGTGGATGTATGAATGTGAATGGGGATGTGGATGTATGAATGTGGATGTGGATATGGATGTATGAATGTGGATGTGAAAATGGATGTATGGATGTGGATGTGGAAATGGATGTATGGATGTGGATGTGGATGTGGAAATGGATGTGTGGATGTATGAATGTCGATGTGGATGTGGATGTATGAATGTGAATGTGAATGTGGATGTATGAATGTGAATGGGGATGTGGATGTATGAATGAGGATGTGGATATGGATGTATGAATGCGGATGTTAAAATGGATGTATGGATGTGGATGTGGATGTGGATGTGGATGTAGAAATGGATGTATGGATGTGGATGTGGATGTATGAATGTGGATGTGAAAATGGATGTATGGATGTGGATATGGAAATGGATGTATGGATGTAGATGTGGATGTGGATGTGGATGTATGAATGTGGATGTGGATATGGATGTGTATGTATGAATGTGGATGTGGAAGTGGATGTATGGATGTGGATGTATGAATGTGGATGTGTATGTGGAATAATGAATGTAAATGTGTATGTGAAATGATGTGACGTCGATATGAGTGAAATGATGAGATGTGATGACATGTGAATCGGGATGTGAATAAATGATATGTGATGTGAATGAATCTGATGCGATGAGATGGAAAATGATGTGATTGGATGAGAATGAGTACACATATGGATGGAATGTGGAATAAGTAATGTGGACTGATGAGGGATAATGTGGAAAGACGAGAGTTCATTCTAGAAACTGTATTTGTGACCTGTTTGTAAATGATTGTTTTATGTCAAGAATGCTGGGGAAGCATTTTGACCGTCTTGTGATTAAGGTCGTGGAGACCTAACTGATAAAGTTGCAACAACTGACGGAGAGTCAACGGAGGACGTCTCGCGTAGCATGGTCGGCCGAGGTCTTGACCAGCCTCGATTCGATTTAAATGGTGAGCTTCCAGTAGGTGGATGAGGGACCAAGGAAGCGGCCTATGAGTGAAGCGCTAGGTGACCTGCGAAGGATCCTAGAGGGTGCTGACCATACGGTGCTCGGGCTTTGGGTCGCCAAAGATACCCACACGTGCGTCGTGGGAGATATTGGAACAAGGAGTAAGAGTTGTCTTCTGAAACCGGGCATGGATCTGGCTGATTGACCTTGCTGGTCCTCAACGCGGATGAGTCCATGGCTCTTTTATATGGATCTGTTGGTTGATCTTGCTGATCTTCAACGGAGATTCCATCTTGATTTTATAAGTTATTATATTGCCGGGTACTTTGAGCTAGGAACTATTGAAAAGGCCCCTGAGTGGACAGGTGGTGAGCGTTCTGGTTGCCAAAGATGCCATAGATACTCCGATGAAGGAATGATTGGAAATTAAGATTCAACCGGATATTTTGGAGGATTGTGATCAGTGATACTATGGTTTCATTAAATGATTGTTTTAAAGATAGCTGAATCTGTGAAAAAGGCAATTTCATATTGGGTGTGTAAGTGGCATGACTGATGTTAAACTTGCATGAATATCCGGCTAAGGGGCCTGGGAACTCTTTTCCCTGGTACCCAGGACAAAACCTAACCAAATTCTAAATTGGATCCCATCACTACAGTGGTTGGGTGGTTGGCTAATCCATGGGACTGCTGGATGGGGTTAGGCTGGACTAATGGATCCGTAAATCGAGACTTAATTTCTGTTTAGTTCGATAGATGAAGTAAATTTCGGACAAAAATTGTTCTATGGAACGGCTGTGCCTCTCAATGAGGAAAAGAATCAACGGCTGTGCCTCTCAACAATTAGGAAAAAAGCGTTGGTCTTTATGATCCAAGTACAGTCTTTTTCCCTGATTTGACTATGGGACTTACGGGTTCAGTCAGATGTGCTCAGTTAGTTAAGGCTTTTGACTACATTAGGGAAAAGTTATCCTGGTGGAATCGCACGTGCTTTCCGGGCAAAGGAAGCTTTCCCGGGTTCGGTTTTGGAAAAACCGATGGATTAGTCTCTTGTCCAGATATCCGTGGGCGAGGCCTCGAGTGTGGGACCCTTCCCCATGCACGAAGTGCTACTTTCGCTGCTAGCACCCCTAAATTTGTTGCGTGGTGGGGACACGGATCTCACAGTTGGTATCAGAGCAATTTGACTAATAAGGATCAACCAAAAAGCCAAAAATGTCAAAAATTTATGAAGTAGCAGTATAAGATCAGAATTGTGTGATGAAATTCATACAAACTGTTATTTGAATTGAGATTCATAAATTAGTAATTGGGTCTTCAGATGGAAGTACCACAATTGCATGGAATCCTTGACTTGCTTGAGACCTAGACATGATGGTCTTTACCTTATAATTCCAAGGACCGTGACTACCCGTATATATCGAGGGTATAACTGTAGCTCTTTACTGGCAGTATATACGAGTAAATCTAAGACTTGAAATTATAAGCATTAATGCTATCCAGATGATGAATTCTAATGTGGTTGATATGATTTTTAAATTCTGGTTGTGAATTGATGAATTGATTTGGATTCTGATTGAAAAATGACGATTCTTGAAATTTTGTTGAAATGTAATAAGTCGAGCAAAACCGCAATGAGGATGAATGGGACGAGTCCCTCTGGTGATGTTCATAACTGGAATGACGTTAATGACTTCAGCAAATCACTATGAGATTAGTGGATTGTGCTGGCAGATTACTACCCTTAACTTGTCAGTGGATCAAGTTAAGGGTTGATAAAAAAAAATCTGAAAAATTGAAATCCCCATGGAGGACTGTTCAGATGGAAAAATTCAATCTGATGGACCATTATTGTGTTAAAGATATGAATGAGATATTTTGAATGAATTGTTATTTGATAATGCGTTCTATATGAATATCTTTACCCCATGATTATGTGGGGAGCCGACCTATTTAAAGAACCCCAGAATCAGTTGAATCAAAAATCGGATTGAATCATAAATAAAGAAACTTAACAAGAATTTTCGTATTGATAGGAACATGGATGGAGGTCGTTGTGATAGAAATGTTAACCCCCATTTTCGTATTGATAGGAATATGGATGGAGGTCGTTGTGATAGAAATGTTAATCCCCAACTCGATGAAGAAGAGCTCGACCTGGATATTCGTAAAACTCTTCATAGTTCGCAGCCTGGTCCCTTCAAGGGTGAAGGGGAACAGTTAGGTGAAGTTGTAGAAAAGTGGATTGAGGCCATGGAGGAATACTTTGATATAACTGGCTACAATGAGAGAAGCAAGATGGCTCTCGCCAAGTTAAAGATTGTGGAAACGGCCAGGGTTGCGTGGAGGAATCACTGCGAGACAAACCGTCTCGACCGAAATACCCAAACTTGGACTGATCTCAAAATTTACCTAAGGACGAGGTTCTGCCCTCCCGGCTTTTTAGAAACAAAGATGAACGAATTCTTAGAGTTAACCCAGGGGAGTAGAACTATTGAAGCATATCACCAAGCATTCGCCCTCCTCCTCAGATACTCGCCTCCACTGGAACAGCTGATGGCCAGGTTCATTCGAGGACTGAACGAACCCTTGAATATCTTGGTGCAGAATGCCAAGCCAGTTTCCATGGCGACCACCAAAGCCTTTGATGTCAAAGTCCCGTCAAAGCCAACACCATCACCTTTCAAAAGGTTTTTATTCCCAGAAGGCGATTCCAACCTTCCTCCGTCTAAGAGATATCAGGGTCAAACCCAGGATATGGGAAGTTCCAGAATGGAAGAAATATCCTTTTCCCAAAACTCAATCCGCTGGATTTCAGCTTCAGAAGTTCCACCCTTGAACAAGAGAGTGAAATGCTATAACTGTCAAGGATTTGGACATCGCAGTATGGATTGCCCAACTCGTTTTGGATCAAGGTTTTCAGGGCAGGGAAATCAGGGATCAAGATTCCAGACTCGAGCCCATTCCTTCCTGAGTAATCAGGGTTCTATCCCCACCAAAATCAAGGAAATCCCAGAGGTAGACCCTCTATCCAATCTGCAGTTTCAATCCAAAGTAATGCAAGACCTCCACCTCAGAATAGGGGAAGTCAAAGAGACCAAATCGGTCATCCACTTCGAAGGCAGTAACACTGGAAGTTATTAAAGAAGAAGAAGAAGATGAAAGAGATGATACTCCACCTGCGAGATGAGGACATCTCGCGTTTTTTAAGTGGGGTAGAATGTAATATTTCTCCCCAGCCTCTCAAGATGTCCAGTATCTTCCCCTGTAGTCAAATCCCTCTTCAGAAATATAAAAGATCTTTTTTATACCTGTTTTGGTCTAGAGAGAGGTTATTCAATTATTAAATATTTTTGGATGGAAAAATATCTCTTCATATTGAAAAAATTTCCCCCAAAACAGAAGTTCAAAAAGATTTTCAAAAGGTGCATTCGAAATAAATTATAATCTGTTCAAAAGGCCTTATCCTGGGGGTCCAGATTTTAAAAAAATTTTAAATTAAGGTTTTTAGGGGCCAATCAGATTCATCCTAATGTGTGGAGGAGATAAATGGAAGAAATAAAGAAAATCCCCCCAAAAATGAGTAAATACTCACATAAGATGAAGAGTTGACTAAGGACAAGGTAAATAGTTAAAAAAGAGAGATATTTAGAAGAAATGATGCATTTAAATGACACCTCAGTATGGAGGAATTTCCCTCATGAAGGAGGCGCCTATTTCACATGTGTGGGAGAGTTTTAAACTCCCAAATAATGAGATATTTTTATCTCTCCTCTCTCCTGTTTCAACTAGATCCAAAAAGTGAGCTAAACTGACCTAAAAATGGTCAAAAATTGACCAAACTGATCTGGAAAATTCTAGAATCAGTTTGCTTGGTCAAAGGCTCACTTTTTCCTATAAATAGAAGCCTCCTCCTTTGTTGAAGCTTAAAAGTGTTTTTTGCACTGTTACCCTGCTTCTCCCAAGAGCCAAAAACTGTGAATTTACTCATAATTCATTAGTTTTTGACCTTCCCTCTTCTAAAGATTGGTGGCCACTCTTGTTTCAAACAATAGTAGATCCCTCAAACCATCAAGCCAAAGGAAAGTTCTCAAATTCCTTTGTAAGTTGGAGATTCTTCTCTTTTCTATTTCATTTTAGGGTTTTTATGATTTTTGTCTTCTCTAAAATGAATATGATGTTATGCCTCATTGAAAAAAGGCATTCCCCTCTCTTCTTTAGTAAATCCAACCATGTGATGAGATGTGATAGGAATCATATGGATGTAAATGGATGGATGGAAGTGATATGAATCAGATAAATGTGATGGATGAATGGATGGTGAGGTTTGATGTGTGAATGATGTAGATTAATGTAGATTGATGTATGGATGATGTGGTTTGATGTGTGAATGATGTAGATTGATGTGGATGGATGTATGGACAATGTGGTTTGATGTGTGAATGATGTGGATTGATGTAGATGGATGTATGGATGTGGATGTGGATGTGAAAATGGATGTGTAGATGTATGAATGTGAGTGTGGATGTGGATGTATGAATGTGAATGGGGATGTGGGTGTATAAATGTGGATGTAAATATGGATGTATGAATGTGGATGAGAAAATGGATGTATGGATGTGGACGTGGATGTGGATGTATGAATGTGAATGTGGATGTGGATGTATGAATGTGAATGGGAATGTGGATGTATGAATGTGGATGTGGATATGGATGTATGAATGTGGATGTGAAAATGGATGTATGGATATGGATGTGGATGTGAAAATGGATGTATGGATGTGGATGTGGATGTATGGATGTGGATGTGGAAATGGATGTGTGGATGTATGAATGTAGATGTGGATGTGGATGTATGAATGTGAATGTGTATGTGGATGTATGAATATAAATGGGGATGTGGATGTATGAATGAGGATGTGGATATGGATATATGAATCTGGATGTGAAAATGGATGTATGGATGTGGAAATGGATGTATGAATGTGGATGTGAAAATGGATGTATAAATGTGGATGTGGATGTGGAAATGGATGTATGGATGTAGATGTGGATGTGGATGTGGATGTATGAATGTGGATGTGGATGTATGGATGTGGATATGGATATGTATGTATGAATGTGGATGTGGAAGTGGAAGTGGATGTACGAATGTGGATGTGTATGTGGAATAATGAATGTGAATGTGTATGTGAAATGATGTGACGTCGATATGAGTGAAATGATGAGATGTCGATGACATGTGAATTGGGATGTGAATAAATGATATGTGATGTGAATGAATCTCATGCGATGAGATGGAAAATGATGTGATTGGATGAGAATGAGTACACATATGAATGGAATGTGGAATAAGTAATGTGGACTGATGAGGGATAATGTGGAAAGACGAGAGTTCATTATAGAAACTGTATTTGTGACTTGTTTGTAAATGATTCTTTTATGTCAAGAATGCTGGGGAAGCATTTTGATCGTCTTGTGATTAAGGTCGTGGAGACCTAACTGATAAAGTTGCAAACAACTGACGGAGAGTCAACGGAGGACATCTCGCGTAGCATGGTCAATCGAGGTCTTGACCAGCCTCGGTTCGATTTAAATGGTGAGCTTTCGGTACGGTGGATGAGGGACCAAGGAAGCGGCCTATGAGTGAAGCGCTAGGTGAAGGGTGCTGACCATACGGTGCTTGGGCTTGGGGTCGCCGAAGATACCCACACGTGCGTCGTGGAAGATATTGGAACAAGGAGTAAGGCATGGATCTGGTTGATTGACCTTGCTGGTCCTCAACGGATGAGTCCATGGCTCTTTTATATGGATCTGTTGGTTGATCTTGCTGATCTTCAACGGAGATTCCATCTTGATTTTATAAGTGATTATATTGCCGAGTACTATGAGCTAGGAACTATTGAAAAGGCCCCCGAGTGGACAGGTGGTGAGCGTTCTGGTTGCCAATGATGCCATAGATACTCCGATGAAGGAATGATTGGAAATTAAGATTCAACCGGATGTTTTGGAGGATTGTGATCAGTGATACTATGGTTTCATTAAATGATTGTTTTGAAGATGGCTGAATCTGTGAAAAAGGCAATTTCATATTGGGTGCGTAAGTGGCATGACTAATGTTAAATTTGCATGAATATTCGGCTAGGGGGCCTGGGAACTCTTTTCCCTGGTACCCGGGACAAAACCTAACCAAATTCTAGATTGGATCCCATCACTACAGTGGTTGGGCGGTTGGCTAATCCATAGGTCTGGATGGGGTTAGGCTGGACTGATGGATCTGTAAATCGAGACTCAATTTCTGTTTAGTTCGATAGATGAAGTAAATTCCAGACAAAAATTATTCTATGGAAAATAATCAACGGCTGTGCCTCTCAATGAGGAAAAAAGCATTGGTCTCTATGATCCAAGTACAGTCTTTTTCCCTGATCTGACTATGGGACTTACGGGTTCGGTCAGATGAGCTCAGTTAGTTAAGGCTTTTGACTACGTTAGGGAAAAGTTATCCTGGTGGAATCGCCCGTGCTTTCCAGGCAAAGGAAGTTTTTTCGGGTTCGCTTTTGGAAAAACCGATGGATTAGTCTCTTGTCCGGATATCCGTGGTGGGCAAGGCCCCGAGTGTGGGACCCTGCCCCGTGCATGAAGGGCTACTTCCGCTGCTAGCACCCCTGAATTTGTTGCGCGGTGGGGACAGGGATCTCACAGTGTTGGCAGGAGACGTTGACCTTGTTTATGTCAGCACACACGATCAGGTCGCTGACATCTTCACCAAAGCATTGGGTACAGCGAAGCTCCACAGATTCACGGCTTCGTTTGGTATACATGATATGGAGTTGAGCTCGAGGGGGAGTGTTCACTGTTAAGATATCGAGCTCATCTAGTGAGGTGGTGGGACACTGATGACCCGCCTGGGGGATAGGCCCCACACTTACACCACTGGCATGGTTGGTGAGATCATGGGTGATATGCGGCTAGTGGGATGACAGGCTGTGTGACAGCCATTCTAGAGACTGGCATAGTTATAGCACCAGCTCATTTAGTTGGGTTCACAACTATAGAGAACCCTAGTATGTATTTGGTTGAGTACCTTTTCATATGGTGTGTACTCTTATCTTTGTATATGGTGTGTTGAGTGTTGTGTGAAGAAGAAGAAGATTTTCAGCCTCTCACCTTGTGTGTTCTCTTTTAGGGTTTTGTGAGTGTGTGTGTGCTTGCAAGAGCTCAGGCTCTCTTCTCCCTTGCTTCTTTTCACAAGCACCCCGACCTCATATCCTTATCTCATGACAATCAATGGTAGGTGCCCAAGAATCTTCTAGCCGCTCAGGGATTCTACGATTGCTACACATAACTATGGATCCCCAGATGGCCATATCTAAAACCTAAGCGCAAAAGGCCAACTAAGCCAACAATAACCAGCCCTAAGACCAAGCTTCAACATTGGCTAGTCCCCAACCACCTATTACAAGAACAATGAATGCAACACTCGCCTCTGGCTACCCAAGCATGTTGCTTGTGCTCATCCACCACAACAACTCCCCAAGAGGCCATGACAAAAGGTCCCATAACCACAGGTTTGGCAACCCCAAGCACAGAGAAGCCAACAACGATGGGTGCCTACCAATGTGCTCCAAGCACAAGGCTTCCATGAAGGCAACACACACGTGGCTCCCCAAGACACAATTAAAAGCCTCTTCTCTGCGTCGAACAACCACCTCGTAGATCAAAGCCTCATCAACAGAAAAGCTAAAAGCCTTTCCAACCACATACATTCATCAATCGGTAGCATTGGGTGCCCAAATGTCTCTTAGAAGCCCAAGGCTTCCATGATGGCAATTCTATCATTTGGCTCCCAAGGCATATCCCTTAGCAGTTTTCCCAAACCACACCCACCTCACTAGCACCTCTTCAATCAACAAAGATGGTTTGGTGACCAATGGGTAGGCAAGTTTCCTCCTCCTTGACAAAATCTGTCGGAATTGCCCACACCCAACCCATGGGCACTCCAAAGCTCAATTTCCCCAACCCTTTAAACTCACGTGCCTCAGCCACGAAGCTCCACCCCACCCCTTGACTTCGTCACCAAACTAAGGGGCATTGCTACACATGGCTAAACTTATCCAACCACTCAAAGACTCAAAGGTAAGCTCACTAGCCACATGGGCCACTTAGTACAAGACCCTCTTTAGGGGTGCTAACCAATAAACACGTCTAAAAAAATGCCCTCACCCATGCACAACACTCGCTTAACTCATTGGGCTCTGTCTTATGCACACACGCCACATATAAAGCTTCATCATCCGACAGCTATCCAGGTACATCTCTGGATGGGGGACCATGGTGGGCGCAAGCTTGGTCCATGGTATGACCCATCACCTGGATCTTCTTAATCACCCCTACTACACCCGAATAACTGTGCTTCACGTCTAATCAATCCTACCCAAAACTTCTTCTTCGGCTCAACACCTATAGATCCTCGACATCGACTACCACTCCTATCAATACAGAATCCCAGAGCTCCAATGACATAAGAAGACAAAGCATAAAAAGAAAAAGAGACAACACGGCAACCTGTTGCGGCATTTACCACACACCGCAACCGCATTCTTGTAACCGCACTGGATGAATTGTTATGCACAATAGTCAGTAGGGATTCCAAAGGATGTCATTAGTAGATGTATCTATTCGGATCATAGATACTATGTAACTGTATGTACGAATCAATGGAATTCTTCAATCAATGAAATCTATTGTAATGTTCTTCGTAATTTTCCATACTTGTCTTCAATCTGTGATGCTGTTAATTTAATCGTTTATCCATCTGTAAGATAAGTATGCTATGCAAGAAGGTAACCAGTCCCGTAAAATAATCGCTTACTGTCTGTGCACATAGTAAATGCAATTACACTTGGCAAGCGACCATGATGTTCGCAAATGCGCACGCATTCTCAAGGGCCTCCTAAGTTGGTGGTCCCAGCAACTGGGTGATGGAGCCACCATCTCTTTGACGAAGCTTGTCATGGCTCGACGAGTAGCCTGCCTCTTTCCCCGGCAAGCAAGGCCGGAGGCCGGGTGGCGGCGACGACGGAGCCGTTCTTGTCCTCCTCTCGGCTTTCCAAACGTTGTTGGTGGGCATCTTTTGACACCCCAAACCTCTCCTCGGACGGCGGCGCGAAAGGCTGTTTCCCTCACCACCGGTGGTTACACACCAGCCATCTGTCATGATGGCCGTGCTAGCCCAAAACATCAAGTATTTTAAGTTTCGGGGGAAACAAGGAGAAGATCTGGATGCACATGTTTGGCAGTTCAACAACTCTTATGGCCTGAATATGCCTCCACCCTTTGATCCTCTCCACAAGAAATCGATTTTCGAGTCTACCCTCAGCGCAAAGCATCCAGATGGCTGGCAGAATACCCTGTCGGGCATTTTCAGGATTATGATGCAATGCGTTTGTCATTCCTGCATCGGTTCCGTGTGGAGAAGATAGTAGCCCAAACGTTGGAGCAGCTACGGGTCCTCAAGCAAGGCAAACGCACACCGGAGGATTATGCTGCAAAATTCTGAGTGATGTTGCAGTGGGTTGCTCAGGTGCAGTGGTGGCCAGCTAGGAAGTCTTGAATGACTATTTCTTGGAGGGCTTAGCAAAGGACTTACGCACGGCCCTAGACACTGTGGACAAAGTGAATACACCGCTGGGGTGGCGGAGGTCATTGCTTAGTCTATTCTCACCGGCGGGGAGTTGTTGAGGATAACGATTCCACCACCATGAGGCGATCCAAGAAGAAATCTAACAGCAGCACATCAAGGGGATGCCGTCGACACAGCTCGGAGGAGGATTCGGACACACAGAAGCTCGGACAATGAATCAGAGGACAGTAGCAGTGCAGATTCTGATGAGGCGCACTAGTGTGGGAGACCAGGAAATCTCACAAAAGTGGGAAGGTCAACACGGGGCCCGCAGGGGAGTCTTCGGCTGCTAAGTCCACAAAGGAAGTCTGGTGTTCTCATTGCCGTAATCCTAGCCACCCAGCAACGGAATGTGCGATGAACGATAAGTGGTGCGCTATCTGTAGTATCAGCAACTCTCATAACACGTCGGAGTGTTACTATAATGGGAGGGGGCACAAGGCTCGCCCCGGCAACCAGGTCATTAAGAGTGGGAAAGACACGGAATCACTAGAACTCTTAGCCGCATGGGTACAGGTTGGGAGCAATCCTGAGCAACCCTATCGTAACAATAGTGGTGGTAGAGCTGGCGGTCGTGGTTGTGGTCATGGAGGCCGATCGTCCAAAAATTTATCTTTTCTGCACAGAGAAAGGACATTGGCACCAAGATTGCCCAGAAGCACAAGAGTATGATCAGAAGAAAGCTGAGAAACAGGCAAAAGCTACAGGAAAACAACCGGTGGTGGCCATGGTTCAGATTGAGTCAATGGAGGGGACTTTAGATCCGGAGGTGTGCGTGGTCACACACTCTGGTCACAAATTGAAGCCCCAAGGTGGCACACAGTGCAACCACTTCTGGATTGGACCGCACAGGAAGCTGTTCGCCAGCAAGTTACTTCTTGGGTGGACACGCAAGCTCCGGAATGTGTTCCAGTGCCCGGACCAAGTAAAGTGCAGTTTCAGGATGCTGTGACTCTCATCGACGAAATACCTCAGTTGGGGCAGCCTCTGCCACCACAGGCGCAGAAGGATCTTCCGGAACAACCATCCCAACAGTCGAGTTTGGCCGAGAGTGAAGGATGGGATGGATTGCTCGACGCCCCTCTCCAAATCAAATTGGGTCACCTTCTAAATTCTTTCAAAATTTTCATAAAGCACTGCTTCTGGCAGAGGAGATGGGCAAGGCGATCACACTGTCTGCGGTGTCATCCATGCAAGCAGCTCACTTGGAGCCCGTGGCGGTAGTTCCCGTGGTGGCTGATATAAGAATTCCAAAAATTTCTATAGATTTTTGAGGCCTCACAATTGATCAAGTGCTGATCGATGGTGGAGTTGGTGTCAATATTGAACGGAGTCCACTTGTAAGCACATGGGTTGGCAAGCATGGGATCCTGCACCATTTCTGGTACGCATGGTTGATCAGAGGAGAGTCTGCCGACCCTTGGGCGTCTTGAAAGGCGTGGTGATTGAGGTGGCAAGCATACCCTTCGTCGTGTCTTTTGTAGTGCTAAGCATGGAGGATTCTGCTGAGGAGTACAATCTGCTGGGTCGTCCTTGGTTGCGCCGCGGCATAATTGGGAGCATAATTTGATGACCATCCGCAAGGGTCGCAGGAAGGTTAAATTCACTCTGAGGGAACGCTGTCAACTGAGCAAGTCAGTTTGGCCTGTCATTAAGAAAATAGTGAATATGGCAGATGGCTTGGATGAAGATGAAGAGGACAAATTCTTGCAGGAAAATGAGGATTTGATTCCATTCTGCTCAGTGGATGTGGCATGTATTGCTACGGATTACCTCAAGCCTGCACCTGCGGTGTGTTCAGTCACCATGGACAAAGGGAACCTTGTTGGGGAAAATTGCTGAGTTCTGAGGAGTATGCACCGAAAGATAACATGACAGACATTCTAGAAAAGGAGTGCACTTTTGAGGCGCAAATGAGCCGCATTACCCATGTCAAAGAAGATGTCTTGGAGACCATTTTTTTAGGAGATGACAAAAGGAGACTAAGCCGGTGAAAATTAGTACCTTGCTGGAGCCCGCATTCAAAAAGGATCTGGTGGAACTTCTGCGGGAATTCCGGGATGTGTTTGCCTGGGATTCTGCTGACATGAAAGGTCTGGACCTGCAGTTCTACCAACACCGCATTTACTTGAAGCCGGCGGATGTGATACCCTCCAAGCAGTAGCGTTATCACATAAACCCGCATGTAGCCAAGCAGGTCAAGGAAGAGCTGGACCGCTTGCTGAGAGTGGGATTCATAGCACCTATTGAAAACCCGGACTGGATTTCTCCTATAGTCATTGTCCTGAAGAAGAACAAGAAATTATGCATCTGTGTGGATTACAGAAAGCTTAATGCGGCCACAGTCCCATACCCTTTTCCCTTTCCCTACATGGATTCCATTCTAGATGATGTAACAGGGCACGAAATGTACTCGTTTCTTGATGGATTCAGCGGCTACAATCAAATCCGGATGGCACCAGAGGATCAAGCCAAAACCGCATTCATCACCGCATGGAGGGTGTTTGTGTGCACAGTCATCTGGTTCGGTTTGTGCAATGCACCTTTCACCTTCCAGCGCAACATGTATGAAATCTTGGGCCCTTTCTCACTGATTTTATGCGCATTTTTTTGGATTATCTGAGTGTCTTTGGCACTAGTGTGCTGCATTTGGGGCACTCCCGCTCAAGTGTGTTTTTGCGGTGCGAAGTGGCAAATTGCAGGGGTCACATCATTTCCTAGGATGGCATTGTGGTTGATCCAGACAAAGTGGCGGCTATTATGCAAGCACCTGCACCCATGGATCCTAAAGGCTGTAGGTGATTTTTGGACCAAATTCGGTGGCATGGTCGCCATTTGTGATTTTTGGCGCATTTGGCAATACCTTTAAATGCAGCCGCTCATTTTGACCGCAAGGATTTCCGATGGACTGAAGACTGTGATTTGGCTTACCCCGCCGGCTCAAGATTCAACTTTCTCAAGCGCCAGTGATGATTCCTCCTGATTGGGGGGTGGATTTTCATGTTTTATGGATGCTGTGAGCACCGACAGAGCTTTTGTTGCTACCAACAAAATGGTGGCAGTCCTCGCAGCCGAGATGGAGGCAGAGTTTGGTCCTAAAATCAGTGGGGAGTATAAACTTTCAGGATGCAATGATTTGGTAGCCAAAGAGTGCTACAGATGGTTTTTAGAAGCCATTTGGCTGCAGGCAAAGACTTATACAATGTCAGTCAAGGTGAAACAACTGATCAAAACTTCTGAGTTCGGGCCTATTTCTTGGGCTCGTGTTCTGAAGGACCGAATTCGATTTGAGGCCTAGCGGGTCTATTCTCAGGTGCAGAAAGGGAAGGTAGTACACTCAAAGGTGGGTCAAATATTGCAGATCTTGTTCCCTCTACCCGCCAATTTTTTGGTTTCTCTTCGGCCTTCTTGTCATTTTTCGGCTCCATTATCTCCCAGTGCTTTAGTCACAGTCATTGTTTCCGATGGAGTACCGATGGCCAATAGCAGTTCTAGAGGCCAAAAGCGCTTGCATGTGCAGAAGCTGCCAGTGATACTGAATGGGGTGAAGTCACTGTTTTTGTTACTGCTGCGACTATGCCCGTGGGTACCCCTATGCGCCCTTCGGTTGCAATGTCACCACAGGGGGTTTTCGCTTTACACCGGTGGCGCCAACAGATTCAGGAGCGGTCACTGGTGAGCACGGCATCGGTTATTTGTGCCAGCTATTAACCTTTCAGTACCGACGCCTGTCGCAATTGAACAGCTCACAGCACCGCCGATGGTTTCAGTTTCTGGGGTGGGTACCGCAGTCTTGACTGATGCGGTAGTGACCATAGTTCTTTCGTTTCCCTGGGAAACCCCGCAGTATGAGCTCCAACCCGCACACTTGGAAAAGTGTTGTGCGGTTGCTTCAGCATACTGCAGACTTCTGCCACCATGTTCCTCAAGCTAGCGCCCAAGCTACTCGCATCTCAACTCTTGAAGCGCAGGTGGCACGGCTTCAATCCCAAAATGATAATTTATTGCATGAAGCCAATAGAATTCCCGGTCTTCAGAACAGAATTTCTGCGCTGGAGCGGTGGTTGCAGGAGGCTGAAAGCAGTGAGGAGGCTACCATAGATAATCATGAAGTTTTTTGCAGAGCTGTTAATGATGAACTAGCCAGGCACCGCACTAATGAGGCCTTAGCTAATTACTTACAGCAATACCTAGGGGATGTCCTGATCAATATGG
Source organism: Cibotium barometz (assembly GCF_041138505.1). NCBI lineage: Eukaryota > Viridiplantae > Streptophyta > Polypodiopsida > Cyatheales > Cibotiaceae > Cibotium > Cibotium barometz. The sequence continues at coordinate 59,201,574 of NC_141051.1, forward strand.
AAGATCTAGAATCTTTAGCTTTAACGCTCAGTTTTGAAGTGGCTCATCAGTGGGAAGAACAAATTGCTCTGTGGAAGGCCAACGTTTCCAAACAATAGCCATCTCAAGTTTCCAACACAAGTACTATTTTTGTGCCCATTGCACAGAATGATAGGGGTAAGGCTCATATGGAAGAAGGCTCTGCTTCGCATTCTATTCTTTCGGCTACTTGGTCGGATGCAGATATTGCCAAACTGGTCCAGGAACGCGACGATGCAGTCCGTGCTTTGACAGAGCAAACTGCTAAGAGGCGCAGAGCAAACTGCTAAGAGGCGCAGAGCTTCTTCAATGGTGAATAGGTAGAAAGAGCAAATTCAGCACCTATGTTTCTGGCTGGAGCAGATGGGGCATTCTTTTGCCCTAGCATTACCCCCTCAACCACCGTATTGGACGAAAGCTGATTCTTATCTTAGCCGACATTATGAGCGACATGTACCTTTTGCTCAATCCCCTCTTGCTGAAAGGGTCATTCTCAGAGAACCTACACCTGAAGAACGAAGGGCCGACCAGAATGACTATGTGCAACAATGGATTCCTCGCATATGCAGTGGCTTGGTCTGGTTGCAGTGGCCTGCAAACGAGGCTAGTAGTCACAGAAAGATACACGGACCTAGTACGGGAAATTGATGAACTACATAGAGCCAGAGTTCCACAGTCTACGGAAGAGCATGCTGCAATTGCTGGGGAGAATGCAGCAGAACAAGTAGAAACTTTGGATTCCGATGATGAAGCTTAAGAGGGATGCCGATGTGGTTGGATGATTAAGGCATTTGAATTCTATCAAAGGGCAATTTTTTTGGGTTTGCACAAGTCCACCGTGTGCGCCAAGTGTTACGGCATTTACCGCACACCACAACTGCATTCTTGTAACCACATCTCCATCAACATACATCATCGGAGAGCAAGCAGTCTCCATGCGTGTTGCCTCTCCTTGTCCCTTCGGAATTCCCCCCTTGCCACTTGCTTACTAACCCCATGGTTTTACTAACTCCTCTTTAATCATACCACCTACAACTGGGATATTGGTTATTAAGTATTCCATGCTAGGCTACTCATTCAAGTACTCTAAATCCTCTAATGAGGATGTCCTCCAAAGGTGACAAAAAAAATAAAAACAAAGAGTAATACTGGGCACATATACAAAAGCAAACTCATAAAAGCCCATACGACTACCTGGATACTTAATCACTAGTACTCCACTAACTTCTTTCCATATAACTAACTCCCCCACCCTTCTCATTTCCAGAGAGATAGGAGAACCAACCAAGTGCGATACTTTTCTGCGTGCCTTGATAACCCCTCACCGATCACGAGGACGTGATTGACTTTAGGAAGGGGAGTATGTTAACCACATATTGGTTAACACATTCCTATGACAACTATGTCTGCATACTTATGTAATGGGTTCCCATGCTATATTGTAAATCCCATCACTTAATGATGGAAATGCCCTAAAGATGCTCCTAAGTATTGAGCTTCAAAGGATAGACAAGAGGATCTTGGTCAGTTGGCCAAACTATAGAGAAAAGCCTTGTAACTCTATTTTGGGTGCCTTGGGTCACTTAGTCCCGGGCGGCCTAGTCGGAAAAGGCTTGGAACTATGCAAGCCAATTTCTCTTGTTTGTAACTCATTCTCCCATTTGTGCAATAGAAGTGGAGTGTTCTCTGTCTTCCTCTCTCTTGCAACTTTAATCTAGCATGTGTGGTGTGCTTAGGGTTAGGGTTTGGGAGTGATTAGTGCTACCCTCTTGCTTCCTCTCTCTCTCTCTCTCTCTCTCTCTCTCTCTCTCTCTCTCTCTCTCTCTCTCTCCCCCATAGTGATGGGCTGAGGGGTCACTTTGAGGAGAGCAGAGGAGATTCGAGCATTGCGGCGTCCACGAGTGCTCGAATACTGACCTTCCCACAGACATTGACATATGATCAAGGACATTCGGGCATGACACTAGAGGCGACTATAGGAGAGAGGACAGCCGATACCCATTGATCTGGTGGCCATCTTGCATATCATTACAACTGGCGCGCTGACATGTATGAAATATTACACCCCCCCCCTCACCACAGGATGGAGCTGACTAGGATCATGCCTGCATTGAGCATCGTTGTATCACCATGGCACATAGTTATGCATTTACCCCAGTAGTGCTCCATCCTTATATGTGTACATACATCCTGACCTCACGGTAGCAGTTTTCTTCCAGTTGTTGTATTGTGCACTGAGCACCATCTGATACTCAGAGATACCACATACATTGTACATGGTTTTCTCATAGGCTAGTTCTCTTTGGCTTGAGAGAGACGTTAATACAATCTTTCTTTCTTTCTCTCGAGTGATTAGGCTAACCAATGCGATCCTCTTCCATGGTTGGAGATGCCACATAATCTTTGCAAAAAGAGAGATTTCATCACCTGTTGGATTAGAGCAACCGCCTCGGTGTGACAACGAATGCAGGAGGACGGCGGTGAAACGAGCGGCTACGGTGGAGCTCTTGAGCCATGCTCAAGCTCGACAAATAGGCAACTTCCCACGACACGTTAGGGTAGGGTTTCTTTAACAATAATAAATCCCATCATTTGATGAGGAAAACACCCTAAAGACGCTCCCAATTATTGAGCTTTGAAGGATAGACAAAAGGATCTTGGTCAGTTGGCCAAACCATAGAGAAAAGCCTTGTAACTATATTTTGAGTGCCTCGGGTCACTTACTCCTAGGCGGCGGCCTAGTGGGGAAAGACTTGTAACTATAAAAGCCAATTTCTCTTGTTTTTAACTCATTCTCTTATTTGTGCAAGAGAAGTGGAGTGTTCTGTCTCCCTCTCTTTTTCAACTCTAATCTAGCATGTGTGGCGTGCTTAGGGTTCGGGTTTGGGAGTGATTAGTGCTAATCACTTGTTTTCTCATGCTTCCCTCTTGCTTCTTGTCTCCCTCTTGCTTGAATGATTAGGCTATCATCGCTCGCGATCATCTTCCGCAAAGATCCCACATGATCTTCGCAAGAGCGGTTGCACCACTCATTGGATTAGAGCAACCGCCTTGGTGTGACAACGAGTGCGAGAGGACGACGGCGACAAGCGGCTCTACGGTGGAGCTCTTGAGAATTATTCGAGCTCGACAGATAGGAAACTTTCCATGACACGTTAGGGTAGGGTTTCCATTACATCTTTGGCACGCTGCCAAGGAGCGCCAATCCGCTACTTGTGAAAGCTTTCTTTGATTCGAATCCGACTGAGTCTCCATAGCCCAGTGCCAAGTAAGCTCTTTGGCATGCGATTTTTTATTTTTTTGATGTATTTTGATGTTTTGTACGTTTTTTTATGTGTTTTTGTTGTGATTTATGCATGGCTTTGTGTTTAGAGTAGGATTACTATAGGATTAAGTGAAAAGACTTGAGATTTGGGTGATTAAAGTGCCCAATCAAGAGGGTTTTTGTTTAAACCTAGACTATTTTTTTATTTTTTAGCTTAATCTTGTTTCTTTTGCTTAATTACTTTGCATAGGTAGGTTAGCATTGTTAGATGGAACCCTAATCCATAAAAAAACCTTAAAAAACATAAACTATCTCTTAATTTTTACTAATTATCATTAGTAAGCTTAAACAAAGCCAAAAAAAAAAAAGCCTAATTGCTTGTAATTAGACTAATTGGAGTGGCAGTTCTAAACACTTGCCTTGATCCAAATCCATGTTTAGTCCACTCCCATTAGGTCTTACTTAGCAAGAATTATCACTAATTAGGTCTCATTTTTCTCTTTGAGTGGGTTAATTAGAGACCTAATTAAAGAGATTAATTAGAGGTGCCCACATCATCGGACTAGCCTAAACATTGCTAATCCATAGGTATCCCCATCCCTAAATTCCTCACCATTTAGGAGTAATTAGAGAGCAAAGAAGAGGGTTAAAAGGTGATTAACATTGGAATTAAGAAGAATTAATATTTAGTTAAGTTAGAGTGCCTATAAATTAGTCAAAATCCACTAATTTAGAGGTAACCTCTAACTTTAGCCACCTACCTTTCATTAATGAGGGGATCTTAGTTGTCTCCCACTCACTTACCTCCAAATTTCAAATTCAAATTGAAACTTGCCACCACGATTGTTCACACCTAAGGCCACGGGCATACGCTTCTAAGTGTACGACATACCAACCCGAAAAAAACTTTTTTTTTCCCATGGTTGTACCTTTCTAAGCATATGAGCGTACCAACCTAAAGCGTATGGATGTACTGTCCCACAAAATTTTTTTTTTCAATATTTTTTTTTTGCCACAGCCATACCTTCCTAAGTGTATGGCCATACCAACCTAAAGCATACAGACATACCATCTTTAAAAAATGAATTTTTTCATTATGACCATACCTTCCTAAGTGTATGGCCGAACCAACCTAAAGCGTATGGCCTTACCAACCTAAAGCATACATGCGTACCTTCCTAAAGCGTACGAACATACCTTGAAAATAAAATCCCAAAAAATAAGAATTTTCAAATCTTTAGTGGTGCTTATGGTCTACCTCCCTGACTCACTAGGGTCATTTTTACACACATAAAACCCCTCAAAAGACCATTTTTACCTTAAGGGTGTGTTCACGTGCAAGGCAAAAGAGAGTCAAAACTCCTATTTTGAGCCCGCACGTGCACCGTTTAAGCTTTTCTAATCTTCCCTGCGCACCATGGACACCTTTCGGTCATGGTTGCATGCCCCCAATTCCTCCATTCCATTCGGCGGCACCCCGACTACCATTGCACATTCACATCTAGTCGTCACGCCAAACACGTTTGGCCATGAGGGAAAAACGATTTATGAAGAGCCCTCATCTAGTGGAGCCCCACCATACATGCACCCCGATGTGGATAGACACCCCGAGCACACTCACATACCTTCTTCTTTATCCACGGATCTATTCCCACTTCCAACCCTTGCACCACCTCCCCTTGTGCCACAACTCGACATTTTGAGCTTAGCACAAGCTCTAAGAAGGGGAGTCTCCCAACAATTGCACCCACAAACATCACATACAAAACCTATGTAGGAAAAAAATTTCAAACTTCTACCGAAATTCCACAAAGTTGGAGACCCCGTATTCCACCTCGAGGTCTTTAACCAAATCTATCAGGCATTTGAAATTTTTGATGATGCAACTTAAGTCCATTGTGAGATCCCCCCTCCGCGATGCCCCCCCCTCTGGATTAGCTGGTAGCGGAAGTAGTAGCTTTGGCCTCTCGCGCAGGGCGGGGAAATTACCACTCGGGGCCTCGCCCACCACCACGGATGTCCGGATGAGATACTAGCTCGGCGGTTCCTCCAAAACCGAGCCCGAAAAAGCTTCCCTCGCCTGGAAGACACGAGCGATTCCTCCAGGAAAATCATCTAATGGAAGCATTAATCTAACGAGTCAAGGCCCTAACTAACTTTTCTAATCCGACCGAACCAGTAGGTCACATGGCTAGATCAAGGAAGGGACTTGCACTTGGGTCATAGAATCATTGCTTTTTTCCCCTTAAATGAGGCTCATCCACTAAATTCTTTCCCACAGAACAAGGGTCTTCTTGGGACTTATCCCAGCAATCATAACTTAATCACGTAACTAATTGTATCATAGGAATCCACCGATCCAATCGGCCCATGGGTTAGCCAACTGCCCACCACTGTATTGGTGGGATCCCTTTATATAAAAATTTGATTTGGGTTTTGTCCCAGGTACTAGGGAAAAGATTTTCCTAGGCCCCCTAGCCAGCACACAGGCAAAATACAACTTAGGCACACCACTTACGCACCCAATATGAAATTGCCTTTTTCACAGATTCAGCTGTCTTTCAAGTAAACTTTTAATGAAACCATAGTATTATTGATCATAATCCTCCAAAATATCCAGTCCATTGTTTTACAAAAATATCATCCGGACTCTCCGGTTGAAGACCAGCTAGTCAACAAACAAGATCCAATATCAAATTCCAGTTCACATAAATAATTCCTTTCCAATCCATCTATATCTTCCTCGACATACGCATGGGTGTTCTAGCAACCACGAGCTTGTGCAACACCTGGTCAGAACCCTCTAGGATCCTACTTAGGTGTCCTAGCACTTCACTTAGGGACCGCTTCGTCGGTTCTCGCCCATCGTACACTGGAAGTGCACCATTTTAACCATACCGAGGCTGGTCAAAGACCTCGACAGGATTTGCCACGAGAGCAATGTCCTTTGACGACTCCCCACCAATTGTTGCAACGAATCTCTCCTTAGTTAAACATAAGCCAAATGCTTTCTCCAGCATTCTGGCATAAAACAATCCATTTAAAAAACAGAGTTTCTATGCAAGTAAGAATTTTCCCGTTTTGAGTTGATTCCACAAAAATCCTTTTTCTTGAAAAACCCAAATTTCTTAATGAAAATCATGAATCTCTTATCAGGGTAATCCACCCATCAATTTCAATGAATTTTCAACTTATTTCTCGACGATATCGGTCTAGGAAAACATCCCTAAATCAGCCGGTCGTCTATTCTTCGTATTGAAGATTTGGAATTGGTCACGAGATTTTGCTTGATTCAGATTCGAAAGATGGGCGAGTAATTTACTGGACCGCCATTCTCGTGGTCGTGGTCAAACCAAAATTTATTCGGTTTACTTCTAACTTTGATTACTAAGGATTTTCTTCAAATAAATTAACAGTGACTTCCAATCGAAGGGAAAATCCAATTTTATAAAAATTCATTCTATTTGACCACAATAGATAAAAAATAGTTCTTTTTGAGAATAATGCGATTTTATAAAAATAACTCTTTTTCCAAATAATTCAATTATGAATATGTATCATTTTACTGATTAATCCACATAAAAATATCTTAAAATATTATTTCCATCAATTTGTTCTTCAACATTTAGAATACCATAATTTCCTACATGAAATTATGGTGAAAACTCCTCTTTTATATCTAAATTAATTTATGCCTTTTTCTACTTAAAATAAAATGAAAATTTCTCTTTTAAATAAATAAAAATATCTATAATTAGGAATATGCCAAAAGTTCCTCTTTTAACATTTAAATATTCAAGTCTCGAATATCATGGAAATTTCTCTTTTTACATCTAAATTTTTATGCATGAAAATAAATTTATCAAAAATTTCTCTTTTCTCTTAATTAAATAAACATGCATAAATACTAAAAAGTATTTTCCATAAATATGATGAAAATTATTCTTTTAGCATAAAATATCTAAACCTCGAATATGGTAGGAATTCCTCTTTTGCATTATTAAAAATATGCATAAAATTAAGATTTATATTTTTTTCTAGAAAATTTACCATAGCTTCATTGCAATTACTGAGAATATTCATTTTTCTATTTAACTGAAAACTTGTAATGAAAATATGATAGAAACTTCTCTTTTAAACTAAAATTAGATTTATGCATACATAGCATAATTATAATCACAATTATAAGCATAATTATGATTAATTATCTAGATTAGACTAAAATAATCATTCCTCATTTCTAAATTTTTTAGCATAACCTCCTTTCAATTTAGGATGAATTTATATGATTTTTCCATACCATAAACAAGATTAAAAAAATTAATCTTTCTTTTTCCTAGATGAATTTATATGATTTTTCCATACCATAAACAAGATTAAAAGAATTAATCTTTCTTTTTCCTAGATTAAAAATCATGAAAATAACTAATCTCTTTCTCTAGCTTGTCAAGCATAGAGTTTGGCTTAAGATAAAGAGATTATGAATAAGAATCATCCTTCTACCAAGGATTTAGGTATAGGAATAACTAATCTTTTCAAGAGAGATTTCCTTAAAGAAAAATATTAAGATTAAGCATAAAAATTAACATTAATCTAAATAGACATTATGAATCTTTGGGAAAGCTTGATTTGAAGAAAAACCATTGCTTAGAAAGCTTCTCAAGCTTTAGAGGGGTTGAGAAGAAGAAAATCATTGAGAGAATTGAAAATAAACCATTAAATTAGGTTTACCTTTGATTTGGGCTTGTTTCTTTGGCTAGAAGAGAAGCCCCCAAGAAATTCCTTGGCCACCAAGAGAGAGAGAGAGTAATCTCCAAGAGGTTGGAGGAGAGAGAAGCTCCAAATCTCTCAAGAGAAGAGGGAAATTAGAGAGCTAATAGAAATAAGCTAATTTAGAGAAAATACTGGCATGGTAATGCTCCAATATGAAAAATACAACGGAATGAGGGTCTATTTATAGGTGAGGGAGGCCACTAACCAAGCCCAACTGGGTTCTAGATCCTTCCAGCTTCAGTTTGACCCAGTTCGCACAAGATTTGGATTAGTTTGGCTCCCTTTTTTATCTAGTTTGCACCAGGAGAGAGGAGAGATGAAATATCTTGATTAAATTGAATTAAAAAACCCAAACAATGATGAAGAAAAAGGCACCTACCTCAAGTGGGTTTCCCACCTTACTGAGGTGTCAAAATGCATCTTTCACCTAAATATCTCATTTTTTACTAATATGCCTTAATTTTTAACTAATAAACCCTATACTCAATCAACTCTTCATCTCATGTGAGCATTTACTCATTTTTGGGATATTTTCTTTTATTATTTGTATTTATCTCATCCCTACACTTGGATTAATCCTATTGGCCCTTTGGAACCTTATTTGGACCTTAATCCAGAAATTTCTGAAAATGTGGACCCTTAGGCTAAGGCCCTTAATACACATATTCAATTAATTCCTAATGCACATTGGGAAATTTATTTTGAACTTCTATTTCAGGGGAATTCATCTTAGAGGTTAGGAGAAATTTTATATTTAAAAATATCTCGATTCTGAATTATCTCTCTCTAGAACATTTCCTCTCTCTAGGCCAAAATAAGGAAAAACAATATTTTTCTTGCATTTTGAAATAGGGGATGGTTACAGGGGATTGAGGTAAAAGCTTATACACCATTCAGGGTTGAGGAGAAATCTTACATCCATCTCCTTGTACTCAGCCTTAGGCAAGGTAGTGCAATGGTTCCAATCCTTGACCCTCAACACAAAGGCGCTTTCAAAGCAATGAGAGAGGCCTTCATTCTTGGCTTTGCACTGTACGGGCCCAAATGGAGCCCCATCATCCAATTGTTCCAATTAGAAAAAAAATCCAGAGGTAACCTTACGCAACTACATCACACACATCAAGTACCTCGATTCGTGTTGCGAAGAGAGAGAAAAATTGAGTGACAAGCACTTAATGGACCGTTTCCTCTTGGGCTTGCACAATCCAAGGCTTCACGACCACTTGTTAGTTAAGGAACCCTCCACCTTTGATCAGGCCTGTAAATGGGTGATCTTTCTCGAAACGACAACATGCAAGAAAGCTATTCCATGCAATTGGCCACCGTGTTAATGACAACCCAAAGCTCATTTGTAACATTACCTTCATCTCCTCCAGGCGGGCACCAAGCCTTACTAGTGGCACCACCCCCCAACTAGCTACTCACACATAGCGCCACCGCGATCTTCTCCAATTCCCATCTTTCCATTCCAACCATTGCCTCTCCAGGCAAACCCCATTGCTCATGGAAAGATTCAAACCAGGTCCATTGCTAAACTTGTAGAGCCCATGTGCTCTGCCATCCACCATAACACCTCATCTCCCTTTGTCGATGCCTCACATTGTCGGTGCCTCACATGGACCCTAAACCAATTGTGCACACTATAGGTGCACCCACAGGGAAACCACCTCTCTTGTTTTTCCTCTGTAGTAAAGGACCCCATAGAGTGGCTGAATGCCCTCAAAAGAAATGCCTACCAATGACACCACAATGTCATGGCAATCCGTTTCTCACTCCACAATCGAAGGCATGCCATCCCTATATTGGGCGGTCGCTACTAGTATGAACAATTAACGAATAGTCACCAACTAGTCATACTGGAACATTAAGCGGTGCTTATACACCTGCTATAAATTGTAAGAAGTACATGAATAAATCAGCGAGGTTATCTTGTCTAGTTCTGTGTGTGCAAATCTTTGTCATGTTCTATGTTTATAGTAGATTATAATCTTGACGATTGTTCTCTCTAAAATTACGCTGTAGTTAAGCTTATGTTTAACTTCATTTATCTGCATTAATCTTATCAATTAATTATGACAGATAACACATGGTGACCACGATCATCGGATCCCCGGTGATTTCATGCGCATGGGTTCTCAAGGACCGCCGTTGTTGCCGATTGTTCCCCGTACTGGTGAGCCACGTCGTCAAAGAGGACACAGACTAGTTCATGCAAAGCGCGATGGTGTTGCATCCGATTGGGAACCGCAAACGAGTGAGGATGAATCGGTGCCCTCAACCAACGGCGATGAAGAGCTCGGTTGTTGCCTGCGGTAAGAAGATCTAAGTCCCAGAGAAGGCATAGTCCGTTACCTAGTTCACCAACTCGAGTGCAAGGCAATTATTTCCACTTCTGGTAGTGATGGTGGCAGCTGCAGCACCCGTTCGATATAACAAATTCAGTGGAAAGTCCTTGGAAAACCCTGATGTTCATGTTAGATAGTTTGACAAACACTATGCATTAAACATGCCTGGGGCAGTTGATGTTTCACATAAGGAGGCCGTGTTTGAGACAATGCTACAGGGTAAAGTAGTGCGTTGGCTGTGGCAGAGTATCCAGTGGATCACTTCCCAACTTATGATGAGGTAAAGCGGGCGTTTTTATGATGATTCAAGAAAGAGAAGACAGTGCCGCGAATCCTAGAGGGCCTACAAGAGTTAAAGCAAGGCCGAAAGGATGTGGAGAATTATGCAGCCTGTTTTTGAATCTTGTTGGCAGAGGGTTCTAGAGGCTCAGGTCGTCTCACAAAGGATCCGAGGACGACAATGGCAACAGTGGATATGGTAACTGTACCCTTGGAAGATGTCATTGAGCAAGCTATACGGGTGGGCCGCTCATTAGACACTTATGGGAAAGGCAAGGGTAGTAAAACCAAGAGGAAGACCGAAAAAGGAAAGGGTAAGGAAAGTGATAGTGAAGATTCTGATGATAGTTTGAAGTTTGATTCAGATGACAGTGAGGACTCAGAGGATGAGGAAGCCCATAAGTCCAATAAAGGGTCGAAGAAGGGGAAAGATTATAAAAATGAGCACCATGCGGAGCACTCCCAAATCTCCTCGAGTCAAAGTGAGACTGGAAAGAACACAGATAAGGGTCTTTGGTGCGTTACACATACAAGAATCCAGGGTACCCTGTGCACGAATGTGCTTTGAATCAGTGCTGGTGTGAGATTTGTAAATCTTCTACCCATAATATGGAAGATTGCCATTATAATGGTAGAACATGGAAGGTAGGCAGAGGCGGATGGCAGGGTACATAATCTTCTAACCCGATGGTATCTTTTGCCTAGACATAGCACAAATTCCAGGGTAGCTCGTTTAGGGGCAAAAGAGGTGGTGGAGGAGGTCGAGGTCGCGGTGCCATTGCGTGCCCTAAAACTTGTCTGTTTTGCCTAGAGGAGGGCCCATTGGCGGTCGGAATGTCTAGAGGCAGCAGCGTATGATGCCCAGAAGGCAAAAAAGCAAGCAAAGTCGGTAGGAAAGGCGCCGAGTGTTAGTATGGTGTAGTTGGTTGCATTAGATGAAGCCTCGACGGTCAATATTATAACCAGATCTGGTGCTAAGGTGAAGGTACAAGATATCGTAGACAAGGATCCTATCGACTGGCCACAACAGGAGGCGGTGAGGCATGAATTGTCCACTTGGGTTGCCAACCAGCCGCCAGTCTATTCCGAAGTGGGGCGAAGTACGGTTCCTATCCGGGAGATCTGAGAAAGTAATACTAGTAGCCAAAGTATCATAACAGGAATGGACATGCCGGAAAACACTAGCCAACAAAGGGGATTGAGCAAGGAGACTATCAAGGTATCGAGTCTGACTTTGACTCTAGAAATTCCATCTTTATGGGAGTATCCCATCACTATACCGCTGGGACAACTATCGGAACTGGTACTTGCATTTAGAGACCAGATTACTAACCCAAGGAACCAACATGCGAAAGAACCCGCAAGCCATGCAATTCAGTAGATGGAAGGCCCGGTGGATGTGGTACCACTGTTAGACACTTGTATTTTGGTAACTACAGTGAAGTATAGAGGACATCTGATTGATCAAGTGTAGCTAGATGGTGGGTCTGGAGTTAATATCATAACCACCGCTACTTGTCGGAAGTATGACTTAATGCAATGGGAGGCAGTATTGTTTTTGGTTTAGATGGTGGGTCTGGAGTTAATATCATAACCACCGCTACTTGTCGGAAGTATGACTTAATGCAATGGGAGGCAGTACTGTTTTTGGTTTAGATGGCAAATCAAAGGCGGGTGCATCCTCTAGGAATTTTACAGGATATGGTGGTGGAGTTGGCTGGAATACACTTCTGGTTGTCTTTAGTGGTTCTAGATATGGAAGGAGCATAGGCTAATTTTAATTTTTTGATGGGATGGCCTTGGCTCTGGTAGGCGAGAGTTAAGCATAACTGGGAAACAAATGTGCTGACACTCTGCGCAGGGGGAAGAAGAAAGTTAAAGTCACTCTTGAAGAACGGTGCCCGTTGTTGTCAACTACTGCCAGATCAATCATTATAGAGATTGTCAATATGGTGGAAGGCTTGGATGATGATGAGGAAGCAGAGTTTCTGGCAATTAATGAAGATCTGGTGTCACTCTGTGTTATTGATATTGAAGAAATACAATAGGGGTATCAATTTGCGAGAAGGAAGCCGAAAGCGAAGCAGAAGGTGGGGATAATCAAAAATTTGCTGTGATGAATTGTCCGAGTTGGATATAAAAGAGATAACAGTGATTAGGGCCAATGAAGACAAATTGCAGACAGTAAATTTGGGTGAGCCGGAAGACAAACCTGTGAAGATTAGTGCTATTCTTCCAGTGGAGCGGGAAGATCTGATTAACTTATTGTGGGAATTCAAGGATGTGTTTGGATGGGATTACTCTGATATATGAAGGGTTTGGACTCAAACTTTTACCAGCATAAGATCAATTGAAAGCCAGATGCAATACCTGTTAGGCAGCAGAGACACATAATGAATCCGCATGTGGCTAAACAGGTTAAGGAAGAATTGGATGGATTGCTCTCTAAGGGGGGATTATTTTTTGCGAGCTTTTTTTGCCGAGCTTTTTGGAGCAATGAATAAGGAGTCCGAGCTTTGCAAAGGACCATGAAATTACTATGAGCTTTGTAAAGGACCAAGAACTTACTTACATATAAATAACAAGCTTTGAAAGATCAACAATATAAATTTCAGTCTTTTGATCCACATCATACTTATTGATATAATTACATATATTCAATGTAACTAAATTCATGCACCTCATACATATACACATACATGGAAAATATACATATACACATACAAAATATACATATACATACATACATGCAAGAGCTACCTACATACTAACATATATACATACATACATACATACATACTTTCTTACTTACTTAAATATAAAAAACAATCCTTTAAAGATAAAAAATGTATATATCGATCTGTAAAGTTCCAAACCATGAAAATCTTGATTACAAAGTCTTTTGATCCACATCATACTTATTGATATAATTATATATATACATATATCTACCTAAATTCATACACCTCATACATATACATATACATACATACATACAAGAGCTACCTACGTAGCACTAACATGTATACATACATTACATATTTACTTTCTTACTTACTTTCTCAATTACAAAATCTCGATTACAAAGTCTTTTGATCCACATCATACTTATTGATATAATTATATATATACATATATTTACCTAAATTCATACATCTCATACATATATCTACCTAAATTCATACACCTCATACATATACATACACCTCATACATATACATATACATACATACATACAAGAGCTACCTACGTAGCACTAACATGTATACATACATTACATACATACTTTCTTACTTTCCAAACCATGACAATCTCGAATACAAAGTCTTTTGATCCACAAATTATAGCATTCTTCTACGTGTCATCCCGACCTAATGAGAAATCTCCCAGACATGATTTGGCTACCTCCATGTCATTCTAAATCCCCATATAGTGCCTTTTTAACTCTTGGCATGTACGTCCCAAGCCTCCACATCCCGCAAAAATGTCCAAGACACTATCTCCTTCACTTGAGAAGGTCTCCACTAGCCACCTACAATGAAATACAATCATAAACGTGCATCTAAGTATTTTGAAAAAGTAGCTATGAAAGTGAACAGAATGAAAATTGTCTCACCTAAAGAACATAGGAGATCTTTCTACACCACCTCGAATGTAGCGCTCCAAGACCATCGTGCGTTGGAATGGATGCTTCTTATTCTTCTCAAAAATGAAATTTCGTTGAGCATTGAATAACTTCTTTGAAACATTTTGCCCAGCCTCACGATCAATAATAGGGACATGGCAATTTACTCGATAGAACATACTAAGCGCCAATGTATCCACCTACCATAACAAGAAAACATTATGTTTGGATATCCATGCCACATAACATGTATACACAAAGGGAAATATTTGAGAGATTATGACTTACCCGTTCTCCATTGTCATACAAATAACTTGATTCCACATGAACAGACATTGTTCGATGCATGACCCCAATCCAACTTTCTTTCCCATGGAATATATTTTAGGAAGTTAATCCATTAGACTCAAACACACAAACCAACCCTCATTAGCCACAAACAAACCAACAAAACTGAGTGTGGCACGTATCAATGATGAAGAAACTTGATTCCATGAGGGACACCCATCTGTATCTACATCAACAACCTGTAAACCTGTAGGAACGTCAGCCCATACAAGGCGAGCCACTGTATCTGAGGGAGCACCTCTATGAGATAGAGCCTTGGGAATCTTCATCAAGAATTCTTCCACACTACATAAAAGATTTATGATGTTTGGTTTTAGTAAGTATAACTTGGAAAACTAATTATATGGTGAAATTATTCTTTTTACCTATCTGAGCCCTCTGAAAGAGTGTGGATGTCTACCAGCAATATGTGTGAAAAACATCTCTCACCTGCAAGTAAACAAGCCAAAAAATGAGATGCATTTCGAAAGCACACACTTCTCAAAATAAATTTGCAATGGAAAGTACTCTTACTAGTCATGTCCATGATGTCACGTTGTCCTGACACCTCCCCCTCTTGAAGATGCTCTGGAGGGTCTCTCTCTTGATCTTCATTTGTGGGGTCTCCCTCTTGAACATCATGCATAATGTCAAGACATCTCTTTGTTCGCCTCTCACGTTGCACTTGAGACGATGTATGCTCTTGGTGTGATTGTGGCACTCGTGACAGTGGTGTGGATGGTTTTGGGGCCACGCACGAATCCAACTACTAGAGACTGGGTCAAGATTGTTGGCTGCGGGGAAGGTATTCTAGAGTCTTCTTGAGTTGGGGGCTCTCTTTCAAGCTCAGATTGGCAATTCTTAAATTCTTCAAGAAATAGATCAAGATAATTAGTAAAAAGGTAAAAATCCCCATACCTTTTTGTATATGTATATGTATCTATGTATATGTATATGTATATATGTACATGTATGTGTATGTGTATGTGTATATGCATATGTATATGTATATGTATGTAGGTATGTATCTATGTATATGTATATGTATGTAGGTATATGTATCTATTTATATGTATATGTATGTAGGTATGTATATATCAAAACTTAACAACGTTTCTTTAAAATTTGATATGCCAAACCTTAAATGTAACATGAACTATGTATGTACGTATGTATGTATATGTATGTAGGTATGTATATATCAAAACTTAACAATGTTTCTTTAAAATTTGATATGCCAAACCTTAAATGTAACATGAACTATGTATGTATGTATGTATGTATGTACAAATTTGTAAAAAAATTGGACAGCATCTCCTTTGCATTCTCCTAAAATATCCCAAAATAAACTTCAAGTACTTAACAATGTTTCTTTAAAATCTAACATGCCAAATCTTAAATGTAACATGTCAAATCTTAAATGTAACATGAACTTTGTATGTATGTAGGAATTTAGTATATAATTTAGTGTATGTATGTAGGTATGCATTTATGTATGCATATGTATATATACATATGCATATACATATATCTGTATGTATATGTATCTAATATGTATATATCTGTATGTATATGTATCTAATATGTATATGCATATGGATAGTTTACCTATGTATAGGTAGGAAGGTTTACATAAACATATACATATACATTTACATGCATATAATTCAGCAGAAAGTAAAAAAAGTACCTTTTTCTAGGAGCTCCTCACTTGGAGGCACATGATTTAGAGGATAGTCCAACCACCAAGGACATCTCTTAAATTCCCAATCAAAAACCCCTCTCTCAACCCATTCCTTCGGGTACATTGTTTTCGAGGAATTTGGATCTACCCATTTTTTGATTGCTTCCGTTTCTTCGTCCATTAGACCTTGGCCAATGAGTAGCTGTACCCACCTACATATCCAAAATAAAACAAACAGCACTAAAATATTTTTTTAAATGCGTATAGTATTTTCTACAAAGATGTAATGGCATTAGAAGATATATACCTGTAGACAACCCTCTTTGCGGCATTCTCCACCTCAGGTTGCTTTTGGCCT
The DNA here is from genome assembly GCF_041138505.1 of Cibotium barometz. Lineage (NCBI taxonomy): Eukaryota > Viridiplantae > Streptophyta > Polypodiopsida > Cyatheales > Cibotiaceae > Cibotium > Cibotium barometz. Next base: position 59,218,248 of record NC_141051.1, read on the forward strand.
TCCTTCACTTTTCCAATCTTTGCCCACACCTCATGAAAGGCCCATGGTATGTGTTTCAATTGCTCCTCTTGCACCCATTGCATAAATGGTGGGACATAGATAACATCATCATATACCAATAAACCCTCCAAAATAGAGTCCACCTCCCCTATTAGCTCTTCCCAATACAACTCTTTCTTCATATGCAGCAACGTTTTTTTGTTATCCCCAAACATCTCTGAAATTACCTTGTCCTTTGCCCTCTTGGTCATAAGCATTTGAAGCAATTCCGTCTTCCTATTTCAGCATCATACCAAAACCATAAGAGATTAGATGTTAAGGTTAGTTTATGTTAAGAGAGGTTTATTGACATGTCACATACCTTTGAGTTGAAATCCAAGATATGGCGACTGTGTAGAGCTTTTCTTTGGTCAGAGCAACCAATCCCTTCTTAGACCAATCATAGTTATATACGAGTTGAAAGAATGCATCACCATTGGTGGATGGGTTTGCAATTATGAGCATCTTGTATGCTCTATCTCGAAATGTTTGCTCTACACCACGTCTGGCTTTTTCACATTTTGTCTCATATTCTTGCAACCCCATGGCATGTCTATCAATGCATGATATAGCTTTCTTCACCGCATTTTCAAACGATGTCTACGTATAACAAAAAGGACTCATTATCACTCACACGATTAAAAAACATTGATAATCCATTTATTAATAAAAGATGGGAAATGCAAACACTACCTTCCACACAAGCTGTGCCAAGATTGTAGCTGGAGCATTGTACCATTGCTCTCCACTTCGTCGCTCCAAACTAAGCTCCATTAAAGCCCATCTCCTTACGTCTTCACCAAGGTAGTCTAATATGGATGATTTGTCCGCCATTCCAAATCGTTGAAACATGAAGATCTCATGTGACAATGTGGGTGTAACACTAGTGCGCACCAATCTATTGTAAAGAGTCACAATGAGCCAAGAACTTAAAACAATGAATTCACAATGTCCATAATCAAGTAGAGAGAGATCACTCACTCATTTTGAGATCGTAAAGCCAATAGCAATTCTCCTTCTTGCTTCTTGTCCACCACCAAAAATTGACATTTGACCCGGACATGGCGTGAGGGGCTTCGAGACCAAGCTAGAGAAAACAAAATAAAGATATTACAATATATTACTTTTAATGTTGCACAAAAATACTCTATGGCAATTCAAAAGAACATACCTTCACGCACTCGAGACATCCATGCCTTCACACGATGATTGCCATCCCAAACAAGAAACTTCTTACCACTCAGATCCTCCCACTCAGTTCCTCTGATTTCATCCTCAAATCTATCATGTTGTACCACCCAGTTTGGTCCCCATTCTTGCAAGTCTATTTGTGTGACCGCAAAATACATAGAGCTTCCGGGACGTGTAAGTGAAACTAAAAAAGGAGGAGATGCCTCGACATAACCATGGCAGTCAAAGGAATCATGAAACACCTCAAGTTGGTTAGAAACTGTACGGATGGCTTCATTTGGAATCAGCCTGCATAAAGGGACCAATGGGGTAGAGGAATTGTGTTGCACAAAAAACGTAGTGAATACATCACCAAGCAATCCCAATTCAATAGATTTTCCAAGAAGCCTTCTATGGGTCTCCCCTTGACCAGTACTAGATTCAGGAATCTCCGTCTGAGTTGGAGGAGGTGAGCTCATTTCGTTCTCTAACACAAGCGCTTCTTCTTCATGAACAAGAGAATTATGCGCTTTTGTTTCCTCTCTAACAGGAGATACATGTGAGGACACAGGTGTCCGGGATTGTGCTTCCTCACTAAGAGTCAAACAAACACGCCCAGATCTAAGTGAGTATCCCCTGTTGTCTATAGTAAGACACACACACCAAGCCCAAGTAAGCATATCTAAAACATTAAAACACAATCTCAAAATAATCTTGGCTATTCACATCATATACCTTTCTTGGCTATTCACATCATATACCTTTCTTAGTCTTTGCCTGTTGTTTTCTTGCTTTTCTTGGAGCCATCTCTCTCTCTTTTGCCCTGAATATGAGCAGCAAAATAGTTTGAGCTGAATGACATATAGAGATGATCAACCTCACACATAAACCCTACTTCATGTCCATAGGAAAACATCAACCTCACACACAAACCTTACTACATGTCTAAGAAACATTCAGGATGGTGAAAGCTCTAGAGGCCAGCACACAACTTCAAAGAGTAGATCAGTAAGCTCACAAGGTCGGATACCAAAACCAAGATCGGGCCGTAACTATAGGCCCTATTCAAAGAAAGGCACCTCTAGGAAAGAAACATTCACCCATCATCAACTTGAGGAATATGATCACAATCTTGCCCATTCGTAGCTTGTAGCCAAACAACTTACACCCAGGATTATATAAAGCAATTGTGCTTCCATTGGCAATGCTACCAATGCTAACTCCTCTATGCAAAATCCCTAGCACATGCTCAAAAGTGTAGCTCCAACACAATAGCCTATAGAAATCAAGGAGAGGAACAGTGTTACGTCCTTAAGATGTCACAAAGAAGGTATTTAAAACCTGAAGAAGACTCTATGGAGAAGTTCCTCCAATTGCTAGAGGAGAAAAATCAAGGTGAAGCTTTAATAATTACTAAGTATGAAAAGTATCACTTGATGCAAAATCAATAAATGTAAAATATTACCATGTATAGGAGCGAATGAATTATAAAGTATCGCAACTCAAGTTGTGGTGCAATGTTGGCCACCTCCTCCATCAATGCCTTGCTGGTGGCTGCACGTGCATGCGCTCCCCCTTATCGCCTCCACCTTCTCCACTGGCTCAAGCTCCGCCTCCATGTCCACTGCCTCCACGTCCACCGTCGGCTCAAGCTCCAATGCCACGTCCTTCGCCTCCACGTCCTTTACTGGCTAATTCGGCGGAGCCCAAAGAACATATTCCTCCCATGCTCAAGCCTCCCCAGTCCCCCGGCAGAGCCGGGGGATGGTCTACGCAGACCATCCCCCGGCTCTGCTGGGGACTGGCGAGGCTTGAGCAAGGGAGCAATAGGTGCTTTGGGCTCCACCTTCACCTCCTCACCAATTCCGCCTCTGCCTGCACCTCCTCACCAATTCCGTCCACCGCCTCCTCCACTAGCTGTGCCTCCCTCTATCTCCTCACCTCTTTTGACACTCGAACAGGGTTGCCGTCGGCGCTCACAAAAACAAAAGTACAGAGAAAAGAAACGAGAAAGAGAAATACCTATTCTCCTCCTGCATGCGTTCGCCTGCGTGTTGAGAGTATCCAATATGTCTTTTCCTTCAAGTACCCTAAAATATGTGTACCACATATGTTTGTGTGGCCTAAATTATATATAGCCTAAAGATAGATTTATACACACACATACATATATATGGCTAAAAATGAATTAAGCTATATGAACACACACATATATATACACACACACACATAATTTCAATAATATAAATAATAAAAAAGTTTAAAAACAATTGAACCATTGAAAAACAATTTCAATAACTTAAATATTGGAAACGTTTGAAAAAAGTGTGCCACATATTGAACCATTGAAAAATGTGTGTGTGTGTGTGTGTGTGTGTGTGTGTGTGTGTGTGTGTGTGTGTGTGTGTGAGAGAGAGAGAGAGAGAGAGAGAGAGAGAGAGAGAGAGAGAGAGAGAGAGAGAATATGTGATTTACAAAAAAGAGAGAATATAGTTTAGGCTATGTATATATGTACATATATATATATTGATGTATATATATATATTTTAGTCTAGGTATTTATTAGGTTACACACACACACACACACGTATTAAGGTATATGTATTTTAATAAATGTGTGATGTGTGTGTGTGTTGCCTAATAGATATATAGTCTAATAGATATATAGATCCTAAAATAGATAAAAGGCTAGTCTCTTTGTAAATACACACACACACACTAAAATACAATAAAATATATAAATATAGACATGTGTGTGTGTGTATTTACAAAGAGACAAGCCTTTTATAAAAATAATACTTAGAACCAATAAATGTACATATTTGTGTATTTTTTTATATATTTGTAGATACATATATATATCTGTGTATTTTTTATAAAAAAAATTGGTCGCGACCATTCTCAATCGTGATTGCTCCACCTTGTTTTATCATTTCAACCGCCTACATTCTCAATCGTGATTGCTCCACCTTGTTTTATCATTTCAACTGCCTTCATTCTCAATCGTGATTGCTCCACCTATTCCTTTGTTTTTATATTTTCATTTCACATTTTCTTCTCTCTTGTCCTTTCTGCATCTTCGTATTGCCTTCCCTATGGAGCACACTGTCACCTTTGAGTGGGAGCTTGATGGCTGCTGGCAGCAAAAAATCTCAAACTTTAATACTTCTCCACCAGACTACGCTTGTCAGTCATGGATATCTACAAGGTTTACTACCTTCATCACACGCCCTTTCTGGAGTGAAAGCTACTAGGACCGATGGAAGCCTATAGGAAATCATCGCTCATTATGATATGGAGGGCAATAAAAACTACCTCGTAGATATTACTCAAAGTAAAACATATATGCTACAATGTAGTCCTCTCTGTGCTGCTGATAGTCTTGATTCTAGTGCTAATGACATTGCCCAAGATGTCCGACATTTGGAGACTTCCGTGGATAAAGAATTAGGGACACAAAACACCCATGTTCATATCTCGAGCTCCTCCTCTGAGAGTGACTTGAATGGCTCAGCAACTGTTTTACAACCAGGTGAAGGCACAAGCAATCCAAAAGGTTCAAAGCACAAGATCTCTGAAGATGAATGTATTGCTTTGGAGAGTATACTTTCAGTTCTTCGTAAGAAGGAGCAACCTTCTCTCCTACGTTCATTGTTGGAAAAAGTTACTCGAGTCATCCAAGTCCAGGAGGTGCCAAGACATTATGATGGTGATTCCATCCTAGAGTTTCCACCAACATATGCAAAATAGGAAATATGGATAGAATGGAGCAAAAATACGATGGTCACTTATGGACACGTCCAGTAACATCAAACATGTCTGTAAGTTGTGCCGTGCATATTAGCTATTGTGTTGGTACTTTGGAGTGCCATAGGCTCAGCTGTCCTTTTTACTTGAACAATAAAAGGTATAACAACACCTTCTTTCATGGACATCTGACAAAAAAGATTGCAGTTGGACTTCTGACAGAGGATGAGAAAACTAAAATAGTTTGTCACTTTTGTCGCAAAATTGCACATTGTGTGCAAGTGTGTAGATGTATTGTGTATTACATAATGCCTCGTGACACAACTATTACAAGAATGATGCTCCACACTGGGCTGCATGAACATCCTGTTCAGCCAGGAACTTCAAGGTCAATGTTGGAGCATGTGAAAATGTTTGTTTCTCAAGTGTTGAAAGCCCAGAGAAGTGCAGGTCCTCGAAAAATACAGATGGATATTGTGAAGGATATGTTGTTTTCCTCCATGATGAATCAAAATGATGAGCTACCTACAAGTATTGGGGATCATGAGCTCTGTAATTTTTTGGAGGAGTTGAGTCCTCTTCTGGAAAACTAGAGGTGAGTATTCATTCCGTAACTTAATTATATTTGGATGTATTTTTCTACATTCGGTCCTCTCTTTATTGTGAAATTATGTTTTTTAGGTTTAGACGCATTGTATCCCAAGAGAAAAGAAAATTGATGCCGTCAGGAGAGGGCTTTGATAGCATCCTTCTTATACAGAGAAGATCTCGCTATTCATTTATACAAGGTAGCCATTTCCCAGGGCAAGGTGGCCCTGATGACAAATGTTATGTCTTTAAGATGTCTTTGCGAGGACCAGCATGCGGTGTGATAGTGGAGGTGACTTGTTGTGCGCTTTTGCCACACAGGTCGTAGCTGGGGACTTGCCAGACACCGTATGCGAGCCACGAATGTCTGCAAGCATACAACAAGGAAAGCAAGCTCAAACAGAATGCCAAAGGGTGTGTCACTCACCGCTCAACCGCCGCCTTGAAGGATTCCCACGTCACAGTGAAGAAGGAGCCGCCGTCGCCGCTCTACCGCCTCTCTGCCGTCGTGCCGCTACACAGTGCTCGATCGCTCTCTCACTCTCTCTCTCTCTCTCTCTCTCTCACACACACACGCAGGAGAAGGAAACCAAAGAGATAAGGCAAGAGCACTCTTGTATTCACAACACATGAGAATGAGGATTTTAGGGTTACATTTGACTCTTGTAGGTGACTTGGCCGTTCACACTTGGGCGCCCATACATGGCCGGCCGATCCTAGCCTTATCCTACTGACATTCAAGGTGCGCCTCTCATCGGCGATCACCCAATCCCTTTATCCTTAACATATGGTACCGACAAGCCCGGCCCATGACTCAGAATATTTAAATAAATGACGTAAAACATAGTACGTCTCAATGTCCGTCATGGGTTAACATGCCCCCCTTCATGATGTAGATTCCGTCCTCGGAAGCTATGGTATGGTAAGCTCGAGAGGGTTGTTGTGGTAGACCATCTGCAAAACAGGGAAGTAGAGTGAAGGTATGCTGGAATTCAAAAGATATAAAGTGTATAAATTCAAGCATGTGAGACCACAATGGATGTTGCTATGAGAACTTAGTTTAAGGGTCACATGAGTGAGCTAGTGTAGCAAATTAATAGGAGTTTAAAATTATTGAAAGAAATTCAAGAGTTAGCAAGGTGTCAAAGGTTAATCAAGGTTTATAACTGGCCCAAGTCAAGGAAAATAACCAAGCTTAATAAATAAACAGCAGATGACCACACTGTGTCTACTCTAAGAATAAGTTAATACCACGCGTCTAGGGACACAAGAAACATTAGAGTTACAGGAGCCTTTTGCCTTTTTTTTTTTTTTTTTTTTGCACGTGATAATTTTTACACCCAATGGCGACCTTCCTAAGGCAAAACTAACATCGATCCTGGTACCATGTTTAACACAAGGCATTATCCAGGAATCTATTAGCTCACTTTAGGCAAGGCTACCCCCTACCAACCAAGGCATCGGTCTCGAGTAGAATACTCCTCGCCTACCAAGTATCAATAAGGCGATAGGCCAACATTAAAGCACATCATAGACTTGTATTGCCATTTATTGTAGGCTTTTTTTTTTAATAAAAAATCTATTTCTTTTGATCTTTGCTCCTGACCTATAATTTGTCTTGCATCCTTTCGACAAAGGGGTAATAGCTATGTCCTAGAGGTCAACACACACATGGCCAGGTGTCAAACATTAAGATGGTTTGACCCTAGACCTAAGACAATCGTATTCCAAGGTTAACTAAAGACATCATGCTGCCTAGGAATATTTCCAATAAAGTTAAGCTCATTAATGATTTACACTAGCATGCAAGCAACTTCAAAAACTAAGTAGTACAGTGACAATTTTCATGTGGTCATGCATTATAGTTTATGCAATTGATTGAACAGTAAAAACGAAAGAGAGTGGGTATGGAAGAATTACACCTATAATTGGAGATCTCCTTGATTTGACGAGACAGCTTGCAATTTGATGTAGATATATTTTGATGAACGTTGCGACAGTCTCAGGACTTGAAAGCGAACCCACCTCAAACTTTTCAACCTGTACAATCAACTAACAAGCACTATACCTCGAGAGGCACATCAGTGTGAAAATTTCAAGACTTCTCTAAGGAATCTAAACTAGAAAAAACTTGAAAACGCTAACCTACCTACCAGTCACCACACTACTGCTGAGGATACGGTAAGAGGATGTTGTAGAGTCCTGGCTCTAGCCCTAAGGCTAAGCCTCTATCCGCATCATCCAAACAAATAAAGTCAACCTCAGTAGTGCCATGAGTTTCATCCGTCCATTCATCATTGTCAGATATTTTCTTTTCATTTTTCCATCCACATAAACTCATCAAAAATGTAACCATGCGAGGATAGTCATCTTGTGGAAAAGGAAAGCATTGGGCGATCGGGGATATGTCCTCTACGGAGTAGGGGTCAGTCATGGTCAATAGGCGAATTAGCCATTCTAATTCCTCAACATTTTCTTCTCTGGCTAGTACATCTATATGATCCCATTCAGTTTCAATTACAGGATAGCACATGTGGAATATCTGAGAAAGGTACAGATGATACCTCTCACCAAAGGTAGGAGTGGATGAAGTGTATGATGATCGGGCATCTGCCATATCTGCAAACACAGATATAGCATCAGTAGGTTTATGACAGGTCACTCTAGTTCTTGATTGTATACGGATATTTCTCTTGTTTTTGTGCTCTTGCTCTTTTTACTATTTTTTGTTTTTCTTTTCTTTGTTTTTTTTTAAAAAAAAATGTATGAAGCTATATATATACATCCCCTTGAATTTGGCAATTACATGGTCAGGGGAGAAGGTTAAGGAGGAAGCATTAGAATGTCGAGCGTGAGTACATGCTCCCCCTTTCCTTGGGTAGATCATATTATTTGCAATGATGTTGCAGCCTCTTGGAACCAATTTGTCCAGCGGGTCATAGGTTGTGATGTGGGCAGATAGCTTTTTATGACCCTTGTGGCCACATCCAATTGTAGAGATGGTAGTGTACGCTCCCATTGACGAATGGAGGAAATGGTTTCCGACGATACTATTACAAGGGGAGACGTAGACTCATCGGTTTTTTGTTGGGTGTTGACAAGAGTAGGTGTAGAGCATGTAGAAACTTCTATATGAGTGTGTGCCTGGCATGAGGAGCTAGAAGCTTCATGGGGCTCCCCCCTTCCTGAGCTAAGTGGTAATGATCGATATCGTTTGGGAATCCAAACTAACTCTGGAAGAAGTGGTGCGGAGCACTCTGTTACCTTTCCCTTACCACAGTCTTGAATTGTCATTAGGGTGGCAACAATTGGTTTGCAAGGGTTTACAGGTGATGTAGAGGGATTCAGCTTATGTTTAGGGACCCAAATCTAGCCATTCCCCTCGTAGTACCCTTGGGCTACTAATAATTTTTTAGGGATCCATCGCGATGTTACATTGCCCTTTCTCGGGTGGGTAGCTGCTTTCCTTTTACGAGGCTTCTTGGTGGCTGAACGAGATTGAGCAGGGGAAGTAGCTGTTAACGAAGCTTTGGGGACCCATTTGTATGTACTCTTTGGCATAGTAAGCGAAGCTTTAGGGACCACCTTGCCTGTTTCCACTCTTGGCGTTGAAGCGTTAGAGGGGTGGCCAACAATCGAAGATGGTTTTGCCACTGGACTTTGTGATTTTTCGTTATCTAATATTTGAGTGGATGACTTAGGTGCAGGATTTTGAGCGGTCAGACCTAGTGTTGGTTCTTGCGTTGTGACTTGTCTGGTTGCCCAATCGATATTGCACTTGGTGGCCATCATCCATTTGCGCCCTAAGATTACAGTCCCTTCCATGATACCAGCAGGCATAACCAAAAAGCTTTGAATTATGGTTCCCTTGTCATAGGCAACCGGAGTGTGCAGAATTCCTGAGACAGGGGTTTTCTTCTTATTGATTCCTTGAACTTGGATAGAACTCTTGGATAAAGGTGGTTTTCCCAGTTGACACCACACGCCATATGATAGCAAATTGTGTTGAGCTCCTGTATCCAATAATGCATTATACAGCACCTCCCCGTAAGGACTCTGTAACTCAATTGGGTATCTTAGAGGTGGGTCAGATTCCAGTGCATCCTCTTCTGCTTCCTTGAAAAATACTTGCGTAATTCCCAAGTTGGCTTCTCGTTGTCTCCTAGCACGCTGTTGACGTTCTTTGGCTTCGACTCTCGCTTGTATCTTTTTAAGCTCAGCTTGTTCTTTAGCTGCCTTCTTTTGATGGATTGCATGTAACTCCTCTTGGCTCAGGGGGTCATAGTATCTTTTGAATTTACTCCCATTAAGGAATCCAATGGTTTCAACTCCGTCGAGAGTCTCCACTCTGATGGTACCTTGCGAGGTAATTTCACATACTCTATATGGTCCCTTACCAACATATTTGAGCTTCTTCTTTTCGTTTTGCACTCCATACATCAGGACTTTATCCCCAACCTTGATGTTTTTGTCCTTTAGGTGGCGATCAAACCATTTTTTCCTTCTATCCTTCTCCACAAGGGCATTGTACACAGCCAATTGTCTTTCTTCGTTTAGTCGCTCAAGGATATACAGACGCTCTGCTAAGGGATTACCATCCCAGCCCTCTTGAGTAGCAACATGAAGACTAGGAATGACAAATTCCCACGGCATGACTGCTTCTTGGCCATATACCATTTTGGATGGTGTGCAATTAATAGCCACTTTGTACGCAGTACGATAGGCCCATAAAGCTGTCGTAAGCTTTAGATCCCAATCCGTGCGATGAGCTTCAACTGTCTTTGTCAAAACAGAGATTAAAGTCTTGTTGGTACTCTCAGCTTGGCCATTCGCTTGCGGATAGTAAGGAGTAGATTTATGATGGGATATCATGAAATTTGTTGTGAGCTCCTTAATCACTTCATTTATAAAATACGTACCATTGTCGCTCACAAGTTCAAAAGGACAACTGAAGCGTGTGATTATATTTTCAAAGAGGAACTTGGCTGTTGTCCTCGCATCTGCCTTACGTGTCGCTTTTGCTTCAGCCCATTTGGTCATATAGTCAGTGGCCACAATAATATAGCGAGATTGTGTGTTTCGGGCCGCTGGACTAATTGGACCTACAAAGTCTAAACCCCACTTTTCAAATGGTTGGTTTACTTTGATCGGATGTAGGGGCATCTGATCTTTCCTCTGGGATTTCTTATATCGTTGGCATTCATCGCACCCCTTCACAAAGAGTGATGTGTCTTGGAACATAGTGGGCCACCAATACCCTGATTGTAAGATCTTTCGCGCAGTTAAGTCTCCTGAGAAGTGACCACCGGCTACGCCCATATGTGCCTCTTGCAAAATGTATAGATACTCATCTTCTCGGGCACAACGCCTAAGAACGTCATCCTTTCCTCTTTTATAAAGAGTCTAGGCTATCAAGCAATAGGGTTCGCATTCTTTGATTAGCTTTCGAGCTAGATCTTTACGAAGCTCCTTGAGTGGAAAGCCATTAACCAAAAAGTTAACAATCTTCTCACTCCATTCAGGCATTGTCTCCACCATGAACAGGGAAGTGTCCGGTAAGTCAACCCCCGTAGGAGCCTCACCATTAGGTATGCGAGACAAATGATAAGCCATAACATGTTTTTTGCCAGGTCTCACAACAACAGTGAAATCAAACTCAAGAAGAATCAATAGCCATCGTGTGATTCTTCCTGTGGAGCATGGTTTGTTTACCAGATACAACAATGCTTGATGATCTACATAGAAAACAAACTTGGTGGCAAGGAGGTAATAACGAAATTTTCTTACTGTATATATCATTGCCAACCCTTCTCGCTCCGTAGTGGTGTAGTTCATCTCAGCATCGTTCAACTGGCGACTGGCAAAGCTAATGGGGTAGTCTAGCTTGTGTTCTCTAGGTTGAGTTAAAACACACCCAATAGCAAAGTTTGATGCATCAATATGCACATGGAAGAGTAAATCCCAGTTAGGCATTCTCAAGATTGGAGCACTCGCCAAGGCCTTCTTTAATAGCTCATAAGCACGGTCACATTCATCGGTCCAAATAAACTCGATGGGAAGCTTATACAATGGTCGAGCTATCTCGGCGAAGAAGAGAATAAACCTTCGATAATAACCAACGTGGCCCATAAAGCGTTTGACTCCCTTGTAGTTGGTGGGTGGTGGCAGTTCCAAAATGACCTTGATTTTACTCTCGTCCGTGGAAATCCCATTTTTGGACACTATATGCCCTAAGATAACTCCGTGTTTAACCCAGAATTGGCATTTGAAAGGATTCAAGGAGATGCGATATAATCTACACCTTTCAAATATTTTTCGTAAACACATCAAGTGCTTGTCCCAAGAGGAATGAACACAAAGATCATCTAAGAAAGCTTCACAGAAGTCCCTTAGATATTCCTTAAAGGCCGTGTTTATCAATCGTTGGAATGTTGCAGGTGCATTGGTCAAGCCAAAAGCCATGACGCGAAAGGCAAACACTCCAAACTCCATGATAAATGCTGTTTTAGCTTGGTTCTCGACTGTAATTGTGATCTAATTGTAACCCGAGTACCCATCTAAAAAGCTATATGCCTCCTTGCCTGCCACTCTTTCAAGCACATGTTCAGAATATGGCAAGGGGTAATGATCCCTTCTGGTGGCTGCATTAACCTTTTTGAGATCAACGCACACTCTGAGTTTCCCATTCTTCTTTGGCATGATGACTATCGGAGAAACCCATTTTGAGTGCTCAATTGGGTATATGAATCCACATTTTACCAGCTTTTCAATTTCCTCTTGTACAATCTTTGCGTACTTAGGATTCATTGGGTAGGGACGTTGCTGGACTGGTTTAGTAGTGCTAATCATTGGAATCGTGTGTTGCACCACCGGAGGGTGGAACACCCTTCATATCATGATATGTCCAAGCAAATATGTCCTTGAATTCTTTAAGAAGCTTCGTAAGTTCAGCTTCTTCCGCCTTGGTGAGGTCTTGAGCAATAAAAACTGGTTTAGACTCCTCACCCGGATCTGCTAAGTCTATCTCCTTAACTACCGCAGGACCATCGTAGACACCGCTACTCCCATTGTTGGTAGGTGTTCGTTGGGCTTTTGTGTAGACCACTTTACGTTCCCCTGTGGTGGTAAATGATTTGAAATGCTCGGGTGCGGGGTGTAAGTCTAATGGTTCTTGTTGTGCCAGGCTTTTTTCTTTCAATTCCGCTTCCTTTTGTTGCTGAGCCAACTCTTGGTTTTGCCGCCTTCTTGCAGTACGACTTAGTTTTGGCTTCTCTTCGATTTCTAATTGGGCGACGTCATGAGGTTGCGGAATACACCACATGACACTTTGGAGGTATTGTCCCCAATTATCCGCTATCTTCCGATGAGCGTCAATGGCTCCTACATAACTACGCCATTCTGCAGTGGATCTCTCCTTATTTATTGCAGTTCGTACATTAGCTCGATAGCGTTGGCGCTTATGTCTCGTTTTCTTCTTACCAAGTTTTTTATTTTTGTTTCTATCAGATTCGGATTCACTTGGTTGATCTTCACTTTCGGATGAACTGCAGGAGATCACTGTCCTAGGCCTTGAGCACCTTGCTTCCACCTTTGGGTGAATATTTGATTCATTTTCCCCATCAGGCTCAGGGTCAGTTTCTTCGCTACTTTCAGTGTCGGTGGAGTTTGCCACTTTCTTGCCAGCAGGGGTCAAGTGCATAACACCTATCATGTTTATTGGCACTAACGGTGGCATATCTTGCCCCTCAGGTGTTACCCAACTTGTGCCTCTATTTCCCCATGTGTCTATGGTTGCCGCTAGGTGTACCCAATCCACGTTATCCGACTCAGTCATACCCGGTAGGACATCCATATAAGGAGAATCTTTCCCATCATCCGTCTCTTTTTTGCATGTATAGCAATACCTTAATGGGGCGGAGTGAATAGTGGTATCCGATCGATTATCAATGATAACCTTGCTTCCTAAAGGATGTGCACGACCATTCTCAAGATCAACTCGAATGACAGAGTCCTGGAATTGTAGGTAGACATGGTTTTTCGACCACTCATGTACCATTTGTGCTTCCCTCATGAAAGGACATCCTAAGATCATTTGATATGACATAGGATGCTTGGAGAAATCCATTACAATGAAGGTATGTTTTACCTTGTATCCTAGGACCTTGATCTTAAGATCCCTTAACATTCTAATAGGTTTAGCTATGGTTCCGTTTGCCATCTTAACCACTATGTTTGTGACTTCGAGGTGAGGTCTCCCCATAGATTCCCAACAGGTTTTAGTCACAATGCTCACGCTAGCACCACCATCAAGGATTCCCTTTAGAGTTAATCCCTTGGTAGTAATGGGGAGGGTTGCATTAGATTCGTCCCCTTCAAAGTACTGTCCCAACTTGTTAACAGGTATTTCCACGACCGAGTCTTCATCTAGGTTGGGTTGTAGATCCCAGTGTTCCCCTTCATCTTGAAGCGTGTCGGGTCTATCCATATTTGCAAATTGTGGTAGCCCCGCCTTTAGTTCTCCATTGAGAAATGCCCGAAGAGCTAAGAATAGCTCAGGATCTCCGTATAATTTGGATATGATCGTGGTTCTGATCTCAGAGGACATGAAATCCATTAGCTTGGACACATTCAACGGTACTTTTCGAGATATCGCCCCTTGACTAGGGACTGGTGAAGATGGAATTACTTCCTCCTCGATGGGGTCAGGCATTCCCTCACTAAACATTCTTTCAAGCAAAAAGGGTGTTTGCCCACTTCCTGATGTCCTATCCTCACTTTCTTCCCAAATGATACTAGGTATAGCTAACGGTTTATGGTTCCTGTGAGGCTGAACTTGCGTAGGAAACACTGTGTTTGGAATTTTGATTTTTCTCAGGTTTGGCTCTAGTTCTCTTTGTGTTTCTTCCACCAAACCCCTTAAGTGTTGCACTTGTTCAATCTCCTCAACTGGGTTCGGGTAAGTTCCAATCTTTTTCTTGAGGGTTTTTGGCACCACTAGCTTGTATTTGACCAAGCTAGTGGTGCCTGGTTTGCCAACATTCTCTTAAGTACTAGGCAATCCTTAGATTGATGGCCGTACTTACCACATGCATTGCAATTCCCATTGAATTTAACTCTGAATGTGGGACATTCACTCGTGCTATGTGGTCCTAAGCACACCGACACCATTATTGCTCTCTCCTTGGGTACATATGGCTATTCTGAGGAGCTCGATTACCCCTAAAGTATTCTTGGAGAGCCTTAGTAAGGTCAGTCACAGACATTTCGGATATCTTGGGCTCCTTGGCAATAGGTTTCGCCGTCATTGGCTCGTGCCCAGATACTTGCGAACTAACGGATTTTGTTTCTGAAGACACCTTTTTACTTGCAATCATCAAGTTGTCTTCTAACTGGATTGCATTGGTAGTGACTGCTTCCCACGTTGTAAGACCTCTAATGACTAGGCCATTGTAAATGTCCTCGTGGCGCAATCTTCGGATGAATCTATCGAGGAGTTGGTTGTTATTGAAGCGTTCATCGGGAGTGCAGCGAGAATTTAGATGCTTCAATCGACTTATAAAGTCTCTCACTGACTCCCCTTCCTCGCGTTCAGCTTTTTGGAGTTGAGATGCTACTCCCCAAAGCACACCCTCGCGTATGTATTCTTTCAAGAACAATCTCTTGAGAGTGGGGTAGTGAGTGCGCTCTTCAACCCTTAAGGTTCGATACCAATCTCCGGCCTTCCCACTCAAGGTTAAGCCTAAGGCTTTACACTTATGCAGCTCATTGTGCTCTTCTAAGGAATCACACACGTGTTCAAAGACTTCAATGTGCTTCCTAACATCCTCGTTACCACTGAAGTTTTGAGTGAGCTTAGCCACTTGTACTGCCTTGCTTCTAGGTTCTCTCTCAGGCATGCCCCGCATGTTTTCCGCAAATGGATCGTCCGATCGTCTGAGCAAACGCTGCGAGATCACCTAAGTGAGCAGGCATAGTTGGTGGAGGCACTTCTGGGATAGCCTGGCTGATAGGAGTTGGCGTTGGTCTGAGTATGTTGGCAAATGACGTAGGACATGGGTTAACACTTGTCAAAGTCTTGGGTTTTGTTTGATCACACTCATCGAGTTTTTGGTTGGTCAACAATGGCTTGTCATGTTTACGACCCAAGGTGAGACTACGTACTTCAATTTTTTCCTTTCTTTCATTTACCTTGATTTACCTTCAATGATTGAAAAAATTTCTCTCCAAAATCCTATAGTGTTCAAGAGGCTGTTGACAATTGCCACATGCGAAATGAAGGAGGAGGATACAAAAAGCTAAGTACTATTTTGGGAAATGCTGAATAGCACAATGGAGCAATGTGGTTATGCACCCGCACACTTCTATTGGTTTATGGCTGATGAAGCAGGGTCCAATTGGTGTGCAGTTAGGACCGTTTTCAATGGGGGTCCGCACAACATTATGGAGGACAAGGAGCGAACGTGCTTATTTCATTGGAAACAAAGTTTGATGAAGCATGCTAAACAATGCGTGAAGGCAAAAAGTCGATAACACCATATTGACTTGTGTGAAGAATGGAGATTGGCAACCAATAAGGAGTTAGCTTTCTTAAAAAGTAAAGAGATTCGTGAGTGGTGGAGAAATGGACATGTTCATGAGGGAAAACTATCAGTGATGGATACGTGGATGAGTTGGTGGGAAGTACGAATAGCACATTAGGGCAACCTCATGTCAAGGGTGAGAAATTTTATGGAGAAATGATATGTTGTATGGATGTATTTGCATTGGAGTCAATTTTGTGAATTCATGTATGAAACCTCTTGTGTGTAGGTGGTCTTAAGCTCAGTGGATTTAGCACAAACCCCTCGAACAAACTTATCTGAAAGTGTACATGGGAGTTGGCTTGCTGGTGAAGGATACAAGGAAAAGGTTAGCTTGTATGATGCGTGCATTTCAGATATGGCAAACGCTTTACTACAAAGTGCAAAGCAATATGCATACCAGATGGGGAAGCACAAAGGTGAGGGACCAAGCTTGAGCAAGTTGCTGGACAGGGTGGCAGCAAGGTCAAGACTGACACCACCACAAGTGGCTCGCATGGTCCATGAAACAGTAGCTAATACTCCTATGTATGAGGAATCAAGGCCTCTACATGGAGATAAGGAGACTATTCAACGGAAGAGGGTGAGGACAACGGAAGTAGACCAATGCTCACATCGTCCAGGTTATGTCATGCAGAGAGCAGACATCGTCAAAATCGGGGAATAGCAAGAAGAGTAAGTTTTGGAGATAGAGCAAGTCCCGCTTCAAAAGGGGAGGACCAAAAAGTCCAATGACTGGAGGAAACAAAGATGTCGGACATGAAGAGCCTAAACAACATTATGGCACAATGAGCGGAGGACAAATGCATGTAAAGGAAGAGGCCGTTGGATGCACAATGTGGGCCATTAGACGAACCCCATTGAACTCAAAAGTCAAATGTTTGGGAGGTATTGATGGAAGACTTAAGTGCAACTCATACATACAGGGAAGCACTATTGGAGTTGTTGCCCCTAGCTTCTACTCAGAGTGACGACATCCTGGTCCGGGAGGGCCAAAGGCTCAAATGATGTGGTTTTGTCCTTCAGATGTTTCACACACATGGCATGTAGATCCAAACATAATATACAAGCCATCATACCCAGATATGTGGAAAGTGGATGTTGGGACCAACATAACCAGCCAAGAGGTAGAGAAATTAGTAAAGGCAGGGTTCAAGTTAGATGTAACTCATGAAGAACCTTTTGTGTCGCGGGGGTGGGAGAAACGTCCACACAAGCAGCGGGCAACAAAGAAAGTGACAAGAGGCCACATGATGCTACATAGAATACAAAGAGATCAACCAAGTGGAGGCATTGGATTTCCAAAGAAGCAGAAAAGAGGATTGGTAGTGCCGAGGCCATGACAGCGACAGTCCTTAATGAGAGTGCAATGCAGCCGTCCCCTACTCTATTTTTCATTTGGCATGTGAGAGTGGAGAGGACTATTTTATACACATCAAGGTACAACCTTGGTGTACATGTCCTGATTTCATGCAAAGAGAATCTAGAGGAAAGTCTTACGTTGCATGTAAGCATATCTATTTTGTCTTCTTGCGAGTTTGGGATTACATAAGAATGAGGATATGGTAATGCATCAATCGACACTATCACCAGAGGAAGTGGACAATATACTATCACGTCCTCGAAGCAAAGGAAATGTGAACTCAATCTTTTTGTAAGAAAATATGAGCCAGGTATGCTTGTTTTTACTTGTGTTGAAATAAACATTGGAAGAAAGGTACATAGATAGGTATTTTTGTGCCTATATTTAAGTTTCTTGGACATAAAATGTGTGTTTATATGTAGGAAAGTAGGTATGTAGGTATGTATGCATGTATGCATGCATGCATGTATGTATGTATTATACAAATGTGTGTATATATGTATGTATATATGTAGGAAGGTAGGTAGGTAGGCAGGTAGGTAGGTAGGTAGGTAGGCAGGCAGGTAGGTAGGTGTGTTTGAGAATATACATGTATATATGTATGTATGTATGTGAATGTATTTATTTCTCTTTCATAAATACTTACTATATAAAAGCTCACCAAAATGTATCATTTTTCTTACAAGCTCACATAAAACTATCTTATCTCCAAAAAGCTCGCCAAATAAAGCTCTGAGTGGGATTTATTGCTCAGGTCGATAAAGCAGAATGGATATTCCCAATTGTTATAGTACCCAAGAAGAACAAGAAATTACAGATTTGCATGGATTACCGCAAGCTGAATGCGGCCACTATTTCAGATCCTTTTCCCTTGTCGTACATTGACAGTATCTCGAATGATGTAGCAGGCCATGACATTTACTCTTTCTTGGATGGGTTCAGTGGGTATAACCAAGTGCGGATGACACCTAAGGAACATGCTATGAAAGATCCTTTTCCCTTGCTGTACATTGACAGTATCTCGGATGATGTAGCAGGCCATGACATTTACTCTTTCTTGGATGGGTTCAGTGGGTATAACCAAGTGCGGATGACACCTAAGGATCACGCTATGAAAGATCCCTGTCCCCACCGCCCAATGAATTCAGGGGTGCTAGCAGCGGAAGTAGCACTTCTTACACGGGGCAGGGTCCCTCACTCGGGGCCTCGCCCCACGGATATCCGGACAAGAGACTAATCCATCGGTTCTTCCAAAACCAAACCCAGAAAAAACTTCCCTTGCCCTAGAAAGCACGGGCGATTCCTCCAGGATAATTTTACTCTAGCGTAGTCAAAAGCCTTAACTAACTGAATTGATCTGACCGAACCCGTAAGTCCCATAGTCAGATCAAGGAAAAGATTACACTTGGATCATAGAGACCAACGCTTTTTCCTCATTGAGAGGCACAGCCGTTGATTCTTTTCCATAGAATAATTTTTTATTCGGATTTACTTCATCTATCATACCATAACAGAATTGAGTCTTATTTTAGGGATCCATCAGTCCAGCCTAACCCCATCCAGTCCTGTGGGTTAGCCAACCGCCCAACCACTGTAGTGATGGGATCCATTTAGAATCTGGTTAGGTTTTACTCATAGGTCGCTTCCTTGGTCCCTCTTCCATCGTACTGGAAGCTCACCATTTAAATCAAATGCAGGCTGGTCAAGACCTCGGTCGACCTTGCTATGTGAGACGTCCTCCATTGACTCTCCGTCAACTGTTGCAACTTTATCAGATTAGATCTCCACGACCTCATTCACAAGATGGTCAAAATGCTTCCCCAACATTCTTGACATAAAATAGTCCTTTAAAAACATGTCATAAATACAGTTTCTATAACGAACTCTCGTCTTTCCATATTGTTCCACATCAATTTTCATTTATTTCATATGTATTCCCATTCTCATCACATCATTTTCCATCTCCTCACATCTTTTCTCATTTATCCGCATCAGATCTCATCCACTCGCATCTACCCATATCCACATCTCATCACATCATATTCGTTCACATCACACATCACATCTATCTCCATTTACAACACATCACATCTATCTCCATTTACAACACATCACATTCATTCATATCCATCACATTCATTCATTCATATCCACCACATACATTCTCATAAACCATCCCATCACATACATTCTATCCACATTATATCACATGACTTCTATCCACATCATATCTCATTCATACACATCTCATCTCATTCATCCACATCCATCCAATCGTTCACATGTATGACTTCTCACATCTATCCATACATTCATATCTATCACTTCACATCCACATATATTCATGTCACATCACATCCATTTCACCTCACATCACATTCATTCACATCTATCCCGATTCACATCATATCCATTTCACTTCACATCTCATCCATTCACATCCCAATTCACATCTATCCCAATTCACATCACATTCACTTCTATCCATCACATTCATTCTCATCACCATCCCATCACATACATAACATCACATCATATCTATCCACATCATAACATCACATCATATCTATCCACATCATATCTCATTCATACACATCTCATCTCATTCATCCACATCCATCCAATCGTTCACATGTAGTACGACTATCCACATCTATTCATACATTCATATCTATCACTTCACATCCACATATATTCATGTCACATCACATCTCTTTACGTCACATCACATTCTTTCACATACACATCCACATCCATTCTTTCACATACATCCACATCCATTCTTCACATACATAACCACATCCATTCTTTCACATACACATTCGCATCCATTCTTCACATATACATTCACATCCATTCTTCTCATACATAACCACATCCATTCTTCACTTATACTTTCACATCCATTTTCATCACATACCACGAACTACAACAATTTAGGGATGTCCATATGAGGGTGCTCATGATATTGGAATTTCCACCTCTTGAATGGGTTCAGGGTTCTCATACTCAAACTTTATCCTAAAGAGTTGAGAATCCATGCTTGGAATAGGTGAGTTCTCAGTGACTTCAAGGATGACACTAGGAATATCCAAGGGTTTGTGGGTTACGATCGTATTTAGGTTATTTGTATGCACAGTGTCAGAGATGTTTACTTATTTTGGTCTTGGTTCTAACTCCTCCTAGTATGTGTGACCATATTCCTGAGCTCATGCAGTTGTTATAATTCTTTTACAGGGTCGCGATATGAACCAAATTTCTCTTTGTTTAGTTTCTTGGGAGCTTGAATCCCTTCCTTTTTGGTCTCCTTAGTTTTTGTTTGAGTGTCTCTAGTTTGCTCAGAACCAAGATGTGTTTCCCACTGAACCAGAATCCTCATCAATATCATTCATGTAGACTAGTTCATCAGGTGTTCCCAAGTTCACTTGTTTTGTTTTCTTTGTTTTCCCCCCTTTTGTAGATTTCTCTCTTCTATGGCCCCTATTTTTTTGGATCCCGCTATTGAAGTTGCTTGGTTTTCTACTTTCTTTTCCACAACAGGTGTGTTTTGAGCCATAAGTCTCATTTATTGCATTCATAGATGAGTTAGGATTTCTCAAAATTTATCTCTGAGTTTTCCCACCCACTCCAATCATTTGGAGAGGTATGATGGTAGGACCATTCTGCTCATTTACAACCACCACTTTCATTGGGAAATCTTTGATCCAATGATCTATGCCGTAATGACTACAGATTGTAGCATGCTGGAAGATACAACTTGGATGATTGGTTGGTTTCTAATGGGACACTCAGAGATTCAGTGTGGTCCTTGACAAATGATAGCATTGAAGAGGCATTCTCTTGAGAGTAAAGTTGATGTCTTGACCTCTTCCTGTTGAAATTTGAGCATAGTGATGAGCTATGGTGGATCAAACACTAGAATCAACATCATTAACAAAGTGATTAGTAAATGATTAAGACATAATTAGTGAATAATTAGCAAATAGATTAATGTAGGCATGGATACTCAAAAACCAGCAAATTCTCATTAGGACTATGCCTCAATTTATAGTGTTTACATCAAGCATCAAATCCCATTGATTTCTCCATGATTCACTCCCAGAATATCTCCACCTCTTGCCTGATTCTCTCCACCTCTTCTCTTTTCCCTGATTATCTCCCAGAATATCTCCACACTCCTAAATTCCCTCATGCTACCCATTATTCTCTCCCAGTAGATTCTTCTCACCTTTTCACAGGTTCTTTCACAATTACATCTCCTCTTTTATAGCCTCTATCCAATTCCCACACACACCCTATTCACTTGTATTTTCAACACCTCCCCTCAAGTGAATTCTCCTAGTACACCTAGACCCTATACCAAGTTTGCCTCCCCTTACTTGACAGTCCGCGACCAGTGTCTACTCCTCCCCTCAAGTTATCTCAGCACACCTGGACCCTGTATCAAGTTTCTCTCTTACTTGACAGTCCGCGACCAGTGCCTCAAGTCCCTAAACTCCATAGTCCTTGACACACTCTCTCTCTCTATGTGTCCAAGGCTACCATAAGTGCCCGCAACCTTGACTAAAGTGCTCACACATACATCTACCACGTGGCCTACATCATCGGTGGCTCAGAGGTGGTTTTACTTTGTTGGGGCAGGTTACATTGGGTTGTGGCGTCTCTCTCTCTCTCTCTCTCTCAGAGATTTTCACATGGCTCCTCACTCTTTGGAGCCTCACATCTTCTCTTGTCTTAAGTCTTCTTGTCGTGGGTGGCAGCATCTCTCCACGCGTCCGTCTCTTCTTTCAGTCTTCTCGGGGCAGCTTCTCTTCTTGTGGCAGCTTCTCTTCTCGTGTCCATGTCTTCCTTCAGATCTTCTTGGTGTGGATCCTCTTCTTGGGAAGAGATATTCTTCTTCTTCCATGGCTGGGGCCATGAGCTTGTCCGTCAGGTCATTTTGCTCCATGTGAGAAACATGTTTCAATGTTTTGCTGACAGTTCCTTTGGGCTTTTTATGTTTATTTTGTATCATTATGCAATGCAAACCCAAATTTATGCGGGAGGTCTTACCTCTTGTCTTATTCTGGACAAGGGCAGTGTCTGTTCCCATTTTTACACTGATGCATATCATGCACATTCCAAATGCAACTCTGGCTGTGAATAATCTTGAATTTGAGTGAGATTTATAGGCATTAACCAAGGATTAAATGCAAAATGATGATTTTCACAATTTTATCAGCACAATTTTACCACCAGAAATTACATTAAATCAAGGGTAACCAATTTGTACGGGATGGTTGGAGTATCAAACCAACTCCGATTTGCAATCTAAAGTTATAGGGATCTGTATCAGATACTTAATGGTTAATTTGAACCCTCAATTGCACCAAAGTACAGTGATTAGCACTGATTAGTCACTGATTAGCAAATTAATGCTCTGTTTTGTGTGCAAAAAACAGAGTATGCGGGGAGCCCAGATCTGGTGCCTTCCACTTCAAATGAGCTCAAATGCTTTCAAAGGCATCAATAGCAATGAGTCTAGTAGAGGATTAAGCTAAGAAACACAAGATTTGACCAAATATTGAAAGCTTAATCTCTGTTTTACCAAAGTCACCTACAGATTTGATGAAGAGCTTGGATCTCAATGTAGACTTGATGAAATTGAATTCTGTCTTCACCAGCTTGTAGAGCATGCTTGATTACCCCTTGGGCTACGAGGAATTGAATCAATTTGATTTGAGCAAGTAGCAATGGCAAAAATTCCTCAGAAAAATGGCGCCCTTCATTCTGCGAAAATCTGCAGTTCTGCGTTGAATTGGCCCACAAGATTCAAGGAGTATGTAGCCCTATGAGTCTACTATAAGTACCTAAAAGGGCTTAGCCTAATGTTATGTGTGCAAGGAGAATGGAGTCCTCCACTGGCTGGGGGTGAAGGGGAAGATGAAAAACTCACTAAAAATTGATTTTTTTTGCTAATTATCTACTACTAATCCTAATTAATTTACTAATGGGCTCATAAACCTAATTGATTCTAGGCATGGCTCTGATACCATGTTAAAATTTGAGCATAATGATGAGCTATGGTGGATCAAACACTAGAATCAACATCATTAATAAAGTGATTAGTAAATGATTAAGACGTAATTAGTGAATAATTAGCAAATAGATTAATGTAGGCATGGATACTCAAAAACCAACAAATTCTCATTAGGGCTATGCCTCAATTTATAGTGTTTACATCAAGCATCAAATCCCATTGATTTCTCCATGATTCACTCCCAGAATATCTCCACCTCTTGCCTGATTCTCTCCACCTCTTCTCTTTTCCCTGATTATCTCCCAGAATATCTCCACACTCCTAAATTCCCTCATGCTTCCCATTATTCTCTCCCAGTAGATTCTTCTCACCTTTTCACAGGTTCTTTCACAATTACATCTCCTCTTTTACAGCCTCTATCCAAGAGCTTGTTCCCACACACACCCTATTCACTTGTATTTTCAACACCTCCCCTCAAGTGAATTCTCCTAGTACACCTAGACCCTATACCAAGTTTGCCTCCCCTTACTTGACAGTCCGCGACCAGTGTCTACTCCTCCCCTCAAGTTATCTCAGCACACCTGGACCCTGTATCAAGTTTCTCTCTTACTTGATAGTCCGCGACCAGTGCCTCAAGTCCCTAAACTCCATAGTCCTTGACACTCTCTCTCTCTATGTGTCCAAGGCTACTATAAGTGCCCGCGACCTTGACTAAAGTGCTCACACATACATCTACCACGTGGCCTACATCATCGGTGGCTCAGAAGTGGTTTTACTTTGTTGGGGCAGGTTACATTGGGTTGTGGGGTCTCTCTCTCTCTCTCAGAGATTTTCACATGGCTCCTCATTCTTTGGAGCCTCACATCATCTCTTGTCTTCAGTCTTCTTGTCGTGGCAGCATCTCTCCACGCGTCCGTCTCTTCTTTTAGTCTTCTCGGGGCAGCTTCTCTTCTTGTGGCAGCTTCTCTTCTCGTGTCCATGTCTTCCTTCAGATCTTCTTGTGTGGATCCTCTTCTTGGGAAGAGATATTCTTCTTCTTCCATGGCTGGGGCCATGAGCTTGTCTGTCAGATCATTTTGCTCCATGTGAGCAACATGTTTCAATGTTTTGCAGACAGTTCCTTTGGGCTTTTTATGTTTATTTTGTATCATTATGCAATGCAAACCCAAATTTATGCGGGAGGTCTTACCTCTTGCCTTATTCTGGACAAGGGCATTGTCTGTTCCCATTTTTACACTGATGCAATGTGCCCAATACATAATGCGTATAGCATTCATTATCATGCACATTCCAAATGCAACTCTGGCTGTGAATAATCTTGAATTTGAGTGAGATTTACAGGCATTAACCAAGGATTAAATGCAAAATGATGATTTTCATAATTTTATCAGCATAATTTTACCACCAGAAATTACATTAACTCAAGGGTAACCAATTTGTATGGGATGGTTGGAGTATCAAACCAACTCCGATTTGCAATTTGAAGTTATAGGGATCTGTATCAGATACCTAATGGTTAATTTGAACCCTCAATTGCACCAAAGTACAGTGATTAGCACTGATTAATTATTGATTAGCAAATTAATGCTCTGTTTTGTGTGCAAAAAACAGAGTATGCGGGGAGCCCAGATCTGGTGCCTTCCACTTCAAATGAGTCAAATGCTTTCAAAGGCATCAATAGCAATGAGTCTAGTAGAGGATTAAGCCAAGAAACACAAGATTTGACCAAATATTGAAAGCTTAATCTCTGTTTTACCAAAGTCACCTGCAGATTTGATGAAGAGCTTGGATCTCAATGTAGACTTGGTGAAATTGAATTCTGTCTTCACCAGCTTGTAGAGCATGCTTGATTACCCCTTGGGCTACGAGGAATTGAATCAATTTGATTTGAGCAAGTAGCAATGGCAAAAATTCCTCAAAAAAACGGCGCCCTTCATTCTGCGAAAATCTGCAGTTCTGCGCTGAATTGGCCCACAAGATTCAAGGAGTATGTAGCCCTATGAGTCTACTATAAGTACCTAAAAGGGCTTAGCCTAATGATATGTGTGCAAGGAGAATGGAGTCCTCCACTGTGGCTGGGGGTGAAGGGGAAGATGAAAAACTCACTAAAAATTGATTTTTTTGCTAATTATCTACTAATCCTAATTATCTACTAATCCTAATTAATTTACTAATGGGCTCATAAACCTAATTGATTCTAGGCATGGCTCTAATAACATGTTGAAATTTGAGCATAATGATGAGCTATGGTGGATCAAACACTAGAATCAACATCATTAACAAAGTGATTAGTAAATGATTAAGACGTGGATACTCAAAAACCAGCAAATTCTCATTAGGACTATGCCTCAATTTATAGTGTTTACATCAAGCATCAAATCCCATTGATTTCTCCATGATTCACTCCCAGAATATCTCCACCTCTTGCCTGATTCTCTCCACCTCTTCTCTTTTCCCTGATTATCTCCCAGAATATCTCCACACTCCTAAATTCCCTCATGCTACCCATTATTCTCTCCCAGTAGATTCTTCTCACCTTTTCATAGGTTCTTTCACAATTACATCTCCTCTTTTACAGCCTCTATCCAAGAGCTTGTTCCCACACACACCCTATTCACTTGTATTTTCAACACCTCCCCTCAAGTGAATTCTCCTAGTACACCTAGACCCTATACCAAGTTTGCCTCCCCTTACTTGACAGTCCGCGACCAGTGTCTACTCCTCCCCTCAAGTTATCTCAGCACACCTAGACCCTGTATCAAGTTTCTCTCTTACTTGATAGTCCGCGACCAGTGCCTCAAGTCCCTAAACTCCATAGTCCTTGACACTCTCTCTCTCTATGTGTCCAAGGCTACTATAAGTGCCCGCGACCTTGACTAAAGTGCTCACACATACATCTACCACGTGGCCTACATCATCGGTGGCTCAGAGGTGGTTTTACTTTGTTGGGGCAGGTTACATTGGGTTGTAGGGTCTCTCTCTCTCTCTCTCAGAGATTTTCACATGGCTCCTCACTCTTTGGAGCCTCACATCTTCTCTTGTCTTCAGTCTTCTTGTCGTGGCAGCATCTCTCCACGCGTCTGTCTCTTCTTTCAGTCTTCTAGGGGTAGCTTCTCTTCTTGTGGTAGCTTCTCTTCTCGTGTCCATGTCTTCCTTCAGATCTTCTTGATGTGGATCCTCTTCTTGGGAAGAGATATTCTTCTTCTTCCATGGCTGGGGCCATGAGCTTGTCCGTCAGGTCATTTTGCCTCATGTGAGCAACATGTTTCAATGTTTTGCTGACAGTTCCTTTGGGCTTTTTATGTTTATTTTGTATCATTATGCAATGCAAACCCAAATTTATGCGGGAGGTCTTACCTCTTGCCTTATTCTGGACAAGGGCAGTGTCTGTTCCCATTTTTACACTGATGCAATGTGCCCAATACATAATGCGTATAGCATTCATTCTCATGCACATTCTAAATGCAACTCTGGCTGTGAATAATTTTGAATTTGAGTGAGATTTATAGGCATTAACCAAGGATTAAATACAAAATGATGATTTTCACAATTTTATCAGCACAATTTTACCACCAGAAATTACATTAAATCAAGGGTAACCAATTTGTACGGGATGGTTGGAGTATCAAACCAACTTTGATTTGCAATCTGAAGTTATAGGGATCTGTATCAGATACCTAATGGTTAATTTGAACCCTCAATTGCACCAAAGTATAGTGATTAGCACTGATTAGTCACTGATTAGCAAATTAATGCTCTGTTTTGTGTGCAAAAAACAGAGTATGCGGGGAGCCCAGATTTGGTGCCTTCCACTTCAAATGAGCTCAAATGCTTTCAAAGGCATCAATAACAATGAGTCTAGTAGAGGATTAAGCCAAGAAACACAAGATTTGACCAAATATTGAAAGCTTAATCTCTGTTTTACCAAAGTCACCTGCAGATTTGATGAAGAGCTTGGATCTCAATGTAGACTTGATGAAATTGAATTCTGTCTTCACCAGCTTGTAGAGCATGCTTGATTACCCCTTGGGCTACGAGGAATTGAATCAATTTGATTTGAGCAAGTAGCAATGGCAAAAATTCCTCAGAAAAACGACGCCCTTCATTTTGCGAAAATCTGCAGTTCTGCGCTGAATTGGCCCACAAGATTCAAGGAGTATGTAGCCCTATGAGTCTACTATAAGTACCTAAAAGGGCTTAGCCTAATGTTATGTGTGCAAGGAGAATGGAGTCCTCCACTGGCTGGGGGTGAAGGGGAAGATGAAAAACTCACTAAAAATTGATTTTTTTTGCTAATTATCTACTAATCCTAATTAATTTACTAATGGGCTCATAAACCTAATTGATTCTAGGCATGGCTCTGATACCATGTTGAAATTTGAGCATAATGATGAGCTATGGTGGATCAAACACTAGAATCAACATCATTAACAAAGTGATTAGTAAATGATTAAGACGTAATTAGTGAACAAATAGATTAATGTAGGCATGGATACTCAAAAACCAGCAAATTCTCATTAGGGCTATGCCTCAATTTATAGTGTTTACATCAAGCATCAAATCCCATTGATTTCTCCATGATTCACTCCCAGAATATCTCCACCTCTTGCCTGATTCTCTCCACCTCTTCTCTTTTCCCTGATTATCTCCCAGAATATCTCCACACTCCTAAATTCCCTCATGCTACCCATTATTCTCTCCCAGTAGATTCTTCTCACCTTTTCACAGGTTCTTTCACAATTACATCTCCTCTTTTATAGCCTCTATCCAAGAGCTTGTTCCCACACACACCCTATTCACTTGTATTTTCAACACTTCCTACTGTCGGCTAGTTGTTGGTATATAGGTTTGACTCTGCCTCTTGCATGGACTACATAGTAGTTTGGATAAAGCTTTATGGAGTCGTCACGACATGTGAGGCACTGTTCAAGTTAACCTTGTAGTTTGGACACTCAAAAGGTTCCTTGAAACCTAATTGATTCAATGGTGTGATCATTAGGGGTGGAGGTTGAGGTCCCATAACTAGTGGAGGTAACGACACATTTTGTGCATTGTAAATCCCCCTTGAAATAGGTTGTTGTGTCATTTGATCAACATTGGGTTGAGATGTTGCTGTAGGCTTTATGTCTTGCGGCTGTGATGGGGCCAGTAAAGCCAACTGTTGAGGCCTAGAAGCATTAGCAAGGGTTTGCAAACGTGTGTAGCACTGTGAAGCCTCATGACCATAACATCCATAAAAAGTACAATTACCATTATAGCGTGCCCTTACGATTGGACACTCATTGGTCAAATGTCCTTGTCGATAAATTGAGCACCATTGAAGCTCTCTCCTTGGGTACATATGTATGTTTTCTGGGGCTATTGGCGTTCATTCCCTCTTGGAGTGCTTTCATGAAATTTGTGAAATTCATCTCCACAAGAGTGTTACATTTAGTAAGGGGTTTAACTGTAGAAGTGTTGTTCCATGACTCCAAAAGTAATAGATTTAGAATCTGATGCTTTAGCTCCTTCGACTAGCAGATTATCTTCTAGTTGTATGGCATTTGATTCGCTTCATGTTTAAGCCCATGGATGAATCTATCTAGCAATTGATTATTCAAATAGTGTTCATGTGGAAGGCAACGAGAGTTCAAATGCTTGAGATGGCTAATGAAATCTCTAACCAACTCCTCTCCTTCCCTCTCGACTTTGTGTAGCTGTGAAGCTACACTCCATAAGACTCCTTCAAAAATTGCTTCAAGAACAATCTCCTAAGAGCGGTGAAGTTCAATCATTCCTGACCCTAAGAGTTCTATACCAATCCCCAGCCTTACCGTCTAATGTTAGACTAAAGGCATTGGTCTTGGAAACCTCATTTCGTTCTCCTAGGGCCTCACACACTTGATCAAATACTTCTAAATGTCTCCTAGGATCACCATCTCTAGTGAAGATATGAGTTAGCTTGGCTATCTAGGCAGCCTTTCCATGGCTCTATCGACCACCATCTCTATGCTTTCCACTACCGCTCTTCCCAGGGCTTGTACAAAAGCAATTGGGTCTATGGGTAGAGCTGGTGCTAGCATAACATGAGAAATGACAAGAGTAGGTGGAGGTGCAACGTGGCAATGCACATGAGGATGAATTGGTCTAAACCCTGGTGGGGGTAAATGTGCTACATAAGGTATGTGTCCTAATGGCACCCCAATAGGTGCTTTAGTCATGTGGGCATCAACAAGTGTAGCCGATCTTGTAGCAAGAGTTGGTAGTAGACTCACTCTAGGGTAGGGATGTTTCATGGGTGCACTAGAATGAGTTGTGATCCCTTTAGGAATGGTAATACTAGATATGTTAGGTGGCACAGGGGGCTCCATGTGTGAAGTTGTGTTGGTTAGTGTGGTAAGTGTGAGCATGTGGCCAAGTGTCTCTCAGGATTTTACCTCAAATCCTTCATCATATGGTCTGTATGTAGTAATATTTGGTTCAAAAGTAGCGTTGAGGCCAAACCTCTAAGGTAGCTAGTAATATTTGGTTCAAAGGTAGCGTTGAGGCCAAACCTCTAAGGTAGCTAGTAATATTTGGTTTAAAGGTAGCGTTGAGGCCAAACCTCTGAGGTAGCTAGCTACATAGTCAAAAGGCCTGGTAGCTGGCTTGATTGGTGAGGGGCCTGGTTAGGGTTTTCACTTCTTGGGATTGGGGATACTTCTAATGACTTAAAATCTGACGATGTATCATTGGTCCCTAGTACAGGTCCTTGTACAATGCTAAAATAGGTTCCGACCGAAGGTCCCCTCAGCCGAGTGTAGGTTGGTGCACACCTAGCTAGATTGATGCACTATCGTCTATATCAACCTCTAATACACACCCATATCATAGGTGCATGTAAATATGGGGTGTTATAAGGTCCTATAGATGCCCTTGACAAGTTTGAAATTTTTTAAATTTTTTTTTAATTTTTTTTTTTCAAATTTTTTTGAATTGGCCAAACTTTTTTCGAAACATGTCTTTTATGTTTCTAACCCGTCTGGCACCAGAAATAGTGTATTTTTTCAGGTCAGCCAAGCCCTATGGGTGCTGGCTCTCCCATAGTTAAGAAAGCTCCTTAACTATGTAAAATTGCAAATTCTTTGGGTGTCACACCAGTTACATTAACACGATCACAACAGCCTGAAACATATATTAGGCAAGTTTGTGTGAGCACTTTTCGAAAAATTTATATACTCCGATCTACCTTTTTTTGATAAAAAACAGGAGGAGGGAGCACACACAAGAGAAGCAAACCCTAATCCATATTCATCAATCATAAAGAAGGAGAGAAGCCATAGTCATCATCTCTCTCACACACACAAAAGAGAACACAACATAGTGTTATGTCCACACTACAAAGTAAACCTAATGTAATGTCCACACCACACATGACCAGCTGGACGCGGTCATAAACACACCACACGATATCCATCTACCATACTGTCACTCTGTCAGCACCCATGTGCTATCCTCCAGCTGTATACGAGCTTGACATTTCAACACTCCCCCTCAAGCTCGACATGTCCATCTCTAGGACTCCCAATCTAGTACGGAAATACTCGAACTTATCCTTACCAAGTGCTTTGGTAAAGATATCTGCAACCTGCTCATTTGTCTGTACATATGTTAAATCAGCATGCCCATCTAGCACTTTCTCTCTGATGAAATGATAGTGGACCTCAATATGTTTGGTCTTGGCATGATAAACTGGGTTGCTAGCAAGCTGAATACTACTCATGTTGTCACAATGAATGACAACTCTCATATCACTCTGTAACCTGACATCATCTAGCAACTTCTTCAACCACATAGCCTCACATGCAGCTATGGCTGCTCCACGATACTCAGCCTCTGTGGTAGATAAAGCAACTATAGGTTGCTTTTTACTGCTCCAACTCACAGCTCCACTACCAAGGCTGAAAACATAGCCACTGGTAGACCTCCTGTCATATGCACTACCGGCCCAATCTGCATTTGTATATCCATAGACATGCATGTCTTTTCCTGCCTCATAGAAAAGACCATAATGCACGGTAGTTTTGACGTATCTCAGAATACGTCTCACAGCATCCAAGTGAGGTTTACGAGGACTGCATAAACTGACTTACCAAACCAACTGCATAGCTGAGATCTGGCCTCATAATGGTCATGTAGATAAGGCTACCAACCATTTTTCTGTACATGGTGATATCATCAAGCTCATTACCCAAATCAGCCCTAAGCTTCATGACCATTATGAGATCTGGCCTCATAATGGTCATGTAGATAAGGCTACCAACCATTTTTCTGTACATGGTGATATCATTAAGCTCATTACCCAAATCAGCCCTAAGCTTCATGTTTTGCTCTAATGGTGTCAACATTGGTTTGCATGCTGTCATACCATACTTTGCCAGCATGTCAAGTGCATATTGCCTTTGCACCAGCCATATACCCTTGCTTGTTCTTATTACCTCAATGCCAAGAAAGAACCTTAAATCACCAAGGTCTTTCATATCAAACTCTTTGTATAAAGAGGCCTTAACCTCATTAATGCCTTTCCCACAATCACCTGTGATAATCAAATCATCAACATAAATGACTATCATCACGATACCATCATGTGTCTTCTTCACATAAAGTGAAGAGTCTGCATTTCCAACCACAAATCCAATACTGACAAGATATCTGCTGATCTTGTCACTCCAAGCACGAGGTGCTTGCTTCAAACCATATATTGCTTTCTTTAACCTGCAAACAAAAGTAGGATATTCTGGATGTACATATCCTTCTGGCTGTTCCATGTACACCTCTTCTTGTAGTTCACCATTCAAGAAAGCATTTTTTACATCCATTTGATGTAAAGCCCAACCTTTTTGTGCTGCTAGTGCAATGATAGACCTCACAGTAGCCATCTTAGCCACTGGGCTGA
This sequence comes from Cibotium barometz, assembly GCF_041138505.1. Taxonomy (NCBI): domain Eukaryota; kingdom Viridiplantae; phylum Streptophyta; class Polypodiopsida; order Cyatheales; family Cibotiaceae; genus Cibotium; species Cibotium barometz. The sequence goes on from NC_141051.1 coordinate 59,250,668, forward strand.
AAGTTTCATCATAATCAAGACCATAAGTTTGTGCATATCCTTTAGCGACCAGCCTTGCTTTATGTCTCTCTAGGCTGCCATCTGACTTGCACTTTACCTTATACACCCATTTGCAACCAATTGCATTCTTTCCTTGCGGTAACTCAACCAATTCCCATGTATCATTTTTGTCCAAATCATCCATCTCTTCATCCATGGCTTTCTCCCATACATGCTCTCCAATAGCCTCTGTATAGCATGTAGGTTCCACATGCTTCACCATAGCTGTCATGTATGCATAGTGCATAGCAAAATCTCGATATGTCAATCTGTCAACTGGATATCTGACTCTCTGGGATCTCCGCAATGCATGCAGGTCACTCTGTACACCTGTAACTCTAGCATGTGGTGGCACATATCTGTCCTACCTAGCACCAAGTGTGCGTAAAACAGGTATGCCAAGCTCCTCATCCAAACTCTCTGAACTAGATGACTCATAACCTGTGATTCCAATTCCTTCGACCTTCTTCTTTCCTTTATCCATAGCACTACTCCCAGTGCTCACACTCTCATGCCTCAAACATCTTGACCATGGACGTACACTGCTACTCTCAGCTTCTGCTGAGCTGCTGGCCCAGGTGTTATTCTCATTAAAATTGATTTCTATGCATAGAAAGATGCATAAAGTAATTTTTTGAGAGCCTCTAGATGAGTAAAAAGCCTGATTCCTTGCATGCTCATCATTACTGGATGAGGATGCACCACCCGTAATATTCATACCACCAAGTCCAAGCTTTAATTCTTCCACAATGAGCAATGACACAAGCTCATTAAAGTCTAGCATTCCTCCCAACCTTACTGAGATGGAAGTATCAAAAGATTTGTACTCCCAGCCTAAACCATGCAATGTGAGAGCAACCAAATCATCATCATCCATTGGGGCATGAATTGATGATAGTGAATCTGCATAACCCTTGATTTCTTGAACATACTCATGTATACTCCTATTCCTTCGTGTTACACTGTGAATCTGTTGCTTTAGTTGTATCTTCCTTGCACCAATGTCTGTCTCATACATTCGGCACAATATATCCGATGCTTCTTTCGGTGTATTTGCATCTTGGATGTGAATAAGCAAGGCATCTGTTACACATATTGAAAAGTAATGCAACACTTTCGAAGACCGCTCTACCTATTGCTTGTGAGCCACCAACTGAGCATTATTTGGTTGAGGAGGTAGAAATGGCTCCGGGTCTTCATCCGACGCGAGACTCCATAAACCTTTTCCTTTCAAAAAACTCTTCATTTGAAACTTCCACACTTGAAAGTTAGTTCTGTCAAGCTTCTCTCCAACAATTTGTACCGGACCATCTCCCATGTTTGCAAAGTAGTAGATGCACCCCTTTGAACACAGTGTATGAAGTACCTGTAATGCTCCAAATCTCTCCAAATCACATCAAATGATTGCAATATATGCGCTTTTACATCCCACAATGCTTCATCAACAATGTGTACTTGATCAAAGTTGAAAACATGAGATACTTCTTCAAAAAAAAATTTCCTGGTTTTTTTTCTCGCCAGAGAACCAGTCAAAGGTCTTGCTCTAATTCCTTCAAATCTTGTTCAAATTTGATGTTTATGCATTCATTGGCTTCATAACACATTGCTCCAACATATCCTAGAAGGGTTTGATCAAATTCTTCAAGTTGAGTGAGAACCACCAAGTTTTGCAACTCTCTGGAATGCTGTTTTCTGCAAATGTCAGGTACCAGCTCTCACTAAAAATGCTCTATCTCCTTCAATTCTGATCCAAATCCAAAAATTCTTGAACCAATAGCTTAGCAAATCTTGGGACTCTGCTTGTACCAAAGGAATTTGTCCAATTTGATATAGACAAGGATTAATCCCTTGATTAGTGATGCTCTGTTTTTGGACAGAACTTCTGCAAACCTGCAAATCTCTGATAATTGACTTCAATGAGCTCCAGTACATCAAATGAGCTGCAACCAAGCTTCACAATGCCTTAGCAATGCCTTTGCTTAACTCCCCAAGCTTTGAATGGCATCAAATGGTGTAGAAATGAGTGAATGGCATGATATTTGATGAACCTGTCCAGAATTCTACTCAGAAAAGTGCCGCCTACTCCAGAGGGCTGTAGGAGAGGGGCATTTCACATTTGAGTTGATAGGATTCTTAGCAATGACCTAATCTACCTTGTGCTTGAAGGGTTTGGCTCAATTCTTGCTCTAACTCCTGCAATCAATCCTCCACGGGGGGTATGTTTTCTGCTTTTGTGAAAAACCAGAAACTTTTGCATGAATTCACTTCCACTTGATTTTGCTCCAATCTGTATGCATCAATCTGCTTCAAGATTCTATATGTTGCTTGTGCCCACTTTGCTAATACATGTGCAAGCTCAAATACACATGCCTTTGTGTATACATTTGCCAAGAGTATATTCACTTCAAGCTTTCCATGAAAGCTTAGAGAAAAACCAGAAATTTTCACTTGCTTTATGCACTTCAATCTTCATTGAACCTGCTCTTTGGCACCTGCAATCCGCTCAAGGGAGTTTTGCTACTCTTACCAGTTAGGCCAAGCTTCAGATTTGTAACCGCCGAGGTGAGCTCCACAACTTTCTTTTGCTCCACAGCTTCAATGGAAATCTTCACAGCTTCTTCTTCTTCTTCCCTCTTCTCTCACTCACTCTCACAACACAACTAATGAGCTCTAGGCTCTGATACCATGATAAAAAACAGAAGAAGGAGGGAGCACACACAAGAGAAGCAAACCCTAATCCATATTCATCAATCATAAAGAAGGAGAGAAGCCATAGTCATCATCTCTCTCACACACACAAAAGAGAACACAACATAGTGTTATGTCCACACTACAAAGTAAACCTAATGTAATGTCCACACCACACATGACCAGCTGGACGCGGTCATAAACACACCACACGATATCCATCTACCATACTGTCACTCTGTCAGTACCCATGTGCTATCCTGTATACGAGCTTGACATTTCAACATTTTTGCCCCCGGACATTTTACCTTTTCCCTTTCCTATTTCCCTTTTCCCTTTTCCATTTTTCCTTTTACCTTTTCACTTTTTATTTTTACTTTTTTACATTTTTGGTTTACTTTTTATAGTTTAATTTTTTGTTTTACCGAAAAGGGGTTTTCTTAGAATCTTTGACTTGGGGCATGCATATATTAAATGAGTCCAACAACTCAAAACAAACTTTTGGCCTTTTTTTCCTAGTGGCCTAAAAAGCATGCACGCATTTTTAATGCGGCCATCCAATCAAGATATCCCAAATTAGAGAGATAATTAAGCATAACTAACTCGTATTAATTACACTAATGTAAAAACACAGAATGTGAAAAAAACACAAAAATTTCTGTGTGTTGCCAATCCTCCCCTAATTTTTTTTTAATCTCGATTTCTCTAGGTAAGGAGTCGAAATTGGGAAAAACAAGGAAACCGATTTTGTGGTCTATTTAACCCAATAATTTAATGTTCAAATGACTGTTTTTTATTTTGAAATTAAAAAATATAGAAAAGAAATGCAGAAAACCACAAATTGAACTTGTAAATGATAAACAGAAGGAGAATTAACCTAGATGCACAAATTGCAGAACTCACAGAAAATGAAAAACATGCAAAAATTGAAAAACATGTAGAAATTGCAAAAATTGAACAACAGGCAGAAATTGCAGATTTCAATAACAATGCCACAAAATGGACATATTTTTAGCAATTAATTTCTACCATTCTTGAAAAATTAGAAAACACAAATATAACAAAAATTAATCATATGCACACACGCATTCAAAATGCATTGTGGCTATGCAGTGGGGCTATTCCCATTGGTGCCATTTATGGGAAGCCCTTGCACCATAGAAAGAGTGTAGGAACTAACCAAGGTTGTGGGGATTTGCCCAACCACACTCGGGAGCATAAAATAGCTCAATCGAGAAGCTAATCTTCCATAGCCTAGCTCACAATTGCATGGGCAAGGTATGTCACTCACCTCATAAAAGCGCTTGTGCTCAGATTCTTGTAGGAGAGGATGTTGTCGCGCAGCCCAAAGCCTTACTCCAAAGAAGGAAGCTCGACCCTCTCCTCACCCAATCTCCCTCTCTCACATGCACTCACACAAACACAATGAGCATATAATATCACTAATTGAATTAGGCAAGCAAGCAAGACACACAAGAGAGGAAGAGAGTAGAGAAGAAGAGCACTCTATTAGTTGCATAAGAGAATGAATGGTGAGAGTACAAATTGACCGTTATCTTGGCCGCCAACCTTCACACCTTCGCCGGCCATACTTAAAATATAGGTCCATGGCTATCTAGGTCCGCCTAGGCTTGTGCAAACACTTAATCTAAGAATGCAATATCCATAATTAATCCTCTGGCGTGCCTTTTATAGACAAGCAATAATCACACACGTAAAATATACAATGTTAACATTTTGAATGTCGATGACCAAATGAAGTGACGGTTGCCAATGGATGGTGTCGACGTTGGAGAGGTGTCCAATGATGGTTAACATACAAAAAGATCACCACCCCCACAAAGAAAAGTGAGTTCTTTAAAACCATTCAATATAAACCATACTGCAGTGATGAGATCATTTAGCCATAGTTGGAAATAGCTTGTAGGCTTGATTATGCATATCTCTCCTTTTACAAACCATACATGACCACACAGACTGGTATAAGCATTCTAACCAGCTTGAATAATGTAGAAGTACACTCGAATGATGAGACTACACCGCACTCTCTCTCTCTCTCTCTCTCTCTCTCTCTCTCTCTCTCTCTCTAAAGTAAGATGAAGATAAAGACATTGAAGATCATAATTCATAGAAGGAAAGATGAAAGGATTGGGAGAAGTAAGAACTTTGGCTAATCTCGTCATTCCAAATAAGAGGGTAATTCTTTGTTGGAAGAAAATCTTTCGTATGTGAATAGAGACATGAGATGAGGGTTAATATGGCTCATTTGTGTCAATCAGGCAAAACATCTTAAAGAAAGAGAAGTTACAAAGGTGTCAAAGATCAATTAGATACATGAGAAATGACAATTTCATAAAGAGATTAAAAGTAATTAGACATTCTTTTACTAGAAAGGTTAGAGATAAACAGAGGAAAACTATTCTCTACTCAGAAGGCTGCACAAAAATTGAATCATATAGATGGTAAAGCTTGAAGAGAGCATCTTACCCATAGAAAAAGTTTTAAAAATGGACAAGGGAGTCTAAAAAACCACCAAAAAAGCCTTGAAAACAGTAATAAATAAAGAAATATAAAATTTACCCTTATGGATACACTAAGGCTTAATCATGTATTTGGATAGAGCTTGAAGAGAGCTTCATGGCCATATAAATTTTTTTGAGATTGGACACTAGAGAAAAAAATTATAGCCATTTTAGTAAGGACTAGGTAAAAACTGCCAAAACTGCACTCCTTTCTTGCATTTGCACAAACTCTCTTGCCTTGTGGCTTCTCAAAAGAGAGCAAGGGAATGAGTGTGCCCCTAATGGACTTCAGTTTTAGAGATCTTTCCACATTCTCACTACCGCTAAAACCATTGGTACCTCTCAGTAATAAGACAAAGGCTACCTCAAGAGGTGCCTTTAAGACCACTAGTCTTTTGGGGATCAATAACTCCTAAATCTCCCTTACTTTGATTCATCAAAAAGAGAATAGTCAAGGCATAGAGGTCTAATGCTAAAGCACAAGAGAAAATTGCTAGATTTGGGAGAAAATAAAAGAGGCAAAACTAAGTGATAGAGTTAAATTTTAAGGATACAGTGGCAAAGACACAAGAATTCACAAAATGAGAAGACTTTCTCATTAATTTATTCATTTGATTTAAAAGGGAGAGGAGGGCTCCTTTAATAGATGAAGAATCACCCTCTCTCACTTTGTTACAAATTATAAAAATAGAAATCATTTTTCTTTTGTGACATAAGGCGGCCGGATGTCACTATCTATTATCCTTCTTGCCTACTTTTGATGTGTCTCCTTGAATTATTTAATTAAACAATCCTTGACTTAGGGAATGAGATCTAACCCCACTTTGAGCCCACATAAAGGTCCTTCATATACATATGTTGAAAGTCTTCTTAGTTCACATAAGATTTCTAGGTTATGCGTCCTTTCTCACTCCTACACATGCTCTCCACACACCATCCAAAAGCTTGGCATGCGTTTACCATCTTATTTTAATAGAGTTACCAAGACATGTAGGCATAAGGCCCCCTTTTATTTCCACATCACTAGATTAAACAACCATATTAAAGTATTTATAAAGCATACTTGTAGTATTTAGAGTAGTTTACACACTTAGTTTATAGACTAAACAACCATACTAAAGAGTATTTATAGAGCATACTTGTGGTAAATTTATAGTAATGTCTATATCAATACATAAGATTAAAACCTTAGCAAATACAAAATAGTAAAAGCCATTTTTGATGTAGTCGCCATCGTGCTGTCATTCCATCGTGGGTGCAGAATTCTTCTTGAACAAGCTTTACTTTATTATCATTGCAAAACCACCAAAATATATACAAAAGTTAAAAAATAAAGTGATTAAATTTTGTTGTTACAATACTCTCCTATTATAACATACAAAGGTCGATCCATAGTGTGAACCTAACTACATGAGCAGCTAGTGCTTTAATTAACTCTACTACACCAAAGTGTCTATCACATGGCCTGGTGACATATCGCCCATAATCTTACCAACCCAAGCAACAGTGTAAGTGAGGAAGCTATCATCTAGGTAAGTCATCAATGTCTGCTGCACTAGTTGAGCTCAATATCTCAACGTAATGTCCATTAAGCTAAGTGAATTGGTCTCTCAATATTGACTACACTTTTACTATCCACATGTCTCTAGAATCGATTGCATCTTTACCACTAGAAATAGACAGTAGGATACAATCACTATGGTAGGAAGGGTGGTATGTTAACTACTCCACCCCTTGATGACATAGTAGGATACAATCACTATAGTAGGAAGGGTGGTATGTTAACTACTCCACCCCTTGGTGACATGAAATTGTCGTCACCACCATTAGGAAACGGTGGCATGTTAGCCACTCCACCCCTTGATGACATGAGGACATCATCGTGATGATTAGGAGAAGGGAGGTATGTTAACATGGTTTTTCTGCTGCCATATGCTACTTCACAATCTCGTAATGAAGGCCTATCTTTTTTAACATGGATCTGGACTTTATGAAATGACCTTTTACCCTGAGCTTAATGCCAAATAGTAGGGAAGTCACAAACTTTGTGTGTATACTTGCTTAATGCTAGAAATAGTGGCCAAGAACCTTTTTTATATTTTATTCACCATTTGTGAGCACTAGCCTTTTGTATATAAGCCAATTTTGACATCAAGCAATACACATTCATTCCATTATAATAGAATACTTGTGACCTCTCCCGCTTCTCTACTTTGTTACTTTCTTGTGTTTTGTTGCATAGCTTGATGGTTCCTAGAATATGATTGAGTGTAGGCTTCTAGAACCCTTTCATATGCTTGTCTACTATAGACCCACCATCACTTGTGAGTGAGAACCATCATGTAGTTTAGTGTGAACCCTACTATCAGCTTCTCAATTACCCACCTCTTGTGAGTTAGAACCACCATGAAGTCACCTTATCCTCACCTCCATCAAGGTGATCGAAGCTCTACCTTCACTCCCATAGCCATAGAAGCTCTCCAATGTGATGATGAAGAGAGGATGAAAAAGACTATCTAGCACACACACACGGGAAGCTGCTTCTTGTGGCTCTAGGTCAAAGTACCCAACCACACATGTTTTGGAAAAGGCAAGGTAAAAGCTCGACTAGTATCATATACTGCACTCTTTGTGGTTGTATTCCATCAATTCTTTTCAGTTTCAGCCTTGTGAACATAGTTTCTACAGAACCCAAAAACTTTGATTTCTCATAGTGTGTTGGTAGAGTCATTGAAGTAACATTAGCCTTGACATTGTTGGTTGAGACTGGGATGGTATGTGGTTATCTTTTAGCCTCTAACTTCCAATTACTAGACTCATATAAGCGAGCATTTATATTTTTTATCATTATCTCCTCATGTTTAAATTGGGTAATTTATGTGCATATTTTCTTCTTTGGATGTGGTAGCTTAGGCTCCCTCTTTGGACCCTGATTCTATGTCACCCATCATCACCATGGCATGCCCCTATCCCTACCACCAAAAGTTGATAGGGTAAAACGTTGAATGAAGCATTGCCAATGTCGGAGGCGATGTGAGAAGTTATCACGATTTACCAAATTATCGATGGGCAAGCCCACAATGACCATTTATCTTATAAAAGGTCATTCAAGCATTGCCAATGTTGGAGGATGCTTGCCAATGTTGGAGGCCATGTGAGAAGTTATCATGATTTACCATATTATCGACAGACAAGCCCCCAATGACCTTTTATCTTATAAATGTTTCCCTTCTAGAAGTCAAGATTTGGTGCACATATTAGCTCCATAATTACTACTATAATTATTTAAATAACAAGATCCTATCAAAGAAACTCACACTAATTTAATGAGCCATCCATAATTTCATAGTACAAAGGAGTTAATACTTACACATTCATGGATTTATCTTTGAGACAAGCATATGACTACTAGGAGGATGAAATAGCTATCCTATCACACAAATGGCACAAAGGCCATGTGATCCAACTTTGCATGCTCGATGTGACCACGAAGTAGATCATCTTTGAGCATTTGAACTAAGGAGGGGACATGTCAATTATGGGCAACAACGTGTAATAAAGCACGTGTGACGAGCATGTAAGCCTGCATGTGATACAACCACCGATCATGATTGGGGGGTGCAGAATGCCACACAAAGGCACCATGGCCCACTAACACTCGATGGAATGGCATAATGCCACACAAAAGGCACCATGGCCCACCAACGCTTGATGGAATGGCACAATACATGATATTGCATGGAATCATGATGGTGTAAATTATCATTGTAAGCAATGTATCCTTGCCCGAGCTTGCTCCTAAGGTTTAATGAGCTTTTGAATAGGGAGTTTAGTAGGGACCAATGAGTAGCTTGCAATTTTTAAGGTAAATAAAAAATACGGCTTAACTTATCTATGCAAAAGTACAACCTCGAGTTCAAACAATAAAAAATTCCAAGGCTTATCATGCTTTTGAATGAATCAAACATTTGAATGTAGTATTGCCACTTGGATTAGGATACGTTTGAGATTATGATAATGTGCCTCGAACTTTATTGTAGACTAACAAGAAACCAAAAAATAGAAGTTTATTACTTTTGTCAATGAGGAACCAAAAAATAGAAGTTTATTACTTTTGTCAATGAGGCGTACTATGTAGTCTATAGGAATAATTATTTAAACATTGATTTTTTACTTCACACATTAAGGTCTTGAGGGCTTCTCAAACCAAGACAATGTCAATTTAGTGATTTGTCTCTAACTATTTTCTTATATGAGCAAGAAATTCGTGGACAAAAACCACTTCTTTGGTATTTGAGTTCAACAAGATCATTGTCGTGGTATATTAATAATTAGGTTATATTATGTACATGAACTTGTTGGTTTCATATGTATGTTTGATGGGCAAACAAATGTGCACACACTCTCTCTCTCTCTCTCTCTCTCTTTCTCTCTCTCACACACACACCTCTTTCTCTCTCTCTCTCTCTCTCTCTCTCTCTCTCTCACACACACACACACACACACACACATACACGCACACACACACACAACGTGGGCCACATGATAGAGAAATTCTCTCATGTTTTCGTTTTTTAGTGATCATTAGTTATTACTTATGTAGCTCCTATAAGTGATTAATTAACTTAATTGTGATTGTCGATATGATTCATAGATTAGCCCCTCTCTCTCTCTCTCTCTCCCCTTCACAAGAAGTCGGAGAAAACGACAAAACGGAACGTGAGCCGGAGAACAATGTGTTACCATATCCGCTTATCCATTCAGCACAATAAGTACAACGAGGTCCATCGAATCGTCTTCCTCTTCTGATCAGAGGGGTTTTATTGAACCTAACGGCACGGCTCTGATCAGCCATGCAGATTTCCGATGGCTTCTGAACACCCTTCGCACCTAGGGAGCTGTGGCAACTCCATTGATCTAGGGGTAAGCTCAAACCTGCTCTTTTGTTTCACTGATCAGGAGTAAGCCCTCATTGATGATGATTAGTAATTGCACCCCCTCCTCTGCTTTGAAAAGCAAACGATTGCGTGCATTTCAAGGCATCCACATGTAAGGATCGCTTTGAACATGCCTATGTAGGTCTATGAGGATAAGGCACTTACATTTATGGGTTCCATTGAATTTCTTACATTTGGGCTTTTCTCGTTCTAATGTGTGTGGTGTTCTCTCACAAGATCAAGTGGTGTGTGTGTGTAGGATGTTCCCAAGATGGTGCCAACGCAATGAGCATGCTTATGTATACATCCTTGCCCAAAGCAAGAACCTTGTCACACAAGATGAAAGGAAACTTCACAATGTCTTCTTTGACCAAGATGAGGCCTTTACTCTACCTATGGGTATGAATTCTAGTACATGAACAAAGCATATGTAATAAGCTCTCTCTCCACTTCAAAACGTATGTAATAAGCTCTCTCTCCACTTTTTCAACTCGTCCCATCAAGCCCCTCAGCAAGGACCTACACATCTTTATAGCTCCTCCAATACCTGTGCTGCCCTTTCTATTATCAAAGTGACGAGGGGCTATGTGCATGCAGTTGTGGCACAATAGCAATCTTGAGTTTCTCTTTTAGAATTACCTATTTTCATATCTTGAAAAGTTTTCCCACAAATATCTCTTGTTTCAATGTATCCAACAAAAAAGATTTAATTATGAAAAGCTCACAAGTTAGATTTGTAGACTCGCACACCAATGCTATGGTCTCACTATAAAATTCTCATCGAGTTAGAGGTATAAATGATGCATGGGGTGTTGAAGATGGCCAATATAATAGATTATCATGTGCTACACAACAACCAACATGGCATCCACACTTGCTCACCAAACCTAACATTACTACTAGACTTAGGAATGGGACTGGGAGTTTTTTAACCAAAAAAAGGTGGAATTCTCTTGCTTGATTCAATGTAGGCCTAAAATTAGAACACACACACACACACACACACACACACACACACACACATAGAATTGATACTAATTACAATCAAGCAATATATCCATACAACTTTCAGATCCAATGCATAAGAATAAGGTTATAATTAAACATGTTTATCCTTGTGCCACAAAGTGTGAGATAGGTGCTTCAATTGATGTGCCCACTTGGTGGGCTACAATCTTAGTAAAAAATTCAACCAAACCTTATGATGGTGCCCAAATACAACTTTGTAAATTTTGCTAAAGATAAAATATAGAGAGAATCGATTCTTGTCTATGTAGGATTGTGGCATCAATTGTAGAAATACAAGCACAACATAGCCCTCAATAGTGGCAAAGTTAAGCCACCCTAGCATGCTACTAATTTGATTAGGTTTATGAATAAATAAAACTGGAATATTTTAAATAAATATAATCATGCATACATTTCTTAAACAGATTTATCTATTTATTAATTCATTGCTATACTAATATCATGGTGGCCAATTATAACAATTGTAGCTATAAAAAAATTTATTGATATAAACTAGATCGATTGTAGCATAAAAATATATATATGAAATATATATTACATGATATTGCATGGAATCATGATGGTGTAAATTATCATTGTAAGCAATGTATCCTTGCTCCGAGCTTGCTCCTAAGGTTTAATGAGCTTTTGAATAGGGAGTTTAGTAGGGACCAATGAGTAGCCTACAATTTTTAAGGTAAATAAAAAATAAGGCTTAACCAATCTACGCAAAAGTACAACCTCGAGTTCAAACAATAAAAAATTCCAAGGCTTATCATGCTTTTGAATGAATCAAACATTTGAATGTAGTATTGCCACTTGGATTATGATACTTTTGAGAATATGATAATGTGCCTCGAACTTTATTGTAGACTAACAAGAAACCAAAAAATAGAAGTTTATTACTTTTGTCAATGAGGCGTACTATGTAGTCTATAGAAATAATTATTTAAAGTTTTCCTTTTCATGTTCAGAATGTTAACTACAAAGTTGTGATAAATTGATGTCAAATTAATCACATCCATGCAAGGTTGCTAGAATGGGGCATGCCATAATATGATGGGTCTTATCCATGTGTTTGAAGGGTATGCCAAATTAAATATGAGAATGCCAATAAAGCATGTACATATGCAATGTAAATACTCTTAACCAACAAGATTGACATTTATGAATTGAGGAGAACCTCAACACATCAAAACAAAAATAATAAAAGCACCATTAGAATGTAAATCTTCATGTCTTATGTGTATGGACCATAATAGAAGCATAGTATGGACAATAAAAGCCTACATTGTTTCTCATAAGCCTCCTACTCTGCTCCTATATACTCATCCATAAATGTCTATCCCTCAAATGTTGTGTAAGTTGCAAAAGTTTCATTAATCACCTCCATGCAATGTTTCTAGAATGGGGCATTCCATAAACCATGTGATTCAAAAGTTTCATATATCACATCCATGCAATGTTTCTAGAATGGAGCATTCCATAAACCATGTGAGTCAAAAGTGGCGATAAATGTGAGAACTCAACTCAACCATTTATTGCCACTTAAATATGAGAACTCAACTAAACCATGTACATATGCAATGTAAAGGTTCTTAACCAACAAGGTTGTCATTTACGAGGAGCACTCAACACATCGAGACAAAAACAATAGGAGCAACATTAGAGTGTACATATGATGTAAGAGTGTTAATAAACAAATAAGTCCACATTGTTCATAAGCCTCCTATCCCCCTCCTACATACTTATACATAATTGTCTATCACCCAAAAGTCACATAAGTTGGAGAAATATCATAAATGTCACCATCACCCAAAACATGCCAACAAAATCCATGGTAGAAGTACACAAAATGTTCTCGAATGCCCAAAACTAATTCCATCAAACTAAGACTATTCCTATCTTGCAATATCATCAATGAATATGCATTTGGGCCTTGGTCTCTTTGGGACACTTGATAAGTCATAGAGTGCATCACTCACCATATGCTTTGCCATAGTCTCTCCATGATAAGGCAATTCACTATGGATTGATATATAACCCTTTAGTATTCAAATGTGATTTCAAAAGTAGCAATAAATGAGAAAGATACTTATACATACTAATCTTAAGGGACATTTCCCATAATCAAGGTGTCCTCATCCTCAGACGCATATTCAACTCCAACCATGCCTACACTAGGATCAATGTGATAGTAGTCATCCACATATGGGGTAAAGAGGGTCTCACATATCTCCCCATCACTTTCAATGACCATGCAAGCACGTCCACTATGTATTGTTACCTTTATGACTGGTCATGTTCCCCCTCCAAGCTCAAGAGAGCATCTTGTGCTAGGGCCCAAATCTCTCATGAAGAGAAACATGTGAGAAGCACTCTTCTCAAGTGAACCACACCAACCAAGAATCTTGCCTTCACATATAGCCCTACAAGACGAAGGTAAGTAATGAGCCACAATCTCTTATGCAAGATCTTCTTGAAGACTATTTCCAACCTGTGCATGCAACAATAAAGTGCAAGGAGGTCTCATTGGCAAGCCATATGAGGAGTAATTAGTACTTACTATTCAAACACCTACATATGTTTCTAGTTTTTACTTCAACTCTTGATCTTACCTTCTCAGTAGACTCCATGTTTAATAGAGGCTTCTTCCCAATATTTTATAGGACTAGCAGATGGAAAACCCTTAACTATTCAAAAGCAAACAACACACTATGACATGTAATACACGTTGAAGGTCACAAATATGATATGTATGAATAAGAACCTTGGCCACTATGCAAAGCTTATACCTTCAAGGAGATACCATATTTTGACTCACTATTGCGTAAGGTTTTAGACTCAATGTAGTCATACACCCAAATCTTCCCAAATTCTTGAGAAGCTCTTTTTTCCATGTTGGTGAAGCTAGAGAGGGGCAAATGAACCATCTCCACATGGCCAATTTTCTTTCGAGAAAGTTTGGAATCACCAAATTATGTGGAATCTAGACCAAAAGATAAAAATTGCATGGGAAAAGGGTCCACAAGGGAGCACATATATATGGTTCTTCTTAAATTATATATATTATAAAATATAGAAAGAAGAATATCTTTAATTGAATGACGTCGTTCCCTAGGCCGACCACTTTTTGATGTTGCATCTTTTCTTTTAGCGTCTTCTCTCTCCTTAAGTATTATTAGTTCTTCCTCCATCTTCTTGCATTGATCCTCATTCTATTTACTAGAAGAACCAAAGTCAAATTTGCACTCTCCCTTCAAGTGTCATAGGATAGGTCTCCTTCTCTTCCTCCAAGCATGTACCCTTTTTCATATCTAACCACCATGGAGAATGTTTGCTTTCCCAATAATCTGTGAGTGGATTGCGAATGTCAGGCAAACATTAAATTTTCTTGATGGCCTATCAAGTTGAAGAAGAAACCTACCATAGCAAAGCAACACAATTCATGAATTTTTAATCTTTATCATGACCTACAAGATTAATATAAGTACTTCAATGCCATGCATGTATACCAATCTATACACTAAACAACATGAAGTGTTTTTCATTTCAATGTGCTTTGCTACTAGAGTAGCCATCGACATCTCCTTTTCAAAAGCATAAAAGGGAATGTCGGCTCAGCAAGAAGCTCCAATTTCTCTCGCAACATTAGACTCTATTACTTGCTTAAGAACTCTAGAAGCATCCTCTATAAGTTGGTACATCCACACTTCTTTTGCTTACCATGTAATGTGGTGATGATCACAATAGGCATCCCATAACTAGGTCTCAACTTTTGTTCCAAGTAGTGAAAGCAACTTCTATTCCAAGTAGTGAAAGCATGGACAATTTGAATGTCATAGAGTAAGATGAAATAGAGTATATCTTCTCAATGGTGATCTTAAAATTATCATCCTTAAAAGGGATTTTCCATACGGTTTGAAACCACTCTTTCTCATTTACAAGATTCACAATAGAAAAAATATGAATGAACATGTAGTTTTTCTCACTAAGAAGCCAAAACCAAAATGGAAAATAGGATGAAGTTTATAGTTTCCCATTTGCAAGATTCTCAATAGACAAAATATGAAAACACATGTAGTTTTTCTCACTAAGAAGCCAACACCAATGGAACAAGGAGAAAATTGGATGAAGTTTGTTGTTGTTAGGCTTAACATCTTTCTATTGTACATCTTGGCCATCAATTTACATGCTTGCTTGATCATCTTGCTCATCCTTGGATAGTTTTGAAGGATTTTTCTTACATAAATGCTCATGTCATCTTTTCATTTACCCTAATACATTGAAAGCAAATACAATCAAATATATGATTAATGAAAATCATTAAGTACACATTGAAGCAAATACAATTAAATATATGATTAATTAAAATCATTAGGTACACTTTAAGAAACCAAATCAAGAATTAACTACACACTACATAGACCATTTGACCGCCGCCGAGAAATGATTATGTGAGAGGATGCCACACTCTTTATCATTACTTGGCTCTGCTACTCTCACCCTTTCAATTGACTTTTTCTCAGCTTTTGTGAAGCTTTATGTGAACTATGATTCATCACAAGAGCTCAATGTACTTGTGTGGCACAAATAATGTTCAAGATTGGTGATGATAATAGCATCTTCATTTAACCTAAATGAACACACCCTCATCTATGCCAATAATTAAATTAGCATTAAAATAGGGTCAAGAAACTCCATCCATCTCCTAATTTATATGTGGGTGAAAAAGAACACAACGTCTACACTCACAACAAGGATTATGGTTAGTTTTTCATCCTTAGGTTCTATGTGCTAGTTATTCACTTAAGGGTTTTGTATCTTAGGGACTTTGTGAGAATGTGTAAGAGGGTGCATTAGAGTGTATTTGATGAAGAGAAGGCCTCCAAGTAAGCTTCAACTCTACAAGTTTTTTTGAAGGGTCCCAAGGTAGCACAAGACTCTAAAAATTTCTCTAAATGATAAGTATGACGACGAGCTTAGCACCTACCCTATGGAGTTCTACCAAACATCGAGTGAGATTTTTTGAGCAAGCCCAAAAACGGAGTGAAACCTGTCAAAAAATCCCAAAATACTAAAATAAAAAGTTACAGTGTTACCTAAGTATGAAGTCTAAATTGAAAATATCTAAAATAAAAAGTTACAATATACTAATTAGTGTCTTTGTCCATGAATGCACTATACATAAAAAAACCTTATGTGTTGATTCCCAAAATACTAACAATCAACCAAGCTACCAAGGTTACTGATCCCCACGTAACAAATTTGAAACACAAATATAAAAGCTAATATGAAAAACTAAGATGAGTATGCTTGGTCTTGCACTTGGCCCTTTATCTAAGCAACCTATGTTTGAGATCTCTCTTTCTATTATTTGCCCTCTTGCAATCCTTGGCAAAATGCTCGCATTTGAACCTCCACATCAATTGAGCATCCCAACATCTCAAACTCCTAGAAATCAAGTGTCTCTTGTCTCCTATCCCATAGAATGCAGGCTTTTCTAGTGTCCCTCCCCTCATGGAGAACCC
Source organism: Cibotium barometz (assembly GCF_041138505.1). Classification (NCBI taxonomy): domain Eukaryota; kingdom Viridiplantae; phylum Streptophyta; class Polypodiopsida; order Cyatheales; family Cibotiaceae; genus Cibotium; species Cibotium barometz. Next base: position 59,267,393 of record NC_141051.1, read on the forward strand.
TCCCTAGTGCACTATAAATATCCATGACCTACTTTCAAAATACATAAGGAAGCTCTTGGAATTCCACCCAATCTAGGCACTTATATTGAAAGACCTCCTTTGGTTCAAAGGAAGGTGACCATGGGATAGCATAAACAACATTTCCTTTAAAGGTTGCAAATGTATTGAGGATAAGTTCTCTCTATTGCTCATTGTCAACCATTGAAAGAAACCCTTTCTAGCAAAGTGGAATCTAGCCCGTCTGGCCTTGTCCCTATACACCTCTCAGAACTACCTATAGGGTTACTTTTCTAAGGGAGGCTTCCCCATGAAGTATAGATGCACTCCATAGGTGAGAGCCCTATGGAAGTCATACATGGCTCTACCCATGGACATCTCTCTTCCTATCTTATCCACCCTCTTGCCTTCTGAGACCTTTGCTACCATTCTTTTCAACTCACAAACCATACATTCTTGCTAGCATTCTTACCATTAAAGGCCAATTATATGTCAAGTAACCAGTTGAGCATGGATTTTCCATGATAAATAGCATACACCTTAGCCAAAACAAAATGGGAGCCAGGCATTTGGAACTATTTTACCATAATCTTTCTTATGACATTATGACAACTCAGAGCCATAACTTAGATCACATAAATCTGGTATCCTATGCTTGCACCATCAACCGACCTCTTCAAATTATAAGTAGAAGAAAAGAGTAATTCAAAATTACACCCACAAAAGTGTTGCATTCATCACTGAAGCTCATGCGAAAGCTCATGAATCTCCTCAAAAGCCAAATCAAATTCCCCTATTGTCTGCCACATTATTCCCATATTGGGAGAAAAGATCATACTTAGGGTTTGGTCGTGTGGGCACTCTAACTAGTGATTTAGCCCTTAGAATCGGTCAACCCATAGGTGACTAGTGTGCATGCGATTGACACGATACTTAAGTCCTCAAAGGCCACTTCAACTAGCATAGAGCTAGGGTGACGTAACATTAACTCGTTGAGATGCCAATGAAGCTTTGTACAAGTTCTTATGGAAGCCATCGATTTCTCAGCTTGTGGTTGAATGAGAAACTTGATCATGCACGCATCTCAGATCATAGAGAGATCAGGGCATACTACCGAAGAATTAAGCTCCCCCCAAAGTAGCATGATGATGATCGACCATAGCTAGAGAAAATGGACACGCCACTAAAAATACATGTACATATTCCAGACTCACAGAGGCATCAACTTTTGTTCAAGGAACCATACTCCAATCATAATTTTCAGCAACTCGAGCAAGAAAAAAAATCACGATAACCTTCATGATCAAAGTTATAGGTTAAGGGTAGGAAAAAAAACAGTCTATGGGAGGCCGCGCACCGGTTTTGTTTTTCCTATGATGCAAGCACGATGCGAGATGGGGCACACCACGCACTACTCTTGGCCATCCAGTATAAACACATGTCAGCCTATTATAAATGCCCACTGTTGAAAATTTCGGACACGGAATCACCTGCCTCTATAGCTGTCCATCCAATAAATAGCCTTGGAAAACACCACGAACCTGGGGCACCACTAGCACACTGGCTGGAACACTTCTCACACAATTCACCACACCACCCACACCAGAAAAACAGCCAAAACAGGGGCACCATAATCAAAGTAAACACCTAGCAAACACATACACTTCCACTGTGTGCATGACGAGGTAATCGAAGGTTGGCACAAAGTGTGCTGTGAGAGTGTAAACCCGTGGACTACACCACCAAACACATCAATCATGCCTTCTCTTGCAAATCAACACACACAGGATACCAACACACAACCATAACCAAATACATTACCAGTATCATTCATCCTTGAATTCCCAGTCAACACTTTATACAAGCTTCAGTCACAACACACATAAGCTTTTGCTTCACACCATCTTACATGCATAACTCCTTCCAAAAAACACATCTCTGCTCGCTACTACGAGCTGTACCCCAACATTTCAACTGATCCCTCTCTTACCTCCTCTCAGAACATCATCACCTCAGCCCTCGAGCTGCCCTCAGACACCAGCGACGACAGCAAACTAATTGCCATCGTCTTCACCTCTCTTTCTTCACTTTTGTTGCAGTGGACGCCACCACTTTCTTCCTCTCTATTTACAGACAGCGTGCTCTCCTTCTTGGCTTGCAGTTGCCGCCAGCCTTCGCTATCCCAGGCAGCCACCCTCCATAACAAGGTCCTCTTTCTTGTCTACCCGCTGCAGGCGGCTCCTTCCAAGTCGACACCACCAACTCCTCTCTTACTTGCCCACAGTCTGCGGCTTTTTCTCTGGTTCGCTATTCTCTCTGCCTGCAATCCGCCCACGTCAAAGCAAGCCCTTCAACTGGCAACCCTCTACTCCTGTGTGCTACCAGCCGCCACCACCCCGCTTCTCTATCTCTTTGTTGCCTTCCACTGAGAACTGGCGGCCCCTCAGCAATGAACTCTTCCTTTTTGCTACGTTGCCATCGGCGTACCTCTTCACTTTTATTGCCCACTCCAGTTGACGACCTCGCCCTCTTCTCTGCTGCAGAGCTGGCGCTACCACCACTCCCTTTACGCTATCGACGTGTTTCCCTCCCCTTCACTGCTTCACTGCAGTCCATGCACCAGCCTCCTCACTATCAGCCGTCACACCAAACAGCTACACGTCTAACCTTCTTGCTACAAGAGGCGGCTCCCCAGCCTCCTTTTTTTGCCCACAGCCGACCTTTTTCTGGAAGAACCCACGACCTGGCCCCATTTGGCATCTTCCCTTCTCGAATCCCCTACACCACCTTTTTCTTTGTCACGCACACGCCCATCATCACCTTCCTTTTCTGGACCTTAAAGATCTAGCTCATGCACACATTTTAATTGGCATCCCAACAATTAATTGCCCACATGTTCTTGCACTCATTTGAATACAATCTGGTGCCCATTTTATTTTTGGGATGCACACACATACAGAGCAACTGAACGATTGATACCATCTCCAGCAGACCACGCTCTAGACAAGCCTGTACTAGCATACTACCAAACCATCCACTCTGTACATCTGCCAGGGCATTCAAGGCAAAGCCTTTTTACATGCCATGCATCCCATATGTACACAATCCCAAAACACTTCACAAAATTTTGCCTGACACCCACCACTAGTTCTACTACTTAACAATGTTTATCTACTCGAGTTGCATCGCCTCCTTGTCGTCGTGAAGATGACAAAGACGGCCACTTTACTTTCAATCTTGGAGAGAACTTAACGGGCCAGGATGTGCTCTTGTTGAGTCGTGGGCTGAGGTGATTAGGGAAAAACAATTGCCTGTGGGAGGCCGTGCCGATGCCGCCTCCCACATGCAATTTTTTTTTCCTCCCGACAATTTTTTTTCCTTTGATCATGAAAATTTTTTTTGCCTAAAAATACCTTCTCCCCCATAAATATTTATATAAAAAAATTACCCTAAACAGGCGTGTAGATGCGTAGAGCTATTTTTTTTGTTAGGATGCAAACACTCACTCTTTTTCTATATCTCATAAGAGTGTGGACACATCAACATGATGTGGGGGAGAGAGAGAGAGAGAGAGAGAGAGAGAGAGAGAGAGAGAGAGAGAGAGAGAGAGAGAGAGAGAGAGAGAGAGAGAGATCATTGTAGCTCTGGTAATTGAGAGAGAATTACCTGTGTGAGAGAGAGGAAGAGATAGAGATTGTAGCTCTCAAAGAGAGCGAGAGAGCTTCTGTTGTCACATACACATACAAATAGAGAGAGAGAGAGAGAGAGAGAGAGAGAGAGAGAGAGAGAGAGAGAGCTCATATCTATATATTCTAAGAAATGGATAGCTTATATAAAATAATTCAACCACACACACACACACACACTCATAGGCAAACAACTATCACAGGACACATCTTGAGGTCTAGTATCACTCTCTGCCTAAAATGTAAAATCTCTTGAGGTGCCCTCTCCCCACCCGGAACACAGAAACTCTCCCTGTTTCTCTCTTTCTCTGATCTACATAGAAAATTATAGTGTGGGAAACTTGCTTCTTTTACTCTCTCTATAGATAACTATTTGTGTGTGTGTGTGTGTGTGTGTGTGTGTGTGTGTGTGAAAGAGAGAGAGAGAGAGAGAGAGAGTCATCACCTTGTGGAGAGCGATGATTCTTCGCTCTCAGGCTATACAACACACACACACACATACGACCTACAGTTTATAAACAGAGTGAGGTTTAGTGAAGCATTATTTTATGAGCAAATCGTCAAGTGTTTCTCTTTCATGTGTATGCCCTTATCTTGCTCTCTCTTTTTCCTTTTCATCGCATTGCCAATTTCCTTAACAAGTAGCGGTTGAGGTCTTATGAGGCAACCATATAGAAAAGATCAATGTGATTCTAGAAAGAAGACCATATTGATATTCAATATGTTTGCATGGTTACATGAGAGAAATTGTTAATAATCCTGTCACGTAGGCTGTAATGCCTATGATCGACGGCAGACCGGATGGCCATGTCCGGGGTTCAGTGGGAGAGGACGCCCATGCGGAGTCATGGGCGGCCAGGCTAGTGTGGACGGTAGGCCACACACTATATAGCCTGGGGGATGAGGGGCAATCCTCATTCTTTCTCTATGGCTGGGTGGTGAGCCAGAGGCCGTCCCCTCTCGTGGTAACGCCCGTAGTGGCGTTACGGATATCTAACACTGGTATCAAAGCGTGGTTCGAAGGGATCGTGAGAGTCCATGCGCGAACGGGGGTCGATGGTTTTCATCCACAATCTCCTCACCCTTATCTCCACAAGGGAATGTGTGGAGGAAGGGGGGCCAAGATTTTTTTGAAGGGAAGAATTCTTTCTCTCTCTCTCTCACTCTCTCTCCCCGACACACACAGCGTCGCAGGTAAGAAAATTTTTGGTTGTTTTCTTTTGTTTTTTGCATTGAATGGCTGCGAAATGCTCTCCATTGAATGGCTGCGAAAAGATTGAAACCTGTGTAGAGGTGGGGGGGGCGCAGACCAACCCCACGAAATAAAAAAACGAAATGCTCTCCGTTGAATGGCTGCGAAAAGGTTAACCTGTGTGGGTAGGGGGGGCGCAGACCAACCCCACGAAACCTGCGTGTGTGGGGGTGGGGCGGCGAAAACCCCACGAGAGAAGGTTTTCAGTGTTGAAGCTTGTGTGTGTGTGTGTGGGGCAAAGCACATTCCCCACGACCTGTGTAGAGAGCTGGGGAGGAGCCAACCACACGTCAACCCCAAAGCCCACGTGTGTAGAGGGGGGGGAGGCGCAGGAGACCACAGCGACAATGTGAGGCGCAGGATACCCAACTGACTTTTCGCCGTCGTACAGCCTTGCGGAGAGAAGGAGGCGGCCAGGGCCACGACCAGCCGGTGGAGGCCAGCCAGCCAGGCCGGCAAGCGGCGGCGGCGGCCAACCAGCCAGGCCAGCCCTGGGCGGCCAGCAGGCGGCGGCGCCAGCCAGCCATGGGCGGCCAGCGGCCAGCCAGCCAGGCCAGCCAACGGCGACGGCGGCGGCCAGAGCCACAACGGCCAGCACACGCCAACCAACCCACCAGCGGCCAGACACCCCAAAAAAAAAAGATTTAAAAAAATATTTTTTTAAAATTTAATTTTCATTATTCATTCCTTGAAAATTAAAAATCAGAAAATTCAAGGAAACACTCTCTCTCGGCTGGGGAGGAGAATCATCCGCGCAAGAAATAATCCCGACAAGGCACCTCTCGATCATTTAAATTCTTGTTATGAGTTGCAGGCATTTTTCTAGTGGATCGGAGCATCCCGGAAGCATCCTTGTAGAGGCCCGCAACGCACAACAATTCGATAGGCGACCGTAAAGGGGGGTGACTATTATTCTCTCTCCACCACTGCTCATTTTTATTAGCGTTTTTTTTAGTAATTTTCGAATTCTCGCATTATTTTTTGCAAGAATTAAAAATGTCTGCTAGGCATAGTGTGTCCCCACCGCCTTCTACTTCTCTAGGTTTTTCCAGTCTCTTGTCCTCGGTCGCGGGTTTTACCCCGATCGAATTGTCAGGCCATACACGCCCGACCGTTGTTCGGTCCGGAGTGCGCTTATCGATCACTCGTGATCCGCCAGTGCCCTCCTCATCTATTGACCCCGTCTTAGGACCCAGCGAGCCCGCACAGCGGCCGCATTGGCTGATGACCCCTTTTTGGCCGATGAGCCAGAGGACATGAACACTGACGTCGCCGAGGGGACCGAGGAGGACCTCTTGGATTATGACGACGATGACTATGACCTATTGGACCCTGTTGATGTTCTGACAGAGACGGAGCTCTCTAGTGGACTGTTTAAATATCTTAATGCCAAATTGAACACTATGGGTAAAGTCCAGGCTGATTTAGTCATGATGCTACAAAGCATCTCCACACGGTTAGATGCACTGATAGCCGCCTCGGCTAATACTCCGACTCCTCATGGTAGCCGAGCTCCTGCGGCATGGGTGAGCGTAGCCTCGCCAATGGTTGCAGGAGTACAGGCCGATGCGCCTGCGGGGCCGTCCGTAGCAACAGCTTTGTCGTTGTTAAAAGACTTAAAGCCGCCTAGTTTTGGTGGCGAGGAAAAGGAGAGAAACAAGGACTTAGTCAATATGTTTCTAGCGAAGTGGTCAGATTTGCACGCGCTGCGACAGCAGCCTAGCCGTATACAGCCCGTAGAGGCTAGCCTCTCTTTAACCGACAAAGCGTACAAGTGGTGGATGAGTCTGACAACTCGCCCTACCACTTGGACGGAATTTGAAACAATGTTTCGAAAAGAATTTTTGCCTGTTAATGAGGCAGAGAGAAGCTGGGAGTTATGGGACAAGTGCTCGATGGAGAACAAATCCCTAACTCAGTACATCTCAAACTACAGGGAGATAGTACTCAAGCTAAAGGGAATCGATGCATTCCAGACATTGCGAGGCTTTAAGAGAGGCATCAAAGATGATTACCTTGAGTACATAGAACCCCTACAGTCTAAGGACTTAGCAAAGGCAATTCAATATGCACAGATATTCGATGACATCAAGCGCCGTAGTGCGCGTGGTGGTTCTAGCAGGGCCGAGGGTAGTGAAAAGAGGAGGTCAGGCCTCAAAAGAAAAGGGTTCCGCAGTGAGAAACAAGGGGATAGGACGGACCAGGAAGGACAAGGTGGTCATTGGTCTAAAAAACCGCGACCATCCAGAAAAAAAAGAGACACCGAAATCCAAAAGAAAGAGCAATATATTAAAGCGCGAAAGGAAAATCGCTGCTTTAATTGCAATGAAGTAGGACACATGAAGGCTGAGTGTCCAAAGCCTAAAGCCAGCACGAGTGGCAACGAGCCCAAAAAAGATGGTAAATCTTCTAGGCAGTTGCATACAGTGCAGAGACTCCCTCTCAGTTCCGCAGAGTTCAGAGAGGTGACAGTGTGTCATTGTGATGAGCATCACGCTTGTTCAGTGACACCAGCGATGTGGCAGCCTACTGTAGGTCCGCATGACATAGTGCGCATGTATGGCACCATAGGTGGCCGTAGAGTCACAGTTTTTATTGATGATGGAGCTAGTCACAACTTCTTGAACTACTCGTTAGTCAAGAAGTTGGGATTGACTGAGACCCGGAGTGATCATGAGTATACTGTTGGCCTAGCCAACGGATATGACAAAACGGTATGGAATACCGTAGTATTGGGGGTCCCATTATCTATGCAGGACTACAAGGCTCCGCTTGACTTTCAGGTCATGCACTTAGCCAGAGCAGACGTATATCTAGGCAGGGAGTGGCTGTATGGCTTGGGCCCTAGTCTAGCTCGAAATTACTTACATAATACGCTATGTTTTGAGCACGGAGGTAGAGTCATCACCCTGCAGGGCGACCGTACTGTCCCTGCCACACCACTTATTTCCTCCATGGAGCTGTGTACAGCGGTCCACAAAGACCAGATAGCAGAGGTATATGCTTGTTACCCTCTTTTGAATTCTGTTTCCGTAGATGAAACGATAAATGATGTTTGCGTAGACAAACAAGAAAAACAAAATAACCTTGGACGAGACCCACTGTTTGAAAACCCTGTTTGGCATGCATGTGATTCAAACAAGAAAAAATCCAAGGTGAATGAGACATTAAAGAAAAAGTACGTAGATACTTTAACGAATTTATTAGAGGAATTTCAGGATGTTTTTCCTGATGATTTACCAGATGGTTTACCACCATCTAGAGAAGTAGACCATGGCATCGAAGTTATGCCAGGATCAAAACCTATAAGCAAACCTGCTTATAGATTAAGCCACTCCGAGGCACAGGAGATGGAAAAACAATTAACGAAATATTTGAACAAAGGCTTTATTCGGCCTAGTTCAAGTCCGTGGGCATCGCCTATTCTTCTGGTAAAGAAGAAAGACAGATCTATGCGGATGTGCATAGACTATAGGGCTCTTAATCAGATAACAATTAAGAACAAGTATCCGATGCCACGCATGGATGAGTTGTTTGATCAACTCTATGGATCGAGATACTTCACAAAAATAGACCTGAGATCTGGGTATCATCAGGTTAGAATAAAAGCAGAAGATGTTGCGAAGACAGCATTTAGGACCCGTTTCGGGCATTTTGAGTTTTTGGTTATGCCATTTGGGCTAACCAATGCTCCAGCGACGTTTATGACGCTGATGGACAGTATTTTACGTCCATATCTGGGAAAATTCGTAGTAGTTTTCCTAGATGATATTCTTGTGTACAGTAAGACACAGAACGAACACATAAAGCATTTGCGTCTAGTGTTCAAGTTGTTGCGAGAGCACAAATTATTTGCAAAGAAAAGCAAATGTGAATTTTTTGAAACAGAAATTCACTACCTTGGCCATATTATATCCGCCGATGGTATGCGGATGGAGCCAGAAAAAGTAGAGGCTATTCTTAAATGGCCAGCGGCGCCGAAGAATCTCGAGGAACTGCAGATTTTTCTTGGCATGTCGGGGTTCTACCGACAGTATGTGGACTACGCAAAGATCGCAGTCCCGTTGACTGACCAGTTACGGTCAAAAACTAAAAACATTAGTTGGTGGGGGGACGCCCAACAGAAGAGCTTTGATAAGCTTAAGGTGACCGTAGCAGCTGCACCTGTTTTGACAATTGTCGATCCAAATGAGCCGTTTGTTTTGGAAACAGACGCTAGTAATGAGGCCATTGGGGCCGTCCTTATGCAAAAGGGACACCCAATTGCATTTGAGAGTAAAAAGTTAGATCGTGCACAGCGTAACTACTCGGCTTACGAGCGAGAGTTACTAGCGATAGTTCACGTACTGAAAAAGTGGAGACACTATTTATATGGTGCTACTTTTGAGGTCCGGACGGACCATGAAAGTCTGAAATGGCTTTCAAGTCAAAATGAACTGAAGGGTAGAAAAGCTCGGTGGGCGGAGATTCTACAGGAGTTTGACCTTCAGATACGTTACCAGAAAGGTAAGTATAACGTGGTGGCAGATGCACTTAGTCGCATGCCATAGATTAATGAACTTAGTTTCACAGTCTTCAAGAATGATTTCTTAGAGTCCCTACGTGGTTTATGTGAGCACGATCCATCTTTTACAGAGGTCTGGCGCGCTGTACGTGTACGCACTTCTTCACAGACACGACCACCTCCCTCGTTGGCACGTATTGCTAGTCCGGAGAGACTGGCCGAAGGTGCAACGGGAAGGGAAGCGAGAGTTAGTCTGGAGAGACTAGCCGTGTCTTCTGGGTATAGTTTGGAACCGGAGAGTTCTGACGTAGGCCCTTCATCACCTTTGACTGCCACCACGGCTTCAAAGGGAAGTGATAAACTTCGTCGGGGGGAGAAATATGCTAATTACTCCATTGACGAGACGGGTACTTACTCTACAAGGGTAGAATATGTGTACCAACTATTGGTGACTTTCGGGCCCAAATTCTTAAAGAAAGTCATGATAGTCCAAGTGCGGGTCATCCCGGGATTCAGAAGACCTATGCACTAGTAAAAAGACAGTTTTATTGGCCTAGTTTGTTTAAGGACGTCCAGACTTATGTGCTGAAATGCAATAAGTGCTAGGTCAATAAACATGAACGTCTTAAGGTTGGAGGACTACTCCATCCGCTGGAGATTCCTCAAGGGAAATGGGAAAGCATTTCCATGGATTTCATTACTGGTTTACCCAAGACGAGTCGAGGGAATGACTCGATGTGGGTGGTAGTGGACAGGTTAACTAAAATGGCAAAGTTTATTGCCACAAAGAAAACTGTTAAAACGCCAGAGTTGGCAAAACTCTTTATTGAACATCTCTACAAGCTATATGGCCTGCCCGCAGATATAGTGTCGGATAGAGATAGAAAGTTCAATAGTCATTTTTAGAGGGAAGTCTTCAAAAAGCTGGATACTACTCTGAGTATGAGTACGGCAGATCATCCGAAGTCTGATGGTCAAGCTGAAAGAGTTAACCAAATTCTAGAGGATATGTTGCGTTCTTATGTTAGTAAGAAGCAATCTAATTGGGAAGAGTACTTACCCTTACTGGAGTTTGCCTATAACAGCTCCAAACACTCAGCGAGACTGGATTTACACCATTCATGTTAATGTATGGATTCCAGCCGAGATCTCCAATGGCTGTAGGCCTAGAAAAGGAGAAGATTCAATCTGTCAAGGATTTCCTTGAAGATATGAATGATATGCTCAGAGCCACACGTGAGAGCATTCGTAGCGCTCAGGATCGCGCTAAAACTTATGCGGATAAAGGACGAAGAAAGGTGACCTTTGCAGAAGGTGACTTTGTATTCCTCAAGGTTCTTGCGCAGTCAGAAACCATGAAAACGGGAAAGTGTGATAAACTTTCTCTGAGATATTGTGGTCCTTTTAAAATCCTTAAGAAGATTGGGGACGTAGCATATAAACTTGAGTTACCGGAGAGTTCTCAAGTCCATCCTGTCTTCCATGTCAGTAAACTGAAGAAATCAGTTTACGGGTTAGAGAACGCAGTTTCTCCAGAGATTTTGGTGGACTTGATAGAGCCACCAAAGATACCACATGAACCTGAAAAGATTCTACAGTATCGTGATAGACAAACCCGACATAAAGTGTACCAAGAAGTACTTGTTAAATGGACAGATAAGGATGAGGAGGTATCAACCTGGGAACGCCGTAGTGCAATTTCCAAAAGGTTTCCCCAGTTTGTTTTCGAGGACGAAAACTCTTCTTAAGGGGGGGGTAATGTCACGTAGGCTGTAATGCCTGTGAGACCGACGACAGACCGGATGGCCATGTCCGGGGTTCAGTGGGAGAGGACGCCCATGCAGAGTCATGGGCGGCCAAGCTAGTGTGGACGGCAGGCCACACACTATATAGCCTGGGGAATGAGGGGCAATCCTCATTCTTCCTCTATGGCTAGGTGGTGAGCCAGAGGCCGTCCCCTCTCGTGGTAACGCCCGTAGTGGCGTTACGGATATCTAACAAATCCTAAAATGGGATTGATCATGGTGATAGACACAAGATTAAATATAAAATCAAGGTGGGTTATACCACACTAAAAACTCCATGACTAGAGAGAGAGAGAGAGAGAGAGAGAGAGAGAGAGAGAGAGAGAGAGAGAGATTGCACACTCAACACTTGATCTCTTCTTCTATTACATTCACAATGAACCATACAATGATATAGGCTTTCTAGCCTTATCCTACTTTACACATCATCATCCATGTGGCACTCCCTTTTCAACTCTTTTAGTCAACACTCACACCATACAATATCACATGTGGCATTCTTATCTTACCATAAAATCTTACACCTCTAGGGTGCTTTCCCACATACACATAACACCACGATTACATCTCTTAACACCCCCTCTTAATCGAGGTGTTCCACAACTCATCCATCACCCATCACCCATATCAATGTAGCATTGCACAATTACAATTGCTACCTCTCAACACTCCCCCTCAATGATACATTGGAGTGTCCATCAACTACGGCTATACGCATCTAGTCCGCTTGCATGTGTCTACATGGGTATGTGTCATATCTACCTGACGTAGACACCAAGTTCGTTTGAGCACACATGCTCGAGCAAAATCACCCTCATCCTTTTTGAACCACCATCGCAGTTTGGAAAGGCATTAACCCATGCACACCACTACCATAATCCATTTTGAGATGGTACCTATGTGACAAGCTCAATTGCTTGCACATCCGTCTGACACCGAATCTCGAGACACCACACATATGCTACATTCTCTTTTGAGCTCTCAATGGCTCAGGGTGGAGTGCCATCATGCTTGAGTGAAGTACAAAATCCTCTTTTTGAGCTTTCATGCTTGGGTACAGTTACCCATCATTAATTGTGGGTGAGAACAAAAAAATACATATCCATTTTGTGCACCAAGGCAAGGGCAAGGAACCCACATGTGTGTGACTTACATTTTTGCTTTTGGCTGCATCCGGGCCCATGTGTGTGAATTAAAGTGCATGTTCCATATGAACATGGCGTTGAGGTCCCAAAATAGAGTTTGGTGTGAATCTACCCTTACATGAATTAAGGGTCTTAATCCTTTAAAAGAAAAAAATACCGAATCTTGGAGGTTGCGCCCGTGGCATTTTCTCTGCCCGCCATTCAATGCAAATGTTGCAGGCTGCATTGAATGCGCTCTCCACTGGATCCAGAGGTCATCTTCTTCTTTCATCACTCTACTTCCGATGGCGCCATAGTTGGAGCTCAATCATGGCAACAAGTTCCATGGTAGTCTTAACAGATGGGATACCTTGTGGTGCTCCGAATACTGATGTGTGCTGCTGCTCCTCTGCCATAGCTAGTTTTTTGATATGCTATGCTTCTATCTCCACTGACTATTACCTTCTCTGCGCTTCTGAGGTTACCAAGTTTCAATGCTTTTATGTAGAAAACAGTGAGTCGTGTCGTATTGTGCTTTCTGTAGTGTGAAGTCCGCTTGCTCCACACATTGCACATACTGCTATTCGCCTCTCTTCTCATGCTAACAGCCTTCATAATACTCTTTTTGCGCATTTTGTGTTACTCTCAGCCTTCCGTAGCTCGTGCCTTGTGCTGCAAACTTTGAGCAAAGCTTTTAATCAAGCTTTCATGGCTACCTTCCGGATCTCATCTCCTCCACTCAAGTTTTGAGGTTTTGTACTGTGGGTGTCTTTTCTCTCATCTGAGTTCCTTCTGCTTTGCTTCATGCTATTACAATGTGACCATACTATAGCTGATGCCTAGCGATAGCTTCTCTGAATGTTTGCATGCATTCTTCATCCCCATAGTTGGTACTTAGCATTCTCAACAACGCCCTTGATTCTCATCTTGAATATAGCCAAAGCTTTCAAGGCTGGCTCTTCTCTTTTCTACCTCTCTGATGCAAACCTCCTTCAATAAGGTTATGTTGGCCATCTGCATGGTCTCTTGTGAGCTCCGCATGCAGCTCCTCTTTTGCTATACCTTACTTTTCCTTGAGACTTGGTTACTGTGGTTCTTTGTGGATTTTACACCCAAGTTCTCCACCATGAGATTTCTTATGAGCTCCATAGTCTGCATACTTTACATTCATTGCATGAATCAAGGGTGCTTTCTTCATGGATTTCTTCCAAGCAATCTGAGGTTCCAACCACGTGAAAGCTCCAATGTCTTTCACCAATCATGACCATCATCTATGAGCATGTCACCGTGCATCTTTTTCTTGATGCACACACATAAACTTCCCCTTGAGTTCACCTTTTGCTTGCCACCATTTGACAAGCATGCACCTTCACACAAGATGCATGGGATACACAAATCCTATACATAGCAATCCTTCGCAAACATTAACATTCTTCCATGCTCAAACACCAAATTAGAGTCAAAATCATCGCTCCTTGGCATCTTCTCCTTGATGACACCGAAGACTCCATAGCCTTCATTCTCGCTGAAATCTACATTTTCATCTTCTTTAGGCAGCACCATAATCTCCAAATCTTCACGAGCGTAATCTCTCTCCAAATGTGATACTAATGACAATGCGTGTGCTAATTTTTTTCATAATAAGCTCAAAATTATGCTTAATAAAATAATTTCATAACTAAGAAAACTATACATATATATTCACCATGACCAAGAGTCCACCCAAGCTTTGATACCATGTTAACAATCCTAAAATGAGATTGATCATGGTGATAGACACAAGATTAAGCATAAAATTAAGGTGGGTTATATCTCTCTCTAGTCATGGAGTTTTTAGTGTGGGAGATTGCAAACTAAACACTTGATCTCTTCTTCTATTGCATTTACAATGAACCATACAATGATACCATGTTAACAATCTTAAAATGAGATTGATCATGGTGATAGATACAAGATTAAGCATAAAATTAAGGTGGGTTATATCTCTCTCTAGTCATGGAGTTTTTAGTGTGGGAGATTGCAAACTCAACACTTGATCTCTTCTTCTATTGCATTTACAATGAATCATACAATGATGTAGGATTTCTAGACTTATCCCACTTTACACATCATCATCCATGTGGCACTCCCTTTTCCACATCATCATCCATGTGGCACTCCTTTTTTCACTCTTTTGGTCAATACTCACACAGTATCACATGTGGCATTTTTATCTTATCACAATATCTTGCACCTCTAGGGTGCTTTCCCACATACACATAACACCGCGATTACATCTCTCGACAGAAATTGTGTAATCAATCAAGTTACATGTCCTATGAGCTAAGGTTATTGTGCTATTTACCCCTTCCTCTACATTTACTATGAGCATTGTTGGGATCTCCTCCATTTTATGATAGATTACTATCCACAAAGGTTGTCGATGATTTTTTGCATATAGAAATAGAAATGAGTACAAAAGGGATGTAAATTTAATTGTAACACAATGTATTGATGTATTCAATGAATTACTAAGATGATACTTCAACCTAAATAAATTTTGTATTGATGGTGAGAAAATGTGGAGCACAAGGTTGTCGAGCAAAAATTATGACAATGTTAACCATTAGCCTCCCCTCCCAACACAAAAGGAACAAGACAAACAAACATGATCACATGTTCATATGTGTTAAGCTTACATCTAAAGGTGCCTAGTCACCTTGAGCATATAGGGGTGTAGACTTGGTAGTGTCGAGTTAAAGTTAGTAGGGGAATAATAGTTTCAGTGTCCAAAGGAGAGAGGACACAAAAATATGCAAGGGATGGGCAAGAGAACTTCTGGCATGAGACCAAGGTGGCAAAGAAATTGTGGGCGATTCATAGAACTGAGGCAAAGACATTATGGGCAATTTGTAGGGCTAAACCAAGTAAATAAAGTTCTCCTTTTTGGTATATTTTGGAATGTTTTGCTCGGTTTTTAGGCTCGCTGAAAAATATCGCTCGGTGTTTGGGATCCCCCACCCTATGCACCTAGCCTTTTAAATGATAGCTTCTATACTAAATTCTATGCAGAATGTACTGTCTACTCTCTTGAGAAAAAATCATGGAATTCACGGAGGTATGGGGCCTTTTTTATACTTGATTTTGATGGTTGGAGAGTCCCACTTCACATCTAAACCACATGAATTCACCCATGCATGCATACACATGCAACATGAGTTAATAGTGGGCTTATCTTTACTTTAGCCTACCATGCACTAGTTATCTCTAAATTAACTAATAGAATGAGTACGACTCTAGTTTCATTAGCCTAAAATCATATGTTAAAAACCATTACCTCTAAACCATGATAATTCAACCTTAGCCAATTTATTTAAACACTCAACCTTAGAAAACTAACAAGGCTATTATTTATGCACATCTAGGCTTTAACAATTTAATCCTAATTTAATAAATTTTTATTCTTCTAAAGCCCTAGGAAATATAAACATTTTCTCTTTCTAAGATATGCACCATAAGATTCAATAACATTAATAGTAAGAGGGATCTTATAGAGTCCTAACCAACGCCTCAAAAAACACCACCCACATCTATTTCCATGAGGAAATATGATGTGGTACATAATTTTATGCCGCCCCTGATCATACAAGTATAGAGTGTCCAATACTAAGTCATAGACAAAAATAATTTTATGCTCATTGTAGCACCACAAGCAGATGACACAGCTCATTATTGGTACCAAGGGATTCCAAAATGATGGACTTTGGTGCCTCCTTGCACTTAGGAAACCATTACCCTTACCAGACCCACTAGTCACTCTCCAACTGGAACAAGCTTGAGTACCTACATATCAACAACCTTTACCAAGAGGTACCACCACCAATGCCATACCCACCTCAAGTATTACCATCCCAATCAGTTCCTCTTGGAAATTGCACCACTACAACATTACTTGATCACTTTGCTAATAGACTCTGAATTCCACTAGTGGCATATCAACCATAATGTCACCAACCATGCCAATGGCATAAATCCAAAAGCTATCACCCAGGCGGGTCATCAATGTCCACAAAACTAGTTGAGCTTGATATCTCAGCACTCCCCCTTGAGCTCAGCTTCAGAGACACACTGCACTGCAAGTAAGCTCTCGGACCTATGGAGCTTTTTTGTGCCCAATGCCTTCGTGAAAATGTCAGCCACATAATCCTTTGTACTAGCATATACCAGATCTACATTACCTGCTAGAACATTCTCCCTCACAAAGTGATAAAGCACCTCAATGTTCTTTGTTCTAGCATGGTATATCGGGTTACTGGCCAACTGTATTCTATTCATGTTGTCACAATAAGTGATAACTGCCCTATCCATTGGCTCACCTATATCACCAAGTAGTTTCTGAAACCAAGCTACCTCACAAAAGTTGTCATAAAAAAAACCCTATATTCTACCTTTGTACCTACAGTTGGTTTTTTTAAACTTCTCCAACTCATAGTAGCACTCCCAAAAAAAGACATAAAGCCACTGGTAGATCTCATGTGTGTGACACTACCAGCCCAAACAACATCTGTGTACCCATGTAGTTGTATCTTTGTAACAGCCTCATAGAAAATTCCATAATTAACTATGGACTTTATGTACCTAAGAATCCATCTAGCCACATCCAAGTGTGGCTTCCGATCCAACATCATAGCTCAAGTCTGGCCACCTAGTAATGGTCATGTAGATCAAGCTGCCCACTATGCACCTATACGTAGTGGGTCCAGCTCACCTGTATCTGTGGAAAGCTTTGTGTTCTTCTCAATGGCTCTAAAATAGGCATACAACCTATCATATGATATTTGGACAACATGTTCAAGCCAACTTGCTTCTGTAATAACAAAATTCCATGAGGTGATCTCACCACCTCTATGCCCAAGAAATACTACAGCTCACCCAAATCTTTCATCTCAAACTTCTACTTCAAAATCCTCCTAACATCATGTATGTTTTTATCACTATCACCAGTGATAAATCAAGTCATCCACATAAATAATTAATAGCATGATTCCTATATCTGTATTCTTCATATAAAGTGAAAAATCTACATTGGATATTGTAAGAAAGCATTATGGGCCCAAGGCCATGGACAACTAGTAAGTAGGTGTGAACTCTTGGGTGGAGTATAAATACCAATGTAAATGGGATTATGGCTCATTCATGATAATGTTATTTGTTCCAAGAATCAATGGTGAGCTTCTCCCGTGAGATGCTAAGTGGTGACTCCTTCATGAGCCACTCCCTTGGTGAGGGACTAACCCACCCCTGTTACTTTCTTTCATTGGTATCAGAGCATGGCTTTTGATCCATGATTTTTAATTTTTCTTTTCTTCTTCTCATTTCGTGAAATTTCTGCTTCATTTGATTCATGGGGGAAGGGGATATGGCTAAGGTAGAGTTTGTGGTTCAAATCTGAGCACATGGACCTATTTTTTTTTGGAATGAGTGGACCAAATTGGGGAAAATTTCTAATCTTGATTAGCAGTTGTTAATCAAAAACGTTTTTTGTTTGGGAGCTTTCTTGCAAACCCTAGCCATGGAATCTCAACATGAGCAAAGGGCATTGAGTCTCTCATGTATCTAGCAATGTTTTATGAAGTATTTCACCTATTTTCCATGAGCAATGGGGCTCCCAATGTGGCTGAAAATCACTACCAAAGCTGCCCACGTTTTTCACCAAAGTGACCCTAATCTTTATCTCCTTCAACAAATTCAAGCATTAAGGCTTCCCGGGTGACATTGGTGAGTTGCTCCATCACTTCCTTACAATTTTGAAGCATTCTTTCAAGCTATGGAGTGAATTAGGGTTTTATTACACATAAAACCCCCATTTTCAGAAATTGGACTTTAATCATGGCCATTCATGCTGCTCTTTATGCATTATGAATGCTTGAATGCTACACATAGCCATTCAATGCTATGCCTTGCATATTGGCATAAGTGAGCATAGCTTTGGGCACATTTGGGGGATTGAATAAAATGTTTTGGGTTGGAAGCCTGCTTTTTGGTGACACCGTTTTCCATTGCCGGTTGCACGTTTTTTGTCATAACTCTCTCATACGAACTCCGTTTTTAGAGTTCTAGTACTCAAAACGACCGGCTCGTCGTCCTCTTCGAGACGAGCTATAGGTCTTGAGGTGCAGGATTCAGCAAGTGCTCTCTGTTTTCACTTTTGTACTGGATTTTCTAGTCCCGAGCGGGAACTCGTGCCCAGAACGCGACCCGAGTACACCGCTTCATAACACTTGGATGTTGTTGATGTATGTGGAAATGTATTGACATTGCCATGAGTGGATGTGATGAAGGAAGCACTATGAACCATGTATTATGATATGAATGAGCATGAGTCATGCTATAAATCAATTGTAAGTCAACTCTACTCATTCATTTGAGCTTGTAACCACATTCCACTCACGATTGTACCCCACTTTATTCCTAGAATCTAGAATGAAGTAAGGGTACCTTGGCATTTGGAGGAGAGGCCAAGGGGAGAATGTCTTGAATCTTCCTTGCCGTTAGTGCCGGGTAACGCGGTAAGGAAGAGGATTAGGTACTTGGTGGTAAAGAAATGGCCTCAACCTTCACCTTGGATGTAAACTTGGTGAAGGGGTGAGAAGTGCTTGGCCGGGAGATTGGCAAGCATCGACGCGCTTCATCGACCACTTCATTCGACTTGAGCAAACAAGCAAATCCTCTACATCGACTTCTTATGCAAAAGGACAAAATTGATGCCATAAGGTCACATGCTCAGATGGAAAAATGATTGAGGATTGATTTGCTTACAGTGGTCAAATGCATAAGGATTTTAATACTTGATTGAGATGCTTTGATTTGATTGAGATTTGGTGCAAAAAGAGGGGAGACTATGGCAAAATTTTTACAAAATTTGCCTACTTGCAACCAGGACAAATCCTTGAATTTCTAGGGTTTTTCAAAAGCTTTTCAAATCTGTCCTGAAAGCCCTTCAATCTACCCAAAAACCTCTTTCAAACAAGCTAAAGATCACTCAAATCGGAGTAGTATTGAGCGGTCAAAGTCAAGAGTTGACTTTCAGCTAGAATAGTTGACTGGTCAAAGGTTGTTGACTTTTTCAAATCTATTTTTGGGGATCCTTACTCATCTCGTCAAGAGCTTCGCATCGATATAAAGATCACCCAAATCGGATAAGAATTGAGCGGTTAACATCAAGAGTTGACTTTCAGCCGGTATAGTTGACTGGTCAAAGGCTGTTGACTTTTTCAGATCTGTTTTTGGGGATTCTTATTCGTCTCGTCGAGAGCTTCGCGTTGATATAAAGATCACCCAAATCAGATACCGTTTGAATAGAGAAAAAAAAATCAAGTAAGTGGTCTTTGCAAAGGGGGATCAATTAAGCGCATGGAAATGACTAGAGGAGGTCAAAACAAGGGAGCCCGGAATGAAAATGATCAAAGACAACCGGAAGCAATGATGGCAACGAGTTCATCAACGAGGCTTGAAGAAAGTTCAACCATAAAAGCACCATCTCCAGATGAATCTCAGCCAATGGAAATGCCTCAATCTTTGGGAACTACTCCGCTAACAGTGGACATGATGTTAATGGCTATGGAGAGTATGTTTCAAAGGATTGAAAATAACCAAACAAATCGGCAACAACAATTTGGTGAACACCTCATGGAACGGTTCGACAAGCGACACCACTACCTGGATGACGTGATGCAAAGAGGGTTAAAAGACTTGGAGAAAGCCATTAGTGCATTGGCTCCTCTCAAGCTCAACCAAGAAGCCGATATGAATGCAATGGATGGTGTACATTATGATGCCAAACATGATGGAAAGCCTTCTATGCCAGAAGAGAACAAAGTAAGACAAATGATGCCACCTCAAATGATGCCACATTCTTCTTACATGGACAAGGGCAAGAGACCTATGGGTGATGCTTCTTATGAGAGATCCAATGCCAGTATTCCAAGAACTTCATCCTTTATGCAAGATGCAAGAAGAGGGTATGAACAGAAGGGATTTAAAGATGCAGGTGATTGGCAATTGGAAGATGAGCAAATGCATAGACACTTGGGTGAAGGAAGAGGATTTGATGATCCAAGAGCACGGCAGAGGGGTTCAAGAATGCATGGTGATTTTAACAATGCTGTGAAGGACAAAATCATATTTAATAAGTTCAAAGGAGAATCAAATTCTATCGAAGACTTTGAAGAGTGGGCAAACAAGATGGATCTCTACTTCGAAATCAGCCCAAGGAGCGAGATTGCCAAAGTCTACTTTGCCTCACTTCATCTTGAAGGTTTTGCTCACACTTGGTGGAGGAGGAAGCAATCTCATGGTTATGTCATCACTACTTGGGAAGAATTCAAGAATGACATGGCAGAAGAGTTTACTTCTCGCATGCAAAGGGACAATCACATTGTGGAATGGGACAAGCTAGAGCAAATCACTACCGTGAAGGAATATTCTCATAAGTTTCTAAAGCTTCTATTATACTTGGACGACTTTGATGAGCATTATCTTGTTGTTAAGTATATAAGGGGCTTGAAAGCTCCTATTGGTGGTGATGTCAAGTCTCATGAACCCGCCACTTTGAAGAAGGCAATGATGCTTGCAGAAATTCATGAAGAAAAGTACTTGACAAAGTGGGCTAGCAAAGGGAATATCAAAGGGGAAGTGATCACAAGGACTGAAATGGGTTCTCATGCAAACACAAGACCTAACCTTCCAAGATTTCCTACCGTGTATGGTAGAGGGTCTAATAGACTTCCATTTAAACCACCATTTATGTCCAACAAAGCTACATACAGTGAGTCCAAGCCAGCAAATGGGGGTTCAAAAAACAAGGTTATCAAGGAGGACCGTTTGCATGAAATGAGGCTCAAAGGTCTATGTTTCAAATGTGGAGAAAAATGGAACAAGGATCACTTCAAAGTATGCAAATCCAAGGATATGTCCATAAGCTACATTATCACTGAGGACAATGCTAATCATGAGGAGGAGGAATTCCTTGAATGCAATGATGCCTTAGGATGGAGAGATCCTCATGAGGGTGGAGGTTCTCATGATGATGGTTTTGATGAAGAAAATCCCGAGTTTCCTTTTGATCCGGGTGGGAAACTAAAGTTTGCTCATGACAAAATGGATGATGGGATGCCTCTATGCGTGTGGGATGAAGACAATAGTGCACATACTACCTTGTGTACAATCTCTCATGATGCTTATGCGGGAAGTAAGGGTGCCAACACATTGAGATTGAAGATCAAGGTGAATGGGAGAACAGCATATGCACTCATTGATACTGGAAGCACGCATAGTTTTGTCAATAAAAGGTCTTTGAACACTCTCAAAATGCAACCAACTTCTTTACCAACAAACAAGCACATGGTGCAAGTGGCCAATGGTGATTCAATGAGTTGCAATATGAAGTGTTAAAGTACAGAATTGGAGTTGTCCAAGAACTACTCTTGCAAAGTTGATCTTTTGGTGATTGAGTTGGGACCAATTGACATAGTACTTGGATGTGATTGGCTGTCCACTTTGAACTCTTTTACCATGAACTTACAGAAAAGTTTCATGAGTTTTGTGCTTCATGGAAGGGTTATTACATTGAATGGAATGCAAGGGTCCAAGCTCTTCATGATCAATGCTACTCAAATGAAGAAAGAGTTCAAGAAAGAGGGCTATGTTTATGTACTACAGCTTTGCAAAGAGGAAGATAATAGCAAAAAGGATTGCATCGAAAATGTGGACATGGTTAAGCTACTCAAGGATTATGAAGATGTGTTTACCATGCCAAAATCAATGCCGCCAAAGAGGAGTGTTGATCATGCTATTGATTTGGAACCAAATGCCAAACCAATCAACAAGCCTCCCTATCATTTGTCAAAGGTTGAAAAGGAAGAGGTGGCAAAGCAAGTCAAAGAACTCATTGACATGGGATGGGTTGAACCAAGTCAATCTCCTTTTGCTTCTCCGGTGCTACTTGTGAAGAAAAAGGATGGTACTTTTCGCATGTGCATTGATTACCGTGATTTGAATAAGATCACCATCAAAAATCGATTTCCAATACTAAGGGTGGATGATCTTTTGGATGAGTTGAAGGGTGCCACATGCTTTTCAAAGATTGATTTGCGTTCCGGATACCATCAAATAAGGATGAAAAGTGGTGATGAGTTTAAAACAGCATTTCATACAGAAAGGGGTCTTTACCAATTCATGGTTATGCCGTTTGGATTATGCAATGCACCGGCAACTTTTCAAGCATTGATGAACAAAGTGCTTCAACCTTTCCTCTACAAGTTTGTATTGGTCTTTTTCGACGACATACTTATCTATAGCAAAGATGAGGAAGTGCATTTGAAGCACGTGAAAGAGGTTTTGGAGGTCTTGAGGCAAAACAAGTTGTATGTTAAGGAGACAAAATGTACCTTCATGGCACATGAGGTGGAATATTTGGGTCACATTGTGAGCAAGGATGGCATTTGTGTGGATCCAAAGAAAGTGGAATGTATTAGGAATTGGCCGGTTCCTTCAAACACTACTCAATTGAGGGGATTTTTGGGGTTATCTTCATTCTATGGGCGCTTTATTGCCCACTATGCAGAAATTGCAGCCCCAATGACGGATAAATTGAAGAAGGAAACCTTCTTTTGGGATGCCATTGCCAACAAAAGCTTTGAAGATATGAAGAAGATGCTCACATCAGCACCTATTTTGGTATGTCCAGACTTCACCAAACCTTTGACAATAAGGGCGGATGCAAGTGGAAGAGAGATTGGTGCGGTACTTTACCAAGACCATGGAGTCATTGCTTATGAAAGTAGAAAGCTGAATGACAAAGAAAGAGAACTCCATGTGTATGAGCAAGAGATGATTGCTATACTCCATGCTATCAAGAAATGGCACCATTACTTATATGGGAGTCATTTTTATGTGAGAAGTGATCATAGGGTGCTGAAGTATTTCCTCACACAACCCAATTTGTCTCCTAAGCAAAGAAGGTGGGTAGCAACACTACAAAACTATGATTTTGAAATCACATACACAAAGGGCAAAGAAAATGTGGTTGCCGATTCCTTGTCTCGTATGTGGGCCTGCTCATTGTATGCTATTTCTGAGGTGCATAAAGATTGGATCATGGAGATACAAGAAGAGTACTTGTTTGATGAACAAACCTCACAAATAGTGCAGAAATTACAGCAAGGTGTATGTGAAGAGTTACCCCATTATGAGCTGAAAAATGGTCTCCTCTACTACAAAGGAAAAGTCTACTTGGTTCCTACTTCATCATTTATCAAGAAGATCATGGAAGAGATGCATTGTACTCCTATGGCTGGTCATTTGGGTGTCTACAAAACCTTTGATGCAATAAGGAAAAGTTTCTTTTGGAAGGGGATGTGGAAGAGCATTCATGCTTATGTAAGTGGGTGCCGGTCATGTCAATTGAACAAGGATCCTACACATAAACCGGGAGGTTTGCTTCAGCCATTGCCCATTCCCGAAGGCAAATGGAGTCATATATCAATGGATTTCATTACTAACCTTCCGCGCACAAAGAAAGGGTGGGACAGCTTGTATGTTGTGGTGGATAGATTGACCAAAGTGGCCCATTTCATTCCTTCCAAGGTCACATATTCAGCCCAAAATGTTGCCAAGCAATTTGTTGATGGGGTTTTCAAGTTGCATGGTATGCCGTCACAAATTGTGAGTGATCGCGATGTCAAATTCATGAGCACTTTTTGGAGAACATTGTTTGAATATATGGGAACCAAGCTTACTCCAAGCACCGCCTATCATCCCGAAACCGATGGTCAAACAGAAAGAGTAAACAAATGGGTGGAAACATATCTACGCCACTATTGTCATGATACTCAAAGCACATGGGATGATTGGTTACCTTTGGCTGAGTTTGCTTACAACTCAACATATCATGTGAGCATTGGCATGTCACCCTTTGAGGCTTTATATGGTTACAAGGTCAATTTGCCTATGTTGGTGGGTACATATGAGACTTCTAACCATAATGCCAAGGAGGAAGCTGAAAGGATGCAAGCTTTGTTGCAACAATGCAAAAGTAATTTGAAGGTTGCACAAGAGAAAATGAGACAATATGCCAATGTTCATCGAATACCATTGGAATTCAAACTGGGAGATTGGGTTCTTTTGAGAATACCAAAGTCAAGATATGCGTCTTTGAAGGGAAGCACAAACACCAAACTAGCTCATCGCTATTATGGTCCTTATCAAGTGATACGAAGAGTTGGGGAGGTTGCATATCAACTCTTACTTCCATCTACAACAAAGATTCATGATGTGTTTCATGTCTCTCACTTGAAAGGATATGTGGGTATGATCGATCAAATGGTTGATGAGTTACCTCCAATGAATGAAGAGGGAATGATTGAATACATTCCAGAAGCTATCTTGGGTACAAGGAAAAAGGTACTTCGCACTCGTACCTTGGTGGAGTATCTTGTTCAATGGAAGGGTTTACCTAAGGAAGAAGCTTCATGGCAACCTATTTTAGCATTGGAGGGATATGAAGCATTGATAGAGCAATATGGGTTGGTGTAAATTCAACCACATGGAACATTCTTCTCCGAATTTGGGGTATTCATTTGAGGTTTCGAGGACGAAACCATTGGGGAAGGGATGGTTTGTAAGAAAGCATTATGGGCCCAAGGCCATGGACAACTAGTAAGTAGGTGTGAACTCTTGGGTGGAGTATAAATACCAATGTAAATGGGATTATGGCTCATTCATGATAATGTTATTTGTTCCAAGAATCAATGGTGAGCTTCTCCCGTGAGATGCTAAGTGGTGACTCCTTCATGAGCCACTCCCTTGGTGAGGGACTAACCCACCCCTGTTACTTTCTGATATTTGAAATCTAATGGTAACAAAATACTCCTTGATCTTGTTTGACCATGCTGTGGGTGCCTTCTTTAAGCCATACAAGGCGTTGCGTAACCTGCACACAATATCTGGGTGTGCATCACTCTCATAGCCTAGTGGCTGTATCATGTATACTTCTTCTTGCAAATTCCCATGCAAGAAGGTATTCTTTACATCCATCTAATATAAAGACCAACCCTTTGTTGTAGCCATAGCAATGACAGCTCTCATAATTTCCATTTTTACAACTAGGCTGAATGTCTCCTCATAGCCAATGCTATAGGTATGTGCATAGCCCTTGGAAACCAATCTTGCCTTATACCTACTCAATAAAGCATCTATATTATGCTTCACCTTATACACCAACTTACATCCAATTTCCTTCTTTTCCTTAGACAAAGGCCAACTTACATTCAATTACCTTCTTTTCCTTAGGAAAAGGAACTAACTCCCATGTTGCATTTGTATCCTCATTCATGGTATCTTCCCATTTTTTATTTCCAAGTGCCTTCTCAAAATAAGTGGGATCCAACTTCTGTATTGCTTTAACCACCATGAAAGCATAATGATGGGCTATATATCCATCATAAACACCATACTGGGAAATATGGGAATTTCTCATAAGTTTGGGACACGTGGTCAAAACTTTGGATTTGCCATAACTTGAACACCATTACTCCAAATTGTGCGCTTTAAAGCTTAATAGATCCCTCTTTTCAAGCGCTTTCTAATGATAGGTCACATGATAGGGTTTTGAGAAACTTATAGACATGTTAATCGGGTCCCTCCTTTTTAGTATTACAAAAATGGGACTTGGGAGATTCCCAAACTCACGAATATGGTGTTCATATCTCAATCTATCAATAGGGTACTTAACCCTCATAGACCTGCGTACACCAGGATCACTGCTAGGTGTCCTCAAAATAAGCTTGGTTGTCCCTACACTAGGAGTAACCATAGACTGTACTGTATATTTACATGAACAATGTGCTTGTGTCATATATCAATATATGTACCATATATTTACATGAACAATGTGCTTATGCCATATGTCAATATCTATAATGACACCTGTTCCATGCGCACAAACATTGTTATTTTTACTTGAGGCATGTTCACATCTAAAGCAAACATCCTGCCATTTCTGTTACCCTTTTCAAGTAAGCGATACTAATTTTTAAAGTCTTCCACAAAACATCCTTGAGGATTAAACTCGACTTGCAGACTCTGATCAACCATCTATCCAACAAAAACCAGGTTCTTTGTAATATTTGGAACATGAAGTACATCTACCACAAGTAATTCATTTTGCCATCTTGATAGACAATGACACTTTACCAACATGCATAATGGGATGCATAGTATCATTATCTGTTTCTACATAACTTGGTTTTTCCATTTTTTGCATGTCTCTAAACCATTCCCCACATGACTGGTCATGTGGTTATAGAGGCGCCAGAATCTACATACCATATATCTTTAGATCCTATCTCAGCACCCCTGAATTTGTTGCGCAGAGGGGGCAGGGATCTTTCAATCCCCACCAGGGTTTAGACCAATGCAACCTCATGCAATGCCATGTGTTGTAGCTCCACCTACTCCTATCATTGCTCCAATTATGTCGACACTAGATCTACCCACAGATCCATTTGCTTTTACACAAGTCCTAGGGAGAGCGATAGCAGAAAGCATAGCACGTATTGTGAGACATGGTGGTCAACAGAGCTATGGGAAGGCTGCTCAGATAGCCAAACTAACCCACAAGTTCACTAGCAGCAATGGGGATCCTAGGAGACATTTGGAAGTTTTTTTATCAAGTGTGTGAGGCCCTAGGAGAACGAAATGAGGTTTCCAAGATCAATGCCTTTAGTCTAACATTAGACGGGAAGGCATGGGATTGGTATAGGGTCAAGGAACACTTGAACGTCATCGCTCTTAGGAGATTGTTCTTGAAGAAATTTGTGCATGAAGGCGTCTTATGGGGTGTAGCTTCCCCAAAAGCTGATTCCAACTTTCCATTGCCTAAGAGACAACAAGGTCAAACTCAGGATATGGAAAGTTCCATAATGGAAGAAAGGTCTTTTTCCCGAAATGCAATCCCCTGGAATTCAACTTCAGAAGTTCCACCCTTGAACAAAGAAGTGAAATGCTATAACTGTCAAGGATTTGGACATCGCAGTATGGATTGCCCAACTCCTTTTGGATCAAGGTTTTCAGGGCAGGGAAGTCAGGGACCAAGATTCGAGACTCCAACTCCTTCTTCCAGAGTAATCAGGTTCCTTTTCGTCAAAATCAGGGAAATCCGAGAGGAAGACCCTCTAACCAACCCTTAGTTTCAATCTAAAGTAATGCAAGACCTCCACCTCAGAATAGGGGAAATCAAAGAGATATGTTCCCAATCCGGCCGTCCACTTCCAAGGCAGTAACGCTGGAAGTGATCGTTGAAGAAGAAGATGAAAGAGATTATACTCCACCACCTACGAGATGAGGACATCTTGCGTTTTTTAAGTGGGATAGGATGTAAGATTCCTCCCTTCATCTTTTGAGGCATAAAGGTGTAAGAGTCTCCCCTTTTGTTCTTGTAATTATTTCCCTCTCTGAAATAGAAGAAAGATCTTGTTTTACCCTGTTTTGGCATAGAGAGAGAAAATGTCTAGAGAGAGATAATCCAAAATTGAGATATCTTTGGATATAAAAATCATCCTAGTGTCTAAAATGGATTCCCCTGAGACAGAAGTTCAAAATGAACTTTCCAATGTGCATTAGGAATTAATTGAAAATGTGTATAAGGGACCTTAGTCTAAGGGTCTACATTTTTAAAAAAAATTAGATTATGGTCCAATTAAGGTTCCAATTGGCCAATTGGATTAATCCAAGTGTTGGGATGAGATAAATAAAAAATAATAAAAGAAAATACCCAAAAATGAGTAATTGCTCACATAGAATGAAGAGTTGACTGAGTACAAGGTTTATTAGTTAAAAATTATGAGATATTACTAAAAAAAAGAGATATTTTAGAATAATGATGCATTTTTGACACCTTGGTAAGGAAAGGGGGACTCTTGAGGTAGGCACCTCTTTCACATGTGCGGAAGGGTTTTTAATTCAAAAAAATTGTGATATTTTTATCTCTCCTCTCTCGTGGATCAAACCAAATCAAAAAGGGAGCCAAACTGGTCCAAATCTTGTCCAAATTGAGTCAAACTGAACCTAGAAAATTCTAGAACAACCCAATTGGACTTGATTAGTGGCCTCCCTCACCTATAAATAGACCCTCAGTCTTTTGTAAAAAAATATTGAAGCTATTCCATGATGCTAGTATTATATTAAAATAATCATATTTTTTATTATCCCTTAAATTTTTCTCTCTCTTGGGAGCTTAGAGCTCTCTCTCTCTCTCTACAACAACTCTTGGAGTTGCTCTTCTCCTCTTGGTGGACCAATTGATTGGTCGGGGGCTTCATTGCAATTAGAGAATCAAGCCAAACTTGGAGATAAAATCAAATTTTATGTTTTTTTTTTCAATTTTCTCAGTAACTTTCTTCTTCTCAACCCCTCTCAAGCTTGAGAAGCATTCTAAATGATTGTTTAATTCAAATCAAGCTTTCCCTTAAAGTCTTAATGCTTAATTAAGAGAAAGTTAATCTTTATGCTTATTTGTAATGCTTTCTTTAAGTAAATCTCTCTCTCTAAAAGAATAGCCATCCTTATGGCTAAATTCCTTAAAAAAGGATGCTTCTCAATGATAGTCTCTCAATTCAAAACTAAACTCTAGGCTTGATAAGATAGAGATTAAGAAAATGGTATTCTTATGATTTTTTGTTAACAAAATAATGGTTATTTCTTTTAGATTATTTATAAGTAGTTAAAAACTACTTTGATTGATTCTAAATGAGAAATAGATTATCCTATCAATTTGGGAAAAGAGAAATAATGGAATTAGCTTAATCTAGTGAGATAATCATAATTAATTTTATGATTATAGTTAAAATTATGATTTAAATTCATAGTTTGATTTTAAGCATAAAAGAGAACCTACTATCATATTTTCATTACAAGAGAACCTACTATCATAGTTTGATTTTAAGCATAAAAGAGAACCTACTATCATATTTTCATTACAAGCTTTTATTCTTTAGAAAACAATTGGGAATTATCAGTAATAGCAGCAAAGCTATGGCAAAATTTTTAAAAAATAATACATATCTTATTTTTATGCATAATGCTAAAAGAGGACTTCCTACCATCATATTCTAGGATTGAACATCCTATGCAAAAATAATGATTTTCATCATATTCATTGTGGGATCCCACTGCCCCCTCCGCGCACCGGATTCCCAATTGCTGGTAGCAACAGAGCGAAAGAAGCTCCCTCTTGCGCGGGGCAGGGTTTCCCACTCGGGGCCTCGCTCTCGAATGTCCGGGCATGAGACTAAGCTGGTGGTCATTCCGAAAACCGAAACCGAGAAAATTTTCCATGCCCGAAAAACGGGGACGATTCCACCATTTTGAATTTCTTAACGAATTTTTCTAACGAGGTCAAGATACTGAAGTAACCTTCATCTGAATAGACCAGATAGAAGGAAAACTATTACAAACTTAACTTGAAGCAATCAATGCTTTTTTCCTGATTGAATCAGGCACAGCCGTTGATCTATTCATTTGAGAAGTCTTCAGGTTATTATTTAACTATTCGAGTTCTAAGCGTATTCCTATTGATCAATTTTATTATTAAAACTCTACTGATTCCAGCCTAACCCCATCCGGCCCATGGGTTAGCCACCGCCCAACCACTGGAATTGGTAGAACCAGACAAGTACTCACCCACCCATAATTGAATGCCTTTCTTAACTTTTGTGCTAGCAGCGCAAGTAGCACTTCTTACATAGGGCAGAGATGCTTACTCGAGGCCTCGTCTCCACGGATGTCTAGACAAGAGACTAATTCCTTGGTTCTCCCAAAATTGAACTCGAAAAAGACTTTCCTTGCCCAGAAAGCATAGGCGATTCCTCGAGGAAAATTTATTCTAACGTAGTCAAGAGCCTTAAATTACCATTTTTCATTCCGACCAAACCCGCAGGTCACATGGCCAGGTCAAGGGAGGAACTTGCACTTGGATCATAGAGACCAACATTTTTTTCCCCGTTAAGAGGCACAACCATTGATTCTTTTCCATAGAACAAGGATTATCCGTGATTTACTTCAACTGTCATAACTTAACAGAATTAAGTCTTATTTTTGGGATCCATCAGTCCAGCCTAACCCCATCCAATCCCATGGGTTAGCCAACTACCCAACCACTGTATTGATAGGATCCATTTAGAAATTTGGTTATGTTTTGCCCCGAGTACCAGGGAAAAGAGTTCTAGGCCCCCTAGTTGGCACTTCAAGAAAAATTCAAGATAGCCACACCACTTACACACCCAATATGAAATTGCCTTTTTCACAGATTCGGCTGTCTTTAAAACAATCTTTTAATGAAACCATAGTATCACTGATCACAATCCTCCAAAATATCTAGCTTGAATTCCAATTTTCAATTGTTCCTTCATCGGTGTACCTATGGCATCATTGGCAACCAGAATGCTCACCACCTGCACACTCAGGGGCCTTTTCACTCAATAGTTTCTAGCTCATAGTACCTGGGAATATAATCACATAAGAAAATCCAGATGGACTCTCTGTTGAAGATCAGCAAGATCAACCAACAAGATCCATATAAAAGATCCATGGACTCATCCGTTTGAAGACCATCAAGGCCAATCAACCAGATCCATTCCCGTGATTATAAAACAACACCAACACATTTTTCTTCCGTGACGCACACATGGGTATCTTTGGCGACCTAGAGCCCGAGCACCGTATGGTCAGCACCCTCTAGGATCCTTTGTAGGTCACCTAGCGCTGCACTCATAGGCCGCTTCCTTGGTCCCTCATCCACCGTACGGGAAGCTCACCATTTTAATCGAACCAAGGCTGGTCAAGACCTCGGCTGACCTTGCCACGCGAAATGTCCTTCATTGACTCTATGTCAGCTGCTTTGCAACCTTATCACTTAGGTCCTCACCACCATGACCTTAATCTACAAGATAGTCAAAATGCTTCCCAGCATTTTTGACATAAAACAGTCTTTTAAAAATAGGTTTCATAAATACAGTTTCTAACAAACTCTCATCTTTCCACATCATTTCTCGTTATTCCACATTCTTCTACATCAATTCACATTGCTTATTCCACATCCATTCATATCTATTCCCATCATCCTTCATCCATTCACATCATATTATCTCTCATCACATCTATCCACATCACATCACATCTATCCACATCATATTATCTCTCATCACATCTATCCACATCACATCTATTTACATCCATTCATATCACAAAGAAATGAGGGTCTATAGGTGAGGGAGGCCCACTAACCAAGTCTAATTGGGTTCTAGATAAGATTTAGATTAGTTTTGTAAGATTACTCCCCAGCCCCACAAGATGTCCAGTTTCTTCCCCTGTAATCAATCCCCTTTTCAGAATAATAAAAGATCTTGTTTCTACCTAGAGAGAGAAAATATTCTAGAGAGAGATAATTCAATTTTTAGATATCTTTGGATGGAAAAATATTATTTCTTATTAAAATAAATTCTCCCAAAACAGAAGTTTAAAAAGAAATTCCTAAGGTGCATTAGAAATAAATTATAATGTGCACAAAAGACCTTACCCTAAGGACCTTTGTTTTCAAAAAATTTTGGATTAAGGTCCAAGTAAAGGTTTGACAAGCCAATGAGATTAATCCAAATGTAGGGAGGAGATAAATTAAAGAATAAAAGAAAAACCCCCCAAAAATGAGTAAATGCTCACATAAGATAAAGAGTGGACTAAGGACCAAAGAAAAGAATTAAAAAACTGAATTTTGACACCTCAGTCTCCCCTCATGAAGTAGACACCGTTTTCTCATCATTACCCTCAATTTTTAATCAATAAAATGAGATATTTTCATCTCTCCTCTCTCTTGTTTCAAAACTAGATCCAAAAAGTAAGCTGAACTGACCCAAAAATGGTCAAAAATTGACTAAACTAATCTAGAAAATTCTAGAATCAATTTGCTTGGTTAGAGGCTAAATTTTTCCTATAAATAGAAGCCTCTCCCTTTGTAAAAGCTTAATGGTGTTTATGCACTCTTACTCTACTCCTGTCCTGAGAGCCATCTACATTGAATTTTTTAATAATTCAATTATTTTTGGCCTAATCCTCTCCAAAGTGAATTGGTGGCCACTCTTGCTTCAAACAAGAGTAGAACCCTCAATCCCTCAAGCCAAAGGAGAGCTTACAAGCTCCATGTAGCTAATTTTCTTACTTTGTTACTAATTTTAATGAAAAATCTATGGTTTTCTTGATTTTTATGTTTTGCAAATGATTGAATTAAATTCAAAAACTATGCCTTTGATGAAAAGGCCACCCCCTTCTCTTCTTTACATTCCAACCTTTCTTAATCCTAGAAATATTAACTAAGTGATTAATTAAACTCTTCTTATTGATTACTCTCTTGAATTTAGAAAATTGTGTAGATTAGAGTTCTATAATTCTAAATTGGGTTAATTAAGTTAAGTGAAGAAAGATAAAAATGAGAAATGGTCAGCCATACAAAGGAGGTTATGGTAAAATTTTCTAGAATTTTGTGAAAAAGAAAGTTTGTTTTTATGTTATTCCAAAAGAGTAATTCCCACCATTTTTGCATCCAAAAGAAATATTCTAATTACTCCATGTACATATTCACCTATGAATATGCATGGATATCACTGATATTAATTATTAAATTTGATTTCTATGCATAGAAAGATGCATAAAGGAATTTTTTTATTATAAAAGTGTTATTCTTATTAAATTTGATTTCTATGCATAGAAAGATGCATAAATAAATTTTTTTATTATAAAAGTGTTATTCATATTAAATTTGATTTCTATGCATAGAAATATGCATAAAGGAATTTTTTTATTATTACAAAAGTGTTATTCTTATTAAATTTGATTTTTATGCATAGAAAGATGCATAATGGAATTGTTTTTTATAAAAGTGTTATTCTTATTAAATTTGATTTCTATGCATAGAAAGATGCATTAAAAAAATTATTAATTAAAAAAATATTATTCTTATTAAATTTAATTTCTATGCATAGAAAGATGCATAAAGGAATTTTTTTTATTATTACAAAAGTGTTATTCTTATTAAATTTGATTTCTATGCATAGAAAGATGCATGAAGGAATTTTTATTATTATTACAAAAGTGTTATTCTTATTAAATTTGATTTTTATGCATAGAAAGATGTGTAAAGAAATTCTTTTAATTATAAAAGTGTTATTCTTAATAAATTTGATTTTTATGCATAGAAAGATGCATAAAGGAATTTTTTAATTACAAAAGTGTTATTCTTATTAAATTTGATTTTTATGCATAGAAAGATGTAGAAAGGAATTTTTTTATTATAAAAGCGTTATTCTTATAAAAATTGATTTTTATGCATAAATAGATGCATAAAGAAATTCTTTTTATTTTAAAAGTGTTATTCCTATTAAATTTGATTTTATGCATATAAAAGGATTTTTTCTTGGATCTCAACACAGCTTACCACCCCGAGATGATGGTCAAACTGAAAGGATGAACCAAGTAATCAAAGATATACTTCGGTCATGCTGTGTGGCAGGGAACCAAAGAAGTGGCTAAGCTATCTACACCTAGTCGAATTCGCCTACAATGCTTCTTATCACCGAAGTATCGGGATGAGCCCTTTCAAAGTTCTGTATGGATAAGATTGCCTAACACTATTAACTTGGTCCAATCCATTGATTAGGGTCGAGATGTCCAGACAGATGCTTGACGACATGAAGCAGCAGATGTAGTCGCAAGGATATAAAAGCTGTCCAGGAAAGACAGAAGCAGTATTGAAAGATCCCTGCCTCTTCCGCGCAACGAATTCGGGGGTGCTAGCAGTGGAAGTAGCACTTCTTGCACGGGGCCAGGATCCTTCACTCGGGGCCTCGCCCACGGATATCCGGTCAAGAGACTAATCCCTTAGTTCTTCAAAAACCGAACCCGTAAAAACTTCCCCCTACCGGAAAGCACGGGCGATTCCTCTAGAGATATTTGTACTCTAATGTAGTCACGGTCATTACTGACCAAATTGATCTGACCAAACTTGCGAGTCACTTGGTCAAATCAAGGAAGAAACTTGCACTTGGATAATAGAAATCAACGCTTTTTTTTTCCCATCGAGAGGCACAGCCATTCATTCTTTTTCCATAGAACAATTACTATCCGGGATTTACTTCATCTATCATACTAACAGAATTGAGTGTCATTTTACGGATCCATCAGTCCAGCCAGTCCCATGGGTTAGCCAACTGCCCAACCACTATAGTGATGGGACCAATTAGGAATTTGGTTAGGTTTTGTCCGAGGTACCAGGGAAAAGAGTTCTCAGGCCCCCTAGCTGGATATTCATGCAAATTTAACGCCAGTCACACCACTTACACACCCAATATGAAATTGCCTTTTTCACAGATTCAGCTATCTTTAAAACAATCATTTAATGAAACCATAGTGTCCCTGATCATAATCCTCCAAAATATCTGGCTGAATCCTAATTTCCAATCATTCCTTCATCGGTGTACCTATGGAATCATTGGCAGCTAGAACGCTCACCACCTGTCCCTCACTCACGGGCCTTTTCGATAGTTCCTAGCTCATAGTACCCGACAATATATTCACTTATAAAAATCAAGATGGAATCTCCGTTGAAGATCAGCAAGATCAACCAAAAGATCCATATGAAAGAGCCATGGACTCATCCGTTGAGGAGACCAGCAAGGTCAATCAACCAGATCCATGCCTGATTTCAGAAAACAACTCTTACTCCTTGTTCCAATATCTTCCCCGACGCACGTGTGGGTATCTTTGGTGACCCAGAGCCTGAGCACACCGTATGGTCAGCACCCTCTAGGATCCTTCGTAGGTCACCTAGCGCTTCACTCATAGGCTGCTTCCTTGGTCCCTCATCCCACCGTAACGGAAGCTCACCATTTAAATCTAACTAAGGCTGGTCGACCAACCTCGCTATGCGAGACATCCTTCATTGACTCTCCGTTAGCTGTTGGTCACCACCACGACCTCATTTACAAGACGGTAAAAAATGCTTCCCCAGCATTTTTGACATAAAACAGTCATTTAAAAACAGGTCATAAATACAGTTCCTATAATGAACTCTCGTCTTTCACATTGTTCCACATCCATCCACATTACTTAATCCATATCCAATTCAGATGTATACCCATTCTCATCCAATCACATCATTTTCCATCTCATCACATTACTTAATCCATATCCAATTCACATGTATACCCATTCTCATCCAATCACATCATTTTCTTTCTCATCACATCTTTCCTCATTTATTCTCATCACATCTCCTCCACTCGCATTAACCCATATTCACATCCCATCACACCTCATTCATTTCACATCTATCTCAATTTACATCACATCTCATCTCATTCATTTCTCATCTCATCTCATTCATTCTTATCCCGATTCACATCACATCACATCTCATCCATTCACCTCCCATATCATACATTTACATCCGATTCACATGACATCACATTTCATTCATTCACACCCCGATTCACATCACATCACATCTCATTGATTCACTCACATCTCATTCATTCACTCACATCCTTTCACATACACATCCGTCTATAAGGACTCTTTAGAGGGATATTATGCCACAACTAGATTGCCAGAGCTAGATCTTCCTCATTACATCACATCTTATCACAACCTATTTTCATCTTATCACATCCTATCACATCCCATACACATCTTATCACATCCATTCTCATCTTATCACATCCTATCACATCCCATACACATCTTATTGTAGTTTACATCTTATCACATCCTATCACATCCCATACACATCTTATCGGATCTTATTTTCACCTTATCTCATTCATTCACATGCTATTCCCATTTAATAGCTTTTTCTAGGTTGATCTCGATAATAGAACTTTTTCTAAATTTCTGCCAATTGCTTGGCCTTATTAAAGGTTCTTGGATCTCAAATACCATGGGAATTCCTCTTTTTGCATTTAATTAATTGCATTCCAATGTCATGGGTTTCCTCTTTTATCATCAAATATTTCTCATAAAGTAATTTCATCTAAAATAAAATACCCATTAATTCAATATGCTAGGAGTTTCTCTTTTCCCATCTAAATGATGGAATTTCAAATGTCATAGGAATTCCTCTTTTAGCATTTAAATATTTGTCATAGATAAAAATAAATTTATCTAAAATCCATCTTTGCATTTAATTAAAATACTCATTAATTTCAATATACTAGGAATTTCTCTTTTCCCATCTAAATGATGGAATTCCAAATGTCACAGGAATTTCTCTTTTAACATTTAAATATTTCTCATAGATAAAATAAATTTATCTAAATTTTATCTTTGAATTTAATTAAAATACTCATTAATTCCAATATGTTAGGAATTTCTCTTTTCCCATCTAAATGATGGAATTCCAAAAGTCATAGGAATTCCTCTTTTAACATTTAAATATTTCTCATAGATAAAATAAATTTATCTAAAATTCATCTTTGAATTTAATTAAAATACTCATTAATTTCAATATGCTAGGAATTTCTCTTTTCCCATCTAAATGATGGAATTCCAAATGTCATAGGAATTCCTCTTTTAACATTTAAATTCATCTATGCAAAAAGATAAATTTAACTAAAATACATCCTTAATTTTTAAGTAAAATATACATTATTTTAGCATCCTAATTTTTCTCTTACTTCATTGGAACACATGGATTTCCATTGTCATGGTGGAGATTACTCTTTTAACATAAAAATGGATTACTAGAAATTCCTCTTTTTCCTAATTAACTATTTATGCATAAACATAAACTCAATTTGTCCATGATTATAATGAGAATCATTCAATTAATCTAGGATGATTAACTTTTTATGCATAAACATAAACTCAATTTTTTCATGATTATAATGAGAATCATTCAATTAATCTAGGATGATTAATCCTAGAATATGGTAGGAAGTCCTCTTTTCATATTATGAATAAAAATGATTTATACATTAATTTTTTAAAAATTTTACCATAGCTCCGTTGTAATTACTGATAATTCTCAATAATTTGAAAGCATAAAGTTTAGTAATATCCCTATGATTATAATAACCATTAATTGGATCAATATCCAATTATGGACTTGATTCTTAATTTTTCCATAAATTAAATAGCATAAAAGCATTGTGAAAAGCCACTTATTTGGCCTCTAATTTGACAAGCATAGAAATTACTTTTAGATTAGAGAATTGATTCATGAGAAGCTTCATTTGAATATAGAATAGGTCATAGGAATGACCATTCCTTGGGGGAGAGAGAGAGACATGCTTAAAAAAACATTATAATTTAAGCATAAATGGAAATTTATGTGTTTTATCACACTACAATTTATGTGGTTTTACCCTAGAAGGTGTACTAATGCAGGAAGGTCATGCAGTGGCCTATGAATCCCAAAAACTCAGAACGCATGAGAGGAATTATGTTGTCCACGACCTGGAACTACTTTCAGTAGTATATGCCCTGAAGTTGTGGAGACATTACCTACTGGGTCAAAGATTCACTTTGATAACAGATCATCAGAGCTTAAAGTGGATCTTCACTCAAAAGGATCTCAACATGCGCCAAAGATGGTGGATGTAGACCCTGTAGGAATTTGATTTTAAAATCAAGTACCGCCCAGGAAAAGAAAATGTGGTAGCAGATGCCCTCAGTAGAAAAGCCTCCTTGTTTGCAATTACTATAGTGTCAAATCCTTTGATTATTGAAGCAAGTGAGAAGATCATGCAGGATAGATTCTTTGGCCCTATTGCTACCCTACTGATGCAGGAAAGCAAAACTCCACAGGAGTTGAACTGAGTTCAAGGGTACAACCTGGATGATGGAGTTATGTACTATAATTGCAGGCTATGCATTCCCAATGATGAGGGAACTAAGGGTCAAATTCTGAATGAAGCCCATGACAACCTTATTGCAGGACATCCAGGTTTCATCAAAACCTACATGGCTATGAAGAAAAGCTTCTTTTGGCCAGGTCTAAAAAAGGATGTGCTTAATCATGTACGTCAATGTTTGACCTGTCAGAAAGTCAAGGCTGAGAGAGTAAAAATGCCTAGGAATTTACATCCATTAGACATCCCCAAGCTGAAGTGGAAATACATCAGTATGGATTTTATTACTGGATTACCCTCAATGCAATCAGGTTACAACTCCATCTTTGTGGTAGTTGATAGACTAACCAAAGTTGCCCATCTGATTCCAGTAAAAGAAACCTATATTGCAGTGGATGTGGCTAGAGTGTTCCTCAAAGAAATCTTTAAATTTCATGGCCTACCCAGAAGAATAGTAAGTGATCGAGATCCCAAATTCACGTCAAGATTCTGGACTGCATTTTTTGAAGCAGTAGGAACTTTCTTGGATCTCAGCACCGCTTACCACCCTGAGACCGATGGTCAAGCTGAAAGGGTGAACCAAGTAATCGAAGATATACTTTGGTCATGCTATGGCAGGGAACCCAAGAAGTGGCTAAGCTATCTACACCTAGTCGAGTTCGCCTACAATGCTTCTTATCACAGAAGTATTGGGATGAGCCCTTTCAAAGCTTTGTATGGACAAGATTGCTTAACTCCATTAAGTTGGTCCGACCCATTGATTAGGGTCGAGATGTCCAGATAGATGCTTGATGACATGGAGCAGCAAATGCAGTAAATTCCTAAAGATATAAAAGCTGCCCAAGATAGACAGAA
Source organism: Cibotium barometz (assembly GCF_041138505.1). Taxonomy (NCBI): domain Eukaryota; kingdom Viridiplantae; phylum Streptophyta; class Polypodiopsida; order Cyatheales; family Cibotiaceae; genus Cibotium; species Cibotium barometz. The sequence goes on from NC_141051.1 coordinate 59,306,547, forward strand.
GCAGTATGCAGATAAGAAGAGGTCAGATAGAAAATTTGAAGAAGTAGATATGGTCTTCATTCGAGTACGCCCCAAAAGAAGTTCTCTATCTCTTGGGAAGTACAAGAAGTTATCGCCCAGATATTGGGCACCATATCTGATTACAAAGAAAGTAGGTGACTTAGCTTATGAGCTTCTTTTGCCTCCTCATCTCAAAGTACATAATGTATTTCATGTCAGCCTTCTTAAAAAGTATATACCGAGCCCAAATCATGTGCTTGATGATGAAATCTTAACTTCTTCAACCCAAGGGCAGATGGAACTCCAACCTGAAGAAATCCTTGATGTTCGAGAAAAGGTTCTCAGGAACAGAATTCTGAGAGAATAATTGGTCAAATGGAAGTTATATCCTTTTGAAGATGCCACCTGGGGGAGGAAAGAAGCCGAACTGTTATGAGATTACTCCCAGTTTGCAAGATGAGGACATCTCGCATTTTTCAAGTGGGAGAGAATGTAAGATTCCTCCCTAGCCTCTCAAGATGTCTAGTATCTTCCCCTGTAATCAAATCCCTCTTCAGATATATAAAAGATCTTTTTTCTACCTATTTTGGCTTAGAGAGAGAAAATGTTCTAGAGAGAGTTTATTCAAATTTTAGATATTTTTGGATGGAAAAATATTTCTTCTTATTAAAATAAATTCCCTCAAAACAGAAGTTCAAAAAAAATTTCATAAGATGCATTAGAAATCAATTATAATCTATTCAAAAGGCCTTATCCTAGGGGTCCAGATTTTTTGAAAAATTTTAAATTAAGGTTTTGAGGGGCCAATCAGATCCATCCAAATGTGTGGAGGAGATAAATAGAAGAAATAAAGAAAATCCTCCCAAAAATGAGTAAATACTCACATAAGATGAAGAGTGGACTAAGGACCAAAGGAAATACTAAAAAAATAAAATTTTGACACCTCAGAGTGGGGATTCCCCCTCATGAAGGAGGCGCCATTTCACATGTGTGGTGGAGTTTTAAATTCCCAAAAATTGAGATATTTCATCTGTCCTCTCTCCTAATTCAAGTCTAGTTCCAAAAAGTAAGCTAAACTGACCCAAAAATGGTCAAAAATTAACCAAACTGATCTGGAAAGTTTGCTTGGTTGGAAGCTCACTTTTTCCTATAAATAGAAGCCTCCCCCTTTGTTGAAGCTTAATAGTGTTTTATGCATTGTTACTCTACTCCTCCTTAGAACCAAAAACTGTGAATTTATTAATAATTCATTAGTTTTTGACCATTCCCTCTTCTAAATAGGTGGCCACTCTTGTTGCAAACAAGAGTAGATCCCTCAAACCATCAAGCCAAAAGAAAGCTCCCAGAAATTCATGAAAGTTAGAAATCCTACTTTTTCTTTATTCTATTAATGGTTTTCTAATTTTTGTTATCTTTAAAATGATAAATTGATGCTATGCCTTTTTGGAAAGGCTTTCCCCCTCTCTCATTCTTAAAATTAGCCTTTCTTTATCCTAGATAAGTAATCAAATTGTTAAAATTAAACTTTTCATATTGTTTCTCTTTTAAAAGTGGAATTCGATTAGTTTTTAGAATGCTTTAAACCATTTGGGGATAATTTTTAAGTAATTTAAGGTTAAGAAAAATTGAAAAATGGTCAACCATATAAAGGAGGTTATGGTAAAATTTTGTAAAATTTTGTGAAATAAGTTTTATCTTTTATTATTAAAAAAGAGTAATCCCCATCATTTGTATATTCTAAAAGTGTTATTTTCAATTCAGGCATAGAAAAATGCATAGTAGAAATATTTTTATTATAAAAGTGTTATTTCCATTAAAATTAAATTCTATGCATAAAAAGATGCATATTGATTATTGTTTTATTATAAAAGAGTAATTTTCATTAGATTTAAATTCTATGCATATAAAGATGCATATTGATTATTATAAAGAGTGATTTTCATTAGATTTAAACTCTATACATAGAAGGATGTATATTGGATAATTTATTTTTATTATAAGTGTTACTTTCATCAATTTTGATTTTTATGCATAAATAGATGCATAAAAGAATTTTTTTTAATTATAAAAGTGTTACTTTCACCAATATTGATTTTTATGCATAAATAGATACATAAAAGATTTTTTTATTATAAAAGTGTTACTTTCATCAATGTTGATTTTTATGCAAAAATAGATGCATAAAAGAATTTTTTATTATAAAAGTGTTACTTTCACCAATATTGATTTTTATGCATAAATAGATGCATAAAAGAATTTTTTTATTATAAAAGTGTTTCTTTCACCAATATTGATTTTTATGCATAAATAGATGCATAAAAGAAATTTTTTAATATAAAAGTGTAACTTTCATCAATTTTGATTTTTATGCATAAATAGATGCATAAAAGAATTTTTTTTATTATAAAAGTGTCACTTTCATCAATTTTGATTTTTATGCATAAATAGATGCATAAAAGAATTTTTTTATTATAAAAGTGTTACTTTCATCAATATTGATGCACTTAGATAATAGAAACCAACACTTTTTTCCCCATTGACAGGCACAGCCGTTGATTCTTTTTCCATAGAACAATTACTATTTGGGATTCACTTCATCTATCGTACTAACAGAATTGAGTCTCATTTTATGGATCCATCAGTCCAGCCATCCAGTCCCATGGGTTAGCCAACCGCCCAACCACTGTAGTGATGGGATCCAATTAGGAATTTGGTTAGGTTTTGTCCTGGGTACCAAGGAAAAGAGTTTCGAGCCCCTAGCCAGATATTCATGCAAATTTGACGCCAGTCACACTACTTACACACCTCGAGAGAATCCTCCTCGGGTGAAGAATGCTTTTTCCTCTCCTGCTGTTGAGTCGAGCTCTTTCTTCTCTTTGCCTCTGCTCTCTTGCTCTAGTAGAGCTGCTTCTATCTCGTGTATCTTCAGTTCAGGTACATTCTTTAGTGTTGCTACAATGTTTTCATAATCTCCTTTGTCCACACTCTTCAAAAGTACAGCTAATGCTTCATCATCTTCTACCTTTTTGCCAATAGCTGCCAGCTGTTGCTTAATACTTTTATATTTGTTCAAGTGTGTGAGTAAGGGTTCACTTTCCTTCATGTCCAGTTTGTAGAATTGCATTAATAGATTTATCTTGGAATTTTTTGCTTGTGTACCAAATAATTTATTGAGTTCATCCCATGCATCTTCTACCCACTGTATCCCTGTGATATGATGAATGATCTCATCATTTAAACTGAGTGCAATAAGCCCCAATGCTTTTTCATTCCTACTCTTCCACTCATTTTCTCCTCTCTCTGGGCATTCATCTCTCCCTTCAACTAATCCCCACAGATTTTTCCTCATCAGCAAATACATGGTTTTTGTTTGCCATGTATAAAACTGTTCCCCATTAAATTTGGCTATTTCCTGTGCTGAATTCATGGTGATGTGAAGGGGGTCTTACCTTTTGATCCAAATTCAAGATTCAAGGGCAGTGTCTACCCTTTTACAACTCAATCTGGTGTTTAATAGATGATTACAACAATTTTATCAGCATAAAATCACCAGAAATTACATTAAATTGAGAGTAACCAATTTGTACGGGATGGTTGGAGCATCAAACCAACTCCGATTTGCAATCTGAAGCTTTAGGGATCTGTATCAGATACCTAATGGTTAATTTGAACCCTCAATTGCACCAAAGTACAATGATTAGCACTGATTAATCACTGATTAGCAAATTAATGCTTTGGTTTGTGTGCAGAAAACAGAGTATGCGGGGAGCTCAGATCTGGTGCCTTCCACTTCAAATGAGCTCAAATGCTTTCAAAGGCATCAATAGCAATGAGTCTAGTAGAGGATTAAGCCAAGAAACACAAGATTTGACCAAATAATGAAAGCTTAATCTCTGTTTTACCAAAATCACCTGCAGATTTGATGAAGAGCTTGGATCTCACTGTAGACTTGATGAAATTGATTTCTGTCTTCACCAGCTTGTAGAGCATGCTTGATTACCCCTTGGGCTAGGAGGAATTGAAGCAATTTGATTGGAGCAAGGAGAAATCTGCAGTTTCCTTCAGAAAAAACGCGTCGGCTAAAACGTTGATTTTCGCTTCTTCCGTTGGCGGTTTGCTGCGTGGAGTAGATGGGCTGGTAGCCAGGGGTGTTGGCTAGCTTAAGCTAGAAGCTTGTGACCTAATGTGATGTGTGCTAAGTGCTAGAGACCCTCCACTGGCTGGGGGTGAAGGGGAAGAGTGAAAACTCACTAAAAACTGATTTTTTTTTTGCTAATTACTTACTAATCCTGATTAATTCACTAATGGGCTCATAAATCTGGTTGATTCTAGGCATGGCTCTGATACCATGTTGAAATTTGAGCTAAATGATGAGCTATGGTGGATCAAACACTAGAATCAACATAATTAACAAAGTGATTAGCAAGTGATTAAGACGTAATTAGTGAATAATTAGCAGATAGATTAATGTAGGCATGGATACTCAAAAAACCAGCAAATTCTCATTAGGGCTATGCCTCAATTTATAGTGTTTACATCAAGCATCAAATCCCCTTGATTTCTCCATGATTCACTCCCTGAATATCTCCACCTCTTGCCTGATTCTCTCCACCTCTTCTCTTTTCCCTGATTATCTCCCAGAATATCTCCACACTCCTAAATTCCCTCATGCTACCCATTATTCTCTCCCAGTAGATTCTCCTAACCTTTTCACAGGTTCTTTCACAATTACATCTCCTCTTTTACAGCCTCTATCCAAGAGCTTGTTCCCACACACACCCTTTTCACTTGTATATTTCAACACTTCATTGACTATCCGTTAGCTGGTTGCAACCTTATCACTTAGGTCCTCCTCACACAACCTTTATCAAGATAGTCAAAATGATTCCCAGCATTCTTGACATAAAATAGTCTTTTAAAAACAGGTTTCATAAATACAGTTTCTAACAAACTCTCATCTTTCCACATCGTTCCACATCATTTCTCGTTATTCCACATTCTTCTACATCAATTCACATCGCTTATTCCACATCCATTCATATCTATTCCCATCGTCCATCCATTCACATCATATTACCTCTCATCACATCTATCCACATCCCATCACATCCATCCATATCACATCACATCTATTTATATCCATTCAAATCCACATCATATCTCATCACATCCATCCACATCACATCACTTCCATCCACATCACATCACATTTATTTACATCCACATCACATCACTTCCATCCACATCACATCACATCCATCCACATCACATCACATCTATTTACATCACATCCATCCATATCACATCACATCCATTTACATCCATTTAAATCCACCTCACATCTCATCCATTCACATCACATCACATCCATTCGCATCCATCCACATCTCATCATATCCATCCACATCTCATCACATCCATTCACATCACATCACATCCATCCATTCGCATCCATCCACATCTCATCATATCCATCCACATCTCATCACATCCATTCACATCACATCACATCCATCCACATCTCATCACATCACTTCACATCCATTTAGTACGGTTACTCTACTTTCGATACTAATAGAACTTTTCTAAGTTTCTGCCAATTGCTTGGCTTAGTTGAAGGTAACTTCTTTCTCAATCCCATTAGATCTACGTATCAAAGTGTTGTTGAAGGTTTAAAACAAAAAAATAAACTTTATCAGAAATTTATAGTAAAAACTCAGAAAGAGCATTTATGTATTGTATTTTCATTCCTTAAGCTTCATTAATGAGGACTAAATCTAAACTTCCGTTTACTTATTGGATCCTTGATTCTCTCAGGATTCCAGATTCCCTTTTCTGATTAAGAATTATCCAAGTTTTCTCGATGGATAATTTTCACATTCTTTCTCAAATTTCTCAAAATAAGATATATTCAATATTCTTCTTTTTGAATAAAAGATTCATGGGATTTACAAAATCAATTCTACCCATATTTCTTAATAAAAATGATAGTACTCAAAATTCCACTTTTGATAAATACTCATATTTTAAATTATGCCAAAAATTCTTCTTTTAACATTTAATTATTTGGATCTCGAATATCATGGGAATTTACAAAATCAATTCTACCCATATTTCTTAATAAAAATGATAGTACTCAAAATTCCACTTTTGATAAATACTCATATTTTAAATTATGCCAAAAATTCTTCTTTTAACATTTAATTATTTGGATCTCGAATATCATGGGAATTCCTCTTTTTACATCTAAATTCTTATGCATAAAAATAAATTTATCAAAAATTTCTCTTTTTTCTTAATGAATTAATTATGCATAAATACTAAAAAGTATTTTCCATGAATATGATAAAAATCATTCTTTTTGCATAAACTATCTAAACCTAGAATATGATAGGAATTCCTCTTTTTGCTTTATTCAAAATATGCATAAATTTAAGATTTATCTTTTTTTGGAAAAATTTGCCATAGTCTCGCTGCAATTACTGTTAATATTCAGTTTTCTATTTGAATTGAAAACTTGTAATGAAAATATGATAGAAACTCCTCTTTTATACTTAAAATTAAATTATGCATACTTAGCATAATTATAGCCATAATTATAAGCATAATTATGATTAAGAGGGGTGAAGATCAAGTGTTCCTTAACCCTGAGAGTTCTATACCAATCCCCTGCCTTCTCGTCTAATGTTAGACTAAAGGCATTGGTCTTGGAAACCTCATTTTGTTCTCCTAGGGCCTCACACACTTGATGAAAAACTTCCAAATGTCTCCTAGGATCACCATCGTCTTAGCACGCAGTGAACTTGTGGATTAGCTTGGCTATCTGAGCAGCCTTCCCATGGCTCTATCCACCACCATCTCTCACAATAGGTGCTATGCTTTCTGTTATCGCTCTCCCCAAGGCCTCCGCAAAAGCAACTAGGTCTGTGGTGGTGGGTGGAGTTTGGTTCTGGCATAACTAGAGCAATGATTGGAGCAGGTGGAGGTGCAACACGTGTCACTGCATGAGGGTGCATTGGTCTAAACCCTAGTGGGGGTAGATGTGCGACATAAGGCATGTGACCTACTGGTGTCCCAATAGGTTCTCTAGCCATGTGGGCATTAGGTGCAGCTGGTCGCACAACAAGAGCTAGTAGCCCACTTACTCTAGGTGCAGCTGGTCGCACAACAAGAGCTAGTAGCCCACTTACTCTGGATGGGTGCACTAGAATAAGATGTGACCCCTCTAGGAATGGTCAAATTAGATATGCCATGCACAAGGGTATCCATGTGTGAAGTGGTATTGGCTACCATAGTCACCGTGGGCATGTGGCTCAAAGGCAATTTTGCATCAGTCCTAGGTGCCATAGTAGATGCAATCCCATCCAGTGGAGAAGGCAGTGATTTAGTATTATCTTGGGTGGGGGTAGCTAGTGATTTATTATTATCATGCTAGTCTACCCTTGAGTCCCCATAGCATGGCCTTGTGGGTTAGAGGATGTGGGTTGGCAGCCAGGTGATATTATAAAAGTAGGATCCGTTGGGCTCATAGGAGGTGTTACCATTTCGCTCATTGTGGGCATCCTTGCTTTGGAAGTCCCAAATTGCACCATGAGTCTTTGGATTCTGTCATGTTCAATGATCCCATATATATAATCGCAGATACCTTGTAATCATTCCTCCTTTGTTGTGGCTCCCGATATGGATTGGACAATCCCTTCGCTTGGCTTGTGGCGAAATCCACAAGAGTCTCTGTGGATGCGTCATTCCCCTAATCATTTGTGAGAAGACGTGGATCCATGATTTGCATGCCTAGCTCCTTCCCCAAGGTAGATGCAATGTTATTGTTTGTATCAAGACTATCGAGCACTGCTTGTGCAGTCCTCGCATGGGACTCGTATTGGGCTGATTGGGATACTAAACGTTGTTCTACTAATTGCAAGGTATCTTCCTCCTTTTCTCTGGCATCTTAGATCAATTTTGCTACCACCTGCACTTCTTCTAATGTCCTACCATATCGAGCATAAACACTTGTTCAGGGGGTTGTTCGATGGTCACAGTGCAGTAGGTGTGCAATAGGAATTGCATGGATAGGGATAGTAACACGAACACTCCCAACGATGAGAGTACAGCAGGTGTCTCTCTGGAGTTGACCTCAACTCCTTCATCATATGGCCTATAGGTCATAAGGTTTGGCTTAGAGGTAGTGGTTGACATCAAATCTCTGAGGTAGCTAGCTACGCAGCCAAAAATACTGGTGGTTGGGGTACTGGGGATCCTTCCATTGAGTCAAAATCTAAAGATGTCTCACTCGTCCCTCTAGTAGCGGTCCTTGAACAACGCTAAATTGGGTTCCGATCGAAGGTTCTGAGTTCAGTGTACGCTGCTGGTATGTACCTAGTTTGATAGATGCACTATCATCTATTTCAGCCTCTAATACATGCCCATATCATAGGTGCATGTGGTTATAGGGTGCATGAAAGTCCTATAGATGCCCTGGACAAGTTTTATAAAATTTTAGGAATTTTTTTAAATGAATTTTTTTGGATTAGCCAAAGTTTTTCTTAAACATGTGTTTTGTGTTTCTTAACCCATCTGGCACCAGAAATAGTGTACTTTTTTCGGGTGGGTAAAACGCTGCAGGGCACTAGCTCCCATAGTTAAGCTCCTTTACTATATAAAATTGTAATTTTTTTGGGTGTCACACAAGTGGCGTCAATGTGATCGCAACAGCCTAAAACATATAATAGGCAAGTTTGTGCTAGCACTTCCCGAAAAATTTCTAAATTCCCCGCCGACCTTTTACCTTTCCCCCTTCACCTTTTCCCTTTTCACTTTTCACTTTTTACTTTTTATTTTTTATTTTTTAAGATTCACTTTTACTATTTACTGTTTACACTTTCTCTTTTTGGTTTCACCGAAAAGGGGGTTTTCCTAGAATCTGACTTGGGGCCTTCACGCATTAAATGCCTCCAACCACACAACTGATTTTTATAAATTTGTGGCTACTGGCCTAAAAGCCTCCACACATTAAATGTAGCCAGCCAATTAAGATGCCCTGAATTAGGGAGAGGATTAAGTGTAATAAACCTGTTTTAATTAAGATGCCCTGAATTAGAGAGAGGATTAAGTGTAATAAACTCGTTTTAATTACACGAATGCAAAATTACAAAAAATGCAAAAAAAAAATCACAAAAAATTTTGTGTGTGCCCAATCCTCCCCTAATTTATGTTATTATCCCAATTTCTCTGCATAAGGAGTCAAAATTGGAATGAACCCTTTGCTAGGAAACCAATTTTATATGTTGGAAGTTCCAACTCCTCCAAGGTCTCTCCCTCCCGTCGTAATAGCAATTGCACAATGCCTATAGGAGTGTTCAAGGTGATTGTTTATATGGATTCATCAAGTGAATACAACGAGTCATGTACCCAAGTTCCACCAAGGATGACATCATACTCAAGAAAATCTGGGGTAATTCCACATTTCCATTGATTGTTTGAGTAGCATAATAGCTAAACCAACCTAGAACTTTAATGTTTTATCCATTGGCACGCAAGACCATTGTCTTCAGGGATGATTTTAGGTTGTCCCAATGACACTTAAGTGTCTATAGTCATGATGTTATGACTAGCTCAAGGGGGGCTAATCAATGCCGGTTTGCAAATCAACATTATTTTCCATAGGGAAATCTAACCATACCATTATAGAATCTTCAAGTGGAACCATGGATGTTTCAGTTTTTGTTTCAGCTTTAGATCTCGTGTCAGTTTCATATTCCAATTCACTTTCATCCTTTTTTTGGCTCTTAGCTTTTTGAAGAGTGCCCAATGTGTACAATGGTGCACTTGGTCCTTTGGCAACTTTAATTGAGGTCTGTTTGGAAACTTGTGAATCCTCATAGTCCTGTTCTATGTAGCTCTTGATGTCTTGGTATTACTCATGTTTAGTCTTTAAAGGTGCAAGTGTTGACACTATGCTGGCTTCACCAACCACGAGAGAAGAGCACTCCTCCAAATGAGGATTTTAGAGATTGCTTTAATTTCATAAGGGATTCATCAAATTCCTCACGTGCTTTTTCAACCGCATCGTTTGTGCAATCTGCCTCAAATGAATCTTCTATAGAGAGTACGTCTTCCTCTTAAAAGGGGAAGCAATACTCCTCCGATTTTTATATTTTGGTTGATTTTTCAGGTTTGACATTATGAGGTTCAATCACAACCAGTGATCTTATATGACATTATGAGGTTCAATCACAACCAGTGATCTTATATGACATTCAACAATGCTTAGCATGTTCTCTTGAGCTTGGTTTTTGCATTTTGCATATGTCATGTGATCATAATTTTCAAGTTGGGGTGGCTGGGCGGGTTCTACTTTCTTGATTAGTCTCCAAGGTGCACTGAAGAGTGACAAATCAAAACTTGTTTCATCCTCACTAAGTGACATACTAGAACTTGTTTTGTCCTCTGACTTTCCTTAGATCGTCAAGTTTTCATTAGGTTTTCTCATACAATGAGAACAAACTTTCTTTTTTGATTTTTTGTTCTTTGTCTTATCCATGGGTTTTGTCATTTGAGTGGTAGTCTTTGAGGTGGATGCTTCTGCATCATGTATAGCTTTTGGCTCTTTTGGGGTTAGGTCCTCCATAGGCTCCTTTCCCCTATCCTTTATTTCAACTTTCGTGTCGATAGTTTGTTGCCCCTTTTATTTCTTGGGTTTAGAAGGTTTTACTTACTCTTTTGGTTTCTACTTTAAAACATGCTTTTCAACCTATTTCAAAGTGTTTTCTTTTGAATTATTTTTAATTGTTTCTCGTGCCTTAGCCTGCAAGCATGTAAGCACATTCAAGGGTACCTAAAAAGTGTCTGTTTTGCACACTTGAGATGTTAAGAGTTATATTTTGTGAGATTGGTTGCAGTGAAGAAGCTCGCCTTATGCAATCTTGGAATATGTGATCGATGCCACATTGTTCACATATGAGTTGCAAGGTGTCAATGACAGTGGGCAGCATGGAAGTATTCCAAATTGTGCATTCTACCACTTTGTGTGGTCCACGACAATAGAAACACTGAAGTGTTTCCTTAAATGTTGAAAAGTTGTAGGGGAGAAGGGAGCTTGAGCTCTTGCAAGCACACACACAATCTCACAAACCCTAGAAGAGAACACACAAGGTGAGAGGCTGAAAATTGTTCTTCTTCTTCTCCAACAAAATAGGTCTACAAAAGAGAAAAAGTGACTAACACACATACTAGAGTATATACAAGTGGTCCATAATGTGAACACGTTAAAGTGGAGTGGGTAGATGTGGACTAGTCAATGTAGTCTAGCTGTAGAATCTTTGGCGAAGATATGTTGATGCCATCTACCAAACCCGCCAGTGATGTAAATGTCAAACGGTCATGCAGGCGCCTCATGAGTGTCAACTCATGTTGAGCTTGACATCTCAGCACTCCCCCTCAAGCTCAACTCTAGCTCATGAACTCCAAGCATATCTTGAAATCTACAAAGCTTCTTAGCTCCCAAGGCCTTCGTGAAGATGTCAGCGACCTGATCCTACGTTCTGACATAGGCAAAGTCGATGTTGCCTGCAAGACTCTCTTCTTGATAAAGTGGTAATGTACCTCAATGTGTTTCCTCCGCACATGGAAAATTGGGTTCCTGGCCAACTGTATACTACTAAGATTGTCACAATATATGATAACCTTTCTCTCCACATGCAACCCCAAATTGGCCAAGTAGCTTGAGTAACCAAGCTACCTCACACATTGCCACACCAGACTCCTCTGTACTTTGTCTCTATACTCGACAAGGCAATTGTGGGATTCTTCTTGCTACTCCATGTCACAGCAGCACTCCCCAATGAAAACATAAATCCACTGGTAGATCTCCTATCTGAGATGCTACCTGCCCAATCTGCATCTGTGTACCCATATAGCTCCAATGGTACACCTGCTACATAAAACAATGTATAATCAACAGTGGCTCTCAAATACCAAAGTGTGTGTCACACACTGTCAAGATGTGGTTTGCGCGGAACTTGCATAATCTAGATCTCCTATCTTAGATGCTACCTACCCAATCTGCATCTGTGTACCCATATAGCTCCAATGGTACACCTGCTGCAGCCTGCATAAAACAATGTATAATCAACAGTGGCTCTCAAATACCAAAGTGTGTGTCACACACTGTCAAGATGTGGTTTGCGTGAAACTTGCATAATCTAGATCTCTAAGCCAATAGTGTAACTCAAATCTAGCTTGTTGATTGTGACATAGATCAAACTCCCCACAATCTTCCTGTACATAGTGGGTGGGGTCCTCCAACACATAACCTGCATCCGCACTGAGCTTGCCATTTTGATCTAATGGCATTGAGATTGGCTTACAATCAACCATCCCATACTTGGACAACATGTCTAATACATACTGTCTCTGTGATAGCCAAATACCATCAGGTGTGTAAATGATCTCAATGTCCAAAGAGTAGTGCAGATCTCCCAAATCCTTTATGTCAAACTTCCTTTTAAGAAGACTTTTCACATTCTCAATCTCTTCCAAGTTGTCACCCCCATCAATAAGATCATCTACATAGATAGTGACCATCACAATACCCTTATCACTCTTGCACACATACAAAGAGTGATCTTCTATATCTGCCATATGAAAGCCAATAGTCACAAGATACTCAGCAATCTTGTCATGCCATGCTTGTGGAGCTTGCTTTAGCCCATACAAGGCCTTATGATTCTTGCAAGTCACCATGCAAGAATGCATTTTTTAGATCCATCTAATGTAAAACCAGCCTTTAGCTGCAACCACCACAATCACGGTGCTCATAGTTGCCATCTTTGCAACCGGGGCAAATGTCTCCTCATAATCAATCCCATATGTCTATGCATATCCTTTGGCTACTAATCTAGCCTTGTACCTGCTTATGCTACCATCACTATTATGTTTCACCTTATACACCCACATCTAATAGCTTTCTTGCCTTCAGGCAATGACACCAAATCCCAAGTCTCATTTCCATACAATGCATCCATCTCCTCATCCATAGCTTTCTCCCAATACACATTTCCAATAGCTTGATCAAAACATGTGGGCTCTACAACCTACACAAACATGTGGGCTCTACAACCTGCACAACTTTTTCCATGTAAGCATAGTGATGTGCCACATAACCATCGTAAGTCAACCTTTGCACAGGGTTTTTGACTCTTCTAGATCTTCGTAACTTTGCATTCATGGCTTCTAAGGCCTTCTTCACACACCAGGTGTCCTCATTGTTTGCTAGAATCCCAAGCTCCTTATCAGGGCTCATCTCGGAGCCACTAGACTCTCCATCAACAAGAGAATGCCTTGCAAAAATATCATGCATACCAAGGGGCTCAACCACTTTCTCTTTACCTTTATGTGATATACCAAGTACATTTCCAGGAGACTGGTATTATGATGCAGCCTACCACTCCATGGTCTATCAATAGAACTGCTGCATAAGGACTCACTTGATCCACTTAATGATGACTGTGATTGATGACTTGCATTCTGTGAAACCACATTTCCACTTACATTAGTCCCAACAACATCTTTTTTAGTAGCATACCAACTACTCATCTCATCAAATACAACATCCCTGCTTACCCTTAGTTTACATGTAGCAGGATTATAACATCTATATTCCTTTTTCTCAAGGGAATACCCAATAAACACATATTTTTCTTCCTTTGAATCCAGCTTAGTATGCAACTCATCTGGTACGTGCACATATGCAATACATCCAAAAACTTTCAAGTGAGACAAATCAGGTTTCTTGCCAGTAAACTTCTGCTCTGGCGTTACATCATGTATGATTCTCTCCACCTCTTCATTTTTCCCTGAATATCTCCCAGAATAACTCCACACTTCCTAAATCCTCTCATACTACCCTTTATTCTCTCCCAGTAGATTCTTCTCACCTTTTCACAGGTTCTTTCACATTTACTCAATCTCTTTTACAGCCAATGGCAGTTTACCAACATGTGCAGTGGGATGCGTAGTATCATTACTTGTTTCTACATAACCTAGTTTTTTTATTTTTTGCATATCTCTAAACCACTCAGCAATGACTGGTCATGTGGTTAGAGGCACTAGAATCCACATACCATATATCATAAGATCCTAACACATCTATTATGAAACTAAGCATGTGTTGCATTACAAACAGCTTCTCACTTCTATCATCACCTCCATGTTTGCTAGATGATGCATAGTTGCCTTGCTGCTACAACTTCCCACTTTTAATGTCATTCTACTTTTTGTAGCCGTCCTTTTCCATGTGTCTTGGATTGCCACAGTAATAGCACTCTATGCTATTTGCATTTTGATTTCTTTGCCAACCACCTCGGCCTCTTTGGCTCCCCCTACTAGACTAGCCTCTTCCACCTGTGTATGATTGTTGCTGTGAATCATTGGGCTGTTGTTGTCTAGAATTCTGATTTCCTTGTTGGCCACCATCTTGGCCTCAACCACAGCCTCTACCTCTACCTCTACCTCTACCTGAATTTAAGTAGAAGGCGTGTTTGTTCTTGCTTTGTGAAGAAGACTTCTCACCTAAAGCCTTTTCTTCTATGATCAGCATAGATATCAAGTCCCGAAAGTTGGGAATATTCTCCCTAACTGCAATGGAGGTCTTGAATGGCTTGTACTCTTTGCAAGCCCATTCAGATAGACACTCACTAAATCATCATTGTCCACTGATACATTGATAGACCTAAGGGATTCAACAATCTTTAAGGCATATTCATTGATGGAAATGCTTTTCTTTTTCATAGTATGCAACTCTTGCTTTAACTGTAACTTCCTTGCCTTTATGTTAGTCTAGAACATCTGAACCAGATTCTGCCACAACTGCTGGAGTGTTTGCATCCTGTATGTGTCCTATCATAGTGTCTGTGACACTAATTGAAAGCCAGTACATGACTTTTCTTGCACTCTGATTCCAATCCTTGAATGCCTTTATATCTAGAGGAGTGGTATTCTCCTCACATATAGCTCTGGAGACTCCTCATTGTCTCCTTCTACATAATCCCAAAATCCTTTACCCATTAGGAAATTGGTTATTTTAAACTTCCAGGCATGAAAGTTATTCTTATCTAGCTTCTCACTAACAATCTGATTAATTCCGTCAGACATGTTTTCCTGCAGAAGCAATCAAATAACATGCAAACAGACAACTTTTGTATGCAACCTATAATACAGCAGTATCTCCTGTAACTGCTGCAGCAATGGTACTTCAGCACATGTACATACACCCAGTATCAACAATACATGTGCAAACCCTATTTGCACTTCCAAAATGCAATGTTCGAGCATAAATAGTTCTCTACTAAAACTTCCAAAAAACTGTCGCTCGAAAATACCCTACAGTGAACGAGGCCAGTAACATGCCCGAAATGCGAATCTGGATGAAAAAAATGTTGTCAAATAGTTCAATAAGATAGCATTCCTATCTTGTAGCTCCACTCCTACAAAGACAGCTCCTCAATCCGATATGTGTAGCTCCTAGAGCTACTGAGGGGGTGTTGTACCTAAACCAAGAAGGGGAAAGAGATGATGGTGCTCTTACCCGTGGAGTATCACTTCCTTCCTTGCTTGTTCTTGCCTCTTACTTGCCTCCTTAGCTCTCACACAAACTAGGCTCTAATACCATAAAGAGAATGTGGGGGAGAGGGAGAGCTCCAAACCCTAGCAAGCAAACACACACACAAGAGAGAGCAAGACACAAGAGAGAGATGGATAGCTGAATTTTCTTCTATCTTCTTATTCTCTACTCAACCAACATAATAGAAAGATAAGAGTATACACTATATGGGTTAGTACTCAACTACTATAACATACAAGGGTTGGTCCATGATGTGAACCCGACTAAATGAGCTTGCGCTATAACTATGCCAGTCTGTAGTAATCCAAAAATGGTTGTCACACAACCTCTCATGATGTGAACCCGACTAAATGAGCTTGCGCTATAACTATGCCAGTCTCTAGTAATCCAAAATGGTTGTCACATAGCCTGTCATCCCACTAGCCGCATATCACCCATAATCTCACCAACCATGCCAGTGGTGTAGATACCGAAGCTATCACCCATGCGGGTCATCAATGTCCGCCCGTAGCACTAGTTGAGCTCAATATCTCAACAGCCATCACTCTAAAATTCTGAAAATGAGTGAAAACTTTACTCTTCTCCTTCATAAAATACACCCACACTTTCCTCGTGTGGTCATGAATTAATGTTACATAATACCTGTAGCCACCCAAAGACATAGACTTGTAAGACCCCATATATCTAAATGCACAACATCTAGTACATTCCTACTCACATTTCTGTCATGTGGAAATACATGCTTTATTTTCTTTCCAAATTGACATGCTTCATATACTTTCAGCATACTTTCAACCACCTTAAACTTAGGCAGCCCTATCACAATTTCTTTAGTTTCTACATAGACTTCATTCTTTGTACATTTAAATGCCTAATTCTCTTATGCCAAATGTTTGTATCTACAACAACTCCTAAACCATTTGCAAACATTGTAGCACTCACTTCAGGCATATTTACATTCAATTTAAACATTCTTTCCTTTCTATTCCCTTTTGCAACCAACTTGCACTTATCTTTAAAGTCTTTTACATAGCAACCATCAGGATTAAACCATTTGCAAACATTGTAGCACTCACTTCACGCATATTTACATTCAATTTAAACATTCTTTCCTTTCTATTCCCTTTTGTAACCAACTTGCACTTATCTTTAAAGTCTTTTACATAGCAACCATCAGGATTAAACCGCACTTACAACCCCTGCTCAATCATCTGGCCCAACAGAAACCAGATTCTTTGTAATTTTCAAAACATCAAGTACATCTACAATGTACTTCACCTTACCATCCTTCATAGACAATGGAACATCTCTAACATGGGCAATTGGATGAGCAGTGTCATCCCCTATTTCAACAAAAAACTTGGTCTTTCAAGACTCTTCATTTCCTTTAACCACTCACCCATGACTTGTCATGTGGTTCGAAGCACCTAAATCAACATACCATACATTATCCTTACATGCTCCTACATCATTTTTAGATATAGCATTTAACCAACAGCAGTATTATGCTACACCCAAAATCTCACAACCAGTGACCCCAATTTACATACATATACACCCAATAGCACCTGTAAGACCTCTCTGTAGTACACACAATGTCTACACAACCAATTGCCCTTCCTGTAGTACCAAAAAAAGAATTCTACAGAGAATCAAAACTTATCCGCAATGCTTGTGAACGCCTGCGAACTGAAAAACGGAGATCCAAATGCGCTCAGAACGCATTTTTGGCCCAAACTTTCCATGTGTGTGAGACCCCTGCCCTCTTGGCGTGGCCTCCTCTGGGGCATGCTGACAGCGAAAGTAGCACCCTCTCACATAGGGTAGGGCTTCCCACTCGGGGCCTCGCCCACGAATGTCCAGACAAGAGACTAATCCGGCGGTTCCTTCGAAACTGAGACCGAAAAAACTTCCCTCGCCCAGAAAGCACGGGTGATTCCACTAGGAAAATCATCTAACGGAAAATTTATCTAACGAGTCAAGGCCTTAACTAGCTTTTCTATTCCGATCAAACCCGTAGGTCACATGACCAGATCAAGGAAGGCAATTGCACTTGGTTCATAGAAATCATTGCTTTTTTTCCCTTAAGCGAGGCACAACCCACTGATTCTTTCCCACAAAACAAGAATCTTCTTGGGAATTATTCTAACTAATGTAACTTGAATGTATTTAATTGTATCGCAGGAATCCACCGATCCAGCATAACCCCAACGGGCCCATGGGTTATAGCCAACCGTCCAACCACTGTATTGGTGGGATCCCTTTATATAAAAATTTGGTTGAGTTTTGTCCCGGGTACCAGGGAAAAGAGTACCGAGGCCCCCTACTCATGCAAAATACAATTCAGACACACCACTTACGCATCCACCAATATGAAAGTGCCTTTTACAGATTCCATTGTCTTTAAAGTAGAATTGAAATGAAACGATAGTGTTTCGATCATAATCCTCTAAAATATCCATTGTCTTTTATAGATTCCATTGTCTTTAAAGTAGAATTGAAATGAAACGATAGTGTTTCGATCATAATCCTCCAAAATATCCAGTCCATTGTTCTACAATCAAAATATCATCCGGACTCTCCGTTGAAGACCAGCTAGTCAACCAATGAGATCCAAATTCAAGTTCCAGTTCACATAGATAATTCCTTATTAGTCCATCCATATCTTCACGACATACGCATGGGTGTCCTAGTAGCAGCCGCCCACGAGCTAGTCCGTTGAAGGCCAGCTAGTCAACCAATGAGATCCAAATTCGCATGGGGGAATTTTCCTCAAGGTGGCAATCTATTCGCCTAATTTGGTGCTGCACAACACCACCATAGCCCTATCGAGTACCTCCACTTGGCTCTCCATTCGAAAAGGTTCAATTAATCCTGAACATGGAAATCCATTTGCCTAATCTGGTGTTGCAGTACTATAGCCATGCCCAGTACCTCCACTTGGCTCTCCATTCGAAAAGGCTCAGTTGATCCTAAAGGTGGCAATCCATTTGCCTAATCTGGTGTTGTAGTACTATAGCCCTACCCAGTACCTCCACTTGGCTCTCTAGGAAATGTCAGTAATGTTTATATATCAAAGATATGCCTTGGACCAGCCATTGAACCTACTCATGTTCACCAATCTCTACTAAAAGGTGCCAACAAAATGCATGCACCTGGTTAACATGATGATCTTCAAAATAATGCACATCTGTCTGGAGTAACCAACAGATATTTACAATTAGAGAATTCATCCCATGGTCTCAAATTATCATGTTTAGTGTGCTATTTTAAGGAATCCATGTGCAGAGGCTTATGCAGAGCCAGCTACTTTGAATGCAAATCAGTTTGCAAAGCTTACTACCATGGTGGATGCAATTGTGGATCATGTAGAGACCTGGATTCATGAAGAGAAGAGGGCTTGGTAGACATGAGGGCCACATACAAAGCATTAAAAGCTAGTCCATTTGCAACCACATATGACCCAATCGGCGTGGTAATCCTTTACCATTGTATTGTGGCATAGATTGAAGAGCAAAGGGTAGCCAATGCGCTCTTTTTTACTACCTTCTTGTAAGTGGGCTACCCTACCTGTTGAGATTCAAGCGATGTCAGCTTCTTGTGCCAGTTGCACTATGTGTTGGCATGTTAGGTAGTAACATGTGTGAGACATAAATGACTGCGTTGTAGTGTGTTGTAGGTTATGGATTATGGCTTTATGCATTGTGTGAGAAGGGAGATGGCTTCCCTCTATGGTTTGATAATACATTAGGGTTTGCTCCTATGTGTGTGTCTCCTCTCCCTCTACCTATTTTTCATCATAGTGCTCTCTATTAGGGTTTATGAGTGAGTGAGAGAAGAGGGAGAAGAAGCTGTGAAGAAAAGCTGTGAAGCTTGCCATCATTGGAGCTGTGAAGCTTGGAGCACACCGATTTTCATCAAATCTGAGAGCTTGGCCTACCAGGTAAGGACTCCTAAACATCCTTAAGAGGATTGCATGTGCAAAAACACAAACAACACCAGATTTAAGCTGCCCAAAGTAAGGAAAAATTTCTGTTTTGCAAGCTCTCCATTGAAGCTTGAGTGTGGTGAATGTATGAGG
Source organism: Cibotium barometz (assembly GCF_041138505.1). Taxonomy (NCBI): domain Eukaryota; kingdom Viridiplantae; phylum Streptophyta; class Polypodiopsida; order Cyatheales; family Cibotiaceae; genus Cibotium; species Cibotium barometz. Next base: position 59,326,247 of record NC_141051.1, read on the forward strand.
CAAATAGTTGCAAATCTGACAAAGAATCATGTATCTAGAAAATGGGAATGTATTTTGGAAACTCATGTGCAACCCGTACATTGAATTTGGAGCAAAGTTGATGCATATTAGTGAGTGGAAATTCACTCGTTTGAAGCCCTCACAAAAATAGAGAAGAGATGTCCATTGTGGATTCAATTAAAGCCGGTATTTTTGCAAAAATCACCTCATTGATGGATTGGGTACATGCCTAAGAGTGTTGGGAACTTGGTGATTGATTAAATTCAAAATTTGCTTAGTAATTCTGTGGTACACACACTTGAGAAGGTTGCTATGTGGTTGGTTGAAGCAATTATGGATTATGGAGCTGATTAAACAGGTTGTCTACATTGATTAGTGAAACAGAGGGTCATTAATCAGCTAATTACTCTCTCAACTTAAACAATTGGTCTAATTCCTTTTACATGGAGTTAGTAGACATCATTGCTAAGATAATGAATGCTTGGTCTCTCAATTTGGACAAGAATCAAAGGAATTAGAGCACTTTTACTACTAGTTTTTCTCAAAATAGAGAAGGGGATTTGATAATTTTGGTATGTACGCACCTTGGTTGGTGTTGATATGTAACATTGAGCTTGTTTAGGTGTTAATGCAAGTTATCCACACTTGATTGAACCACTACATTGCAATTTGAAGCCTTGGAAAGTGCGTCAGAACAGGGTACTTTGGACTGCGTATGCCAGTTCAATTTGAATGCAATCAGTTTGATTTTCTACATCAACAGTGAAGTTCGTTGAGTACTTTGGAGTATCTAGAACACTTATTAGAGTGTGGTTGAGCTGAGAAAGGCTCCTTTACAGAATTGGACGTGTGCAGAAGCTGCATTTGCATTGAGCAAATATGTCAGACAACCCAGTACAGATTGTGGGTGAGAAGTTGGATAGAAAGAACTTCCATGCATGGAAGTATAGGATTAAAAGCTTTCTGAAGAGAAAAGGATTTTGGAACCTTATTACAGGTGCGGAGCCAGAGCCGGAACTACCCCGATGACAACCTACACAACAACAAGTTGTAGCTCAAGCAATGGTCATAGAGAGCATACAAAGTTTTGCATTACTTGTCTATATGTATCTCGGATGCTATACTCATACATATACATGATGCTGAGAATCCCAAGGATGCATGGGATACATTGGTAAAGCTGTTTGATACAGATACTAGTGCTCGTAAGTCTCACTTGAGACAATAGATTCATAATGTGAAGCAGAAAAGAAGGAGTATCCATGATTATGTTCAAGAGATAAAGAAGTATGCAAATGCATTGGCAACTATCAATGCCCCCATTCCTGATGATGATTTGGTAGACATTACCTTGCGTGGTCTTGGCAAGGAGTACAAGTCTTTTGATACATCTATCTCTGTTTGGAGTATAGGTTTACCAGATTTTGTTGAGTTGGTTTCACTCTTGCTTGTTGAAGAAATCAAACTCAGTGACTCTTTTCATGATGCATCTACTAGCCATGATAATAATGGCAGAAATCAGGCTTTCTATTCACAAAGGGGATTTAGAGGCAGGGGAAAATTTGCATCACGAGGTCATGGTAATGGTCGTGGATGGAAGGATAGGTCACCACAACATAATTTTCAGCCTTCATATAGAGGTGGTCGTGGATATACACCTCAGAGAGGCAGAGGTAATCCTCATGGAAGAGGATTACAGGATAGGTCACCACAACATAATTTTCAGCCTTCATATAGAGGTGGTCGTGGATATACACCTCAGAGAGGTAGACGTAATCCTCATGGAAGAGGACGTTGGCAAGGCCAACAAGCATCTATGCAAAATGTGGAATGCCATTACTGTGGGAAATTTGGTCATATGGCATGTGATTGTTTCCGCAAACAAAATGATTTGAGAGGGGGTAGAGCACAACATGGTGGACATTATGCACAACATGGTGGAAATTATGCAAATGGTGAAAATTTTACATCAAGCAGTAATGATGGCAGCGCAAATCACTTGTTTGCCCCATGAAACATGTCGTGGGATCTATGATGACAAATGGTGACAGTGATGACACTTGGTATATGGACTTTGGAGCATCAAACCATATGACTTATCATGGCGAATGGTTTGAGCATATGAAGCCAATGGATGTGAAAGGCTATGTGGAAACAGGAGATGATTCCCAACATGCTATCACACATGTTAGAAGTGTACCATTGGTTATGCACAATGGTGAAACAAAGTCTATGGTAGATTTCTTGTATGTGGCTTCTATTACAAAAAGTTTGGCCTCTGTTGGTCAAATGGTGTAACAGGGTTTACAGTTTCATTTCAACGAGCATGGTTGCTTCGTTGAGGATTTCAAAAATAGATGTAGAGTCATTGCCAAAGGCAAGAAAGAAGGCAGGTTATTTAAGTTGGATGCTAGGATTCCTGAGTTAAAATCAGCCATGTTCTCTAAAAGTCGACACGTGGTACATGACATTGACATGTGGCATAAAAGGATTGGACATGTGAACATACAAAGGTTAAAGAACATGTAGGCAAGAGGCATTGTTAGTGGGTTGCCTAGATTCAAGTATGATGGGAATATGCATGTCTGTGATGCTTGCCAATTTGGAAAGCAAGCAAGGTTGCCATTTCCTAAAGAAGGAAACATGAGTAGCAAGCCACTTGAGATAGTTCATAGTGATGTATGGGCTCCTGCACAAAACCCATCCATTAAAGGCAGCTTGTATCATGTGACATTCATTGATGATTTCAACAGAATGACTTGGATTTACTTTCTCAAAGAGAACAGTGAAGTGTTGGGAAAGTTTATGGACTTCAAAGCTTTTGCAAAGAAGTAATATGGCTCTTGGATAAAATGTTTGAGGATAGATGGAGGTGGCGAATACACCTCACATGCTTTTGAGAATTTTTTGAGAAATCATGGCATAAGAAGGCAGCTAACTTGCAGGTACACACCTCAGCAAAATGGTGTTGTTGAGAGGAAAAATAGAGTCATTTGTGATGTGGTCAAGGCGATGCTTAATGAAAAGACCATGCCAGATTATTATTGGGCAGAAACATGTGCCACAGCGGTATATGTATTTAATAAGACACCCACAGCAGCCATACATGGAAGTACACCAGAGATGCATCTTACAGGTTTTAGGGGCCAGACATTGGACACCTCAAAGTGTTTGGTTGCATAGCTTATGTGCATGTGCCAGACGAGAGAAGGAAGACGTTGGATCCTAAGGCAGAAAAGTGCATTTTTGTTGGGTATGCACAAGATCGCAAGGCATATAAATGTTACAATCCACAAACTAGGCAAGTGGTTATCTCACGAGATGTGGTGTTTGATGAACTTACTAGTTGGTACAAGGCAAAGGATGAGGGTGTCATTGATTCCGTATGCTGATGTGCATGTGAACTTGCCACAAGCAAGTTCTATTTCTCTGTCTGGGCCAGCAAAGTCTGAGAGTAGCACTATACGTCCATGGTCAGGACGCTTGAGACATGAGAGTGTGAGCACTGGGAGTAGTGCTGTGGATAAAGGGAAAAAGAAGGTTGAAGGAATTGGCATTACAGGTTGTGAGTTGTCAAGTTCAGAAAGTTTGGATGAGGAACTTGGCATACCAGTTTTACGCACACCAGGTGTGCAAGGCAAAATAGATATGTGCCTCCACATGCTACATTGACAGGTGTTCAGAGTGATCCGCATGCATTGCGGAGATCCCAAAGGATCAGGTATCTAGTTGACAGGTTGACATATTGTGACTTTGCTAAGAAGGCAATGGATGTTGAGATGGACGCATTGGTTCATAATGAAACTTGGAATTTGGTTTCCGTACCACAAGGAAAAAATGTCATTGGTTGCAAATGGGTTTATAAGGTGAAATGCAAATCAGATGGTTCCATTAAGTGCCATAAAGCGCGGTTGGTAGCTAAGGGTTATGCACAAACCCAAGGCTTGGACTATGATGAAACATTTAGTCCAGTTGGCAAAGAGGGGAACAGTGAGAGCAGTCATTGCTATGGCTGTAGAAAATGGTTGGGAAATGCATCAAATGGATGTGAAAAATGCATTTCTAAATGGTGATTTACAAGAGGAAGTTTATATGGCACAGCCAGAAGGATATGTGCACCCAAGGTATCCCAGTCATGTATGCAGATTAAAGAAAGCATTATATGGTTTGAAGCAAGTACCTCGTGCTTGGAGTGATAAGATAAGCCGATATCTTATCTCCCTTGGATTTCAGGTTTCTTCAGCAGATTCTTCACTCTATGTGAAGAAAACAGATCATGGGATTGTCTTGTTATCTATGTGGATGACTTGATTGCCACAGGAGATCATGCTACAGATGTTATGCATGTCAAGAAGGCATTGAGTGGACAGTTTGATATGAAAGACTTCGGTGAATTGAGATATTTTCTTGGGATTGAAGTGATCAAAGACCATGCAGGGACATGGTTAGTGCAACGCCAATATGCATTGGATATGTTGGCAAAATATGGGATGACAGGGTGTAAGCCAATGAGTACACCTTTGGAGCAGAATGTGAAGCTGCAGGCTGATTTTGGTGAAGAGTTGGATGATCCATCTATGTATAGAAAGATGGTTGGCAGTCTTATTTACATGACTCACACCCCCAGATCTCATTTATGCTGTGGGGCTAGTAAGCCAATTTATGCAGAGCCCCAGAAAACCTCATTTGGATGCAGTGAGACGCATCATGCACTATGTAAAAACCACTGCACATTACGGTCTTCTTTATGAACATGGTAAAGGCTTAGATGTACACGCCTACATAGATGCAGATTGGGCAGGTAGCTCGTATGACGACAGGTCTGCTAGTGGTTATGCCTTTACATTTGGAAGTGCAGTGGTGAGTTGGAGCAGCAAGAAGCAACCTACTGTTGCTTTATCTAGTACTACAGAGGCTGAATACAGGGGTACAGCCATTGCTACATGTGGAGTATGGTTAAAGAGTCTCTTGGCTGATTTGGGTGAGCCTATTAATGGCAAGGTTGTCATTCATTGTGACAACATGAGTAGCATACAGCTGGCCAAGAATCCAATTTTTCATGCGCGGACCAAACATATAGAGGTCCACTATTATTTTGTCAGAGAGAGAGTGTTGGATGTTACAGTGGATTTGCAGTATGTGAAGACTGAAGAGCAGGTGGCCGACATCTTTACAAAGCCACTTAGCAGGGAGAAGTTTGAGTACTTCCGTACTATGTTGGGAGTACATGGGATGAGCTTGAGGGGGAGTTGAGAGCTTTGATAGCCCAAGCTCATCTACATCTTCATGAGCTTGAGAGAGGCTGTTAAGATTCAAGCTCCATGTCAGCTTGTGCTAGCTGCACTATGTGCTAGCATTTTAGGTAGTAACATGTGTGAGACATAAATGACCGCATCCAGCTAGTCATAGTGTGTGGACATTAGCTAGGGTTAGCAATGTGTGGACACAACACATGTAGTGTGTTGTAGATTATGGATTATGGCTTTATGCATTGTGTGAGAAGGGAGATGGCTTCCCTCTATGGTTAGGGTTTGATAATACATTAGGGTTTGCTCCTGTGTGTGTGTGTCTCCTCTCCCTCTACCTGTTTTTCATCACTACCTTCAATAAGATGGAGGGTGATGAGGCACTTGACTTTATTAATGCGCTAGAAAGGCTGGATTTCCTTGATAAACATGGGAAGTCGGGAGGGTTGGGCCCTAGAGGACATAATGAAGATGCCAACAAGGGTTCGAAAGAAGCTACGCTCTAATATAGCTACTAATGAGCAACCAAAGGATGCAAAGACCTCCCAAGGAGCTGTCACAAAGAGAGAAAACTAGCCCCAGGGGCTGGAATTCCCTAACCCCAATATCAATGCTTTTAAGGAACCGCCACGGCCACAAGAGAACAACAAACTACAAGGAGGATGTGAGGTAGCACAGTGGGTGCGTGACTCCCTACTTGGCCAATTTAATCCCACCAACCTATTCTTTGAAGCAAAATAAAAAGTACAAGGGGAGATTACCAATGATCTCTCCCACCTGCCACAAATCCAGGATTACGATGAAGCCATTTAAAGGCTTGCCAAGAATCTTCCTCACACTGAGAGCCCATTCATGGTACATAGGCTTGAGGTCCCTCTCATGTAGTTCTACCTAGAGCAACCCTTGAAATAGTGGCTCCAAAGCATGCCCATCGAAGAGTGTAGAGGATATAGAAAACCACAACAACCCAAAGATGAAGAATCAGCCCAAGTGGTGGCTCTGCTACCTCCACAATCCAAATTGTTGGGACACACTACGCTAGGCCAGTTATAACCAAAGAGTAAATCCACTGTACATGCCATAGCACAAGCACATGAGATAGAAGGAATATGAAGCCAAAAGTATATCAGCCCTCTCCTCCTCATCATCCCTGAATTGGAGTCTGCATCGTTCGGCATGATCCCAATAGAAGAGTGGATGTGTGAGTTGATGGTCATGTTTATTGCCCCATATCAGGACATCCCAAATGTCGTCATCCAAGCTGGCATAAAGTTTATCGATACAATCTGTATTTATTTACAAGTTTTTAAAGAAAATAAAGGTCCCATGAAATGGCACAATCTCACGTGCAGGGCCTTGCCTTCGACGTCAATCTTGGGCCTACACTTCACCCGATCTATGGGTTGTTTACGAGAGAAGATGTTCTCATCCGAGTTCATCCTCCTCGGCTACTAAGTGGGTGGTTTTTTACCCCCACAATGAATTCATGGACTTTGTTGATCACCTCGATGCAGGCCTTTCCAGGTGTCTTCAGGATGCCTGAACATTTTCTCAGTTCACCCATCTCATCGGCACAGTCAAACATCTGAGCATCCGCATATGTGTTTGACATGAGAACATAACCAGAGGCATCAATTGGATCTAGCTGTGTTGCTTGGTCAAGACACCAACCTCCTAGCTCTGTGTTGCCATATGCTCTACAACTGGTTAGGAGGGACCTCCACACCCCAATGTCTGGTGATACAGGCATTGTCTGGAGTATATCTTCAGCTTCAATCAAGCATCCTGCAGAGCCAAGAAGGTGGACCAAGCAGCTATATTGCTCCATACTTGGTTGAATACCACATTTCTGTCTCATAGAAGTGAAATAGAAACAGCCTTGTTCCACTAGACCAGCATGACAGCAAGCCGTAAGGATACCTGTAAATATCAAATCGTCAGGCTCGAAGCCTTGTTGCTGCATGTCCGCAAGGCATTTTTCGATCATCTTGCAGTTACCACTACGGGCATATCCTGCAACCAATGCACCCCAAGTCACAACATTCTTGTGCGGCAGCTTGTCAAAAACTTTTTGTGCCTCGTCTAAGCTTCCACATGTAGCATACATGTCAACAATTGTGCTACCGATGACTATATCAGAAACAAGTGTAGATTCCATGATGTGATCATGTATTAACCTGCCCTGGATCAAAGCTCCTATGCTTCCGCATGCTTTCAAGATAGACAGGAATATGACTATGTTCGGTGCTGTGCCTTCTTTTAGCATTTTGTCAAAGAGCTCAAGGACAATGTGGCCATACTCATGCTGTGCATATCCTCCAATCATCGCACCCCATGCCACCACATTCCGAATTGCCAAGTTTTCAAACACATTCCTAGCCTCTCCAAGGATTCCACATTTGACATACATGTCAACCAGGGCACTCCCAACGGCAATGTCATGTTCAAGTCCAGTCCTGATCACCTGGTCATGTATGAGCTTTCCTTGTCTGATCAATCCAATGCAGCAACATGCCTTGATGATGCACAAGAACACCACTTCATTGGGTAAGATTCCAGCTTGCTGCATTTTACAGTAAAGATTGAGAGCAAGAAGGCCCTGCCCTTGCAAAGCATACCCTCCAATGATTGCACCCCATGAAACCACATCCCTGTTTGGCAATTTGTCAAAAACCCTCTGTGCATCCTTCAGGCTGCCACATTTGGCATACATGTCAACGAGGGCATTTCCTATTGCAGAATCCACTACAAGTCCACTACTGAGTACCTGACTGTGCAGTACCCGGCCCACATCAATGTTACCTACGATGCTACAAGCCTTGAGGGTGCAAGAGAAAGTAACTCTGTCTGGGCTCATGCCCTCTTTTTGCATTCTAAAGTACATGTGAAGAGCTCTCTTACCATCTCCAAGTTTGGCATGTGCTGAGATGATTGAGTTCCAGGTATAAACAGTGGGTGTGAGGACCTGGCAGAAAGCCTTGTTGGCTTCAAGCAGGCTATGACAAGAGGCAAAGAAACGGATCAAGTAGTCTCCATAGAAGGAGACGGAGTCCAGCCCAGTGCGTGCCATGAGGGCATGTACCATCCTGCCACTTGCCAGGTCTTTCTTCTTAGTGCACTCTTGCAAAAGGCCACACAAGACATCGCCTGATATGGGAATTCTCTGCTGCTCCATCAGTTTCTCCATGTCTCCCATGCAAGCCGAAAATCTCGAACACAACCGCTAATAGGGTTCAAAGCAGAGTTTAGCCTGGGAAGCCACGGCCGAGAAATGGATCATGAAAGCGCGAAGGTCATACCTAGTACAAGACTAACACAGTTTAGCCTCAGTCCTCAGCACTAAACCACACAAGAAGTGGCGATACGCGGGCAGCCGTCCGATTGGATGACCAGGGCGGCGGGCGGTGGGATGGGGGAACTAAAAAGAAAAATATATATTGTTTATTGAGCATTTTCTAGTGGGAGGTAGCTTTGGCTCAGATCGTGAGGGTCGTGGGTTCGAGTCTCACATCCTCCCTTTACTGAGAAAGTAAACCCGGGTACCTCTGGGGGTGCTCAGATTTACTTTCTAAGAATGGGATCCACAAAACCTGAGCGTGAAGTGTAGGCATGGGGACTTAAAAAATTTCTAAGTCTAAGTAAACCGGGGGATGCCTGGATTTACTTTCGACGAGTGGGGTCCACAAAACACGAGCATGAAGTGTAGGCATGGGGACTTAAAAAATTTCTAAGTCTAAGTAAACCGGGGGATGCCTAGATTTACTTTCGACGAGTGGGGTCCACAAAACACGAGCATGAAGTGTAGGCATGCATGGGGACTTAAAAAATTTCTAAGTGTGATGATCATGAACCCACGGCATATGAATCGCCGACTTTAGACTTCAACCACTAGGCTATGGGGTACACCCAAATCTCGAAAAATGTTTGTAAAAAACCATATATGATTTAAAATATTGGCCCGATTTACTCAAAAAGTAAACCCGACCCGCCACCATTGTATTCGGACGGGGGGATCAGAGTGCGCACTGGCGACCCAGAGCATGCAGCGCCCCGACACATCTTACGATCCTCCTTTCCCCGATCTTCGCGCTTGCGCATCGCGATTTGTGCCCCCACCTTCCCACCATAGATCCCACCTCTCCCACTTCTTTAAATGCCCGTGTGGTTGAATGTTGAGGACAGTTTAGGTCGTGCATCTCATAGAATCCACTCCCGAGCCCTAAGCACATGCTCCTTTAGGCTAAACATCACAACAATGTTTTGTGCTACCGTTGGGATAAATCTAAGGAGACTACAAATTGACAAAATAGAGTCTCACACTAACAGCACAACAATGTTTTGTACTACCGTTGGGATTGTTGCCATATATATAGGCAATGATGTGTGTGAACACACTTAGGACCGCCGGGGCACTTTTTCCCTCCTTAGGAGGTTTTTTCCCTCGGCTTGTACATACGCCCATCATTCTAGGACTAACTTATCTTTGTACATTGACACAATCTAATACACTATGTGTTGTGTGCATTCTTGCTTCTTCTTCTCCAAGTTTTGTGTGCTTTCTTACAACCCTAATTCGAACAATTGGTATCAGAGCAGGCATCGGCTCCCAGGGCTACGCCGCTAGCACCCTCCGACTCACGTTCTCTGATTGAGGTGAGCTTTCACGAGCGCTTGCAGGTCCCTATACTCTGCACATAAGCCCGTAGGCTATGCGTTCTCAGATATTGCATCTGAGGTCGTTTCGGGCTCCATTTTTGCATTACAAGTTCTGTACAGGTGTTTTCGTCATTTTGTGTAGAAATTTTGACAGTGCAGTTTTCTACAAAACAGGCATATGTATTCTATTGTGGACTGTGCTACATAGCACGAGTTGTTTTCTGTTCAGTCTTTGCTTCATTACAGGTAGCTTTTGCATCAGTTTCAGTCAGTGGCCATGGCTGATAACAGCAATGATGTATTTGGCATGTTGTCTGCTGATGGAGACAGCAACTACCCACTTTGGGCATACATGATGCAGCATGTTTTGGTTACAAACGGAGTGTGGAATATTGTGCAGGGTATGGATGTACGTCCAGGTTCTGTGGATGTAGGATCTGTTGTTGAGGATGTTGCAGGTTCTAGCAGCTCTATTGTTGCTGCTGCGCTTGGGATATTCTAGCTGGTTTGTATGCAGGTCGTTTAACGAGACAAAAATCTCTTACCTGCGTAAAGAGATAGAATCGAAGATTATGCAAGAAGATGATGGCATGAATGTTTTTCTTGCTGAGATTAAAGATCTCAAGGAACAGTTGATTTCTGCAGGTGAGATTATTCCTGATCATTCTCTTGTGCAGGCTGTTCTTGATGCTTTACCTGAGTCATATCAGACTTTTGCTTCCACGTGGAGACTTGTTACTGAGGACAGACCTGATGTTGTCAAGTATGATACTTTAGTCAACAAGCTCTTGCCAGAAGTGTAGTCCAGGCAAAACAGGGCTAGGCAGCGTGCAGTTAATCAGGCATCTGTTTACTGCCCAGCAGAGAAGAAGTGGTAAGGCAGTCCCTTCCACTGTTTCTTCTCCTATTAGTAGGTCTACAACTTCTTCTCCTTCCACAGGTAGCAACAATAGGTCTGAGAAAGCTCTTGATAAAGGCAAGAAAAAGATCAGGTGCAACTATTGTAAGGCAACTGATCATGTCATTAAGAATTGCCCTAAGCTAAAGGCTAAAGAGGCAAAGAAGAAAGAGTCAAATGCAGCCACAATAGTGGATGCTTCTACAAATGTAGATTTTGCAAATGTTGTGCAGGATACAGAATGGGCGTTTAGCCTGTATTGCCAGTATGATCCATCTGTACATGATGCATGTTTGGCAGTTTCTGTTGACTCTGATGTATGGTATTTTGACAGTGGTGCTACAAAGCACATTACCTTGAATACTGTCACATGTGCCAATAATGCTTCTTACCCAGTGAAGGGCATTGGTAAAATTATGCTTACTGCTGCAAATGGATGGTTCTGTGCGGGCCACTCGCAAATTGCAACTTGTACATAGTGATGTATGTGGGCCTATACAAACTCCGTCATTTAGTAAACACTTGTACTTCGTGACTTTCATTGATGATTACTCAAGGCATGCATGGGTATATCCACTAAAGGCAAAGTCCGAATTGTTTTTGTGCTTCAAATAGTTTTTGCTTATGGTTCAAAATGTATCCAATTGTACTGTGGGCACCCTCCATTCTGATCGAGGGGGGGAGTACATGTCTAAAGAGTTTGATGCATTTCTGGCTAAAACACCAATGTACAGTGCCGTATACCCCTCAGCAAAATGGTGTTGCTGAGAGAAAAAACAGGTCACTTATGGAGATGGCACGATGTATGGTCAAGAGAGCCAAGCTTTGCCACATGTGTTTTGGCTTGAGGCTGTCATGTGTGCTGCATATGTACTCAACAGGTGTCCCACTAAGGCCTTGCAGTCTGTTACTCCATACGAAGCTTGGCATGGCAGGAAGCCTTCTATTGGTCACTTGCGTGTCTTTGGTTGCTTGGCCTATGCTTTAGTGCCTGTGCAACAACGTAGAAAAATGGATGATAAGGCTCTCAAATGCATTTTTGTTGGTTACAGTGCTGAGCAAGGGTTACAGATTGTATCATCCGCAGTCAAAGCGTATCTTGATTAGTCGAGATGTTATTTTTGTGGAAGATGCTATGCAGCCTTTGTTATCATGTACCAAAGAGACAGGTGTGAGCTCACGGGATGTATTTGATACGTTGTTGCCTTTGTTTACAGGTGGGAATTCAAATGTAAGTCCTAATGAGGCAAATATTCAGCCTATACAGATTTCAAACGACATCATAGATCAGCCTATTTCTGCAGATTTACAGGATGTAATTTATGAGGATAGGGCTGAAAATGAGCAGACTAGAGGTATGCCTAAATGGCTAGTGCAAACCTTGCACGTGATAGTAAAATTGATGCACCTATTTCTAGTCGTACTTGTTCAAGTTTTTAGCATGCCTCTTATGCATTAGATTGTTATGCTTTGGCTGTGTCTAGTATGTGTGAAGAGGAAGAACCTCTTTCATTTGATGTGGCACAAAAATCAGAAAATTGGTTGGCTGCAATGCAAAGTCAATATGATGCTATAATCAAGAATGGTATATGGTCTTTGTGTGATTTGCCTATTGGTAAAAAGGTCATTGGATGTAAGTGGGTTTTTAAGTTGAAACGAAAGCCAGATGGCAGTGTTGATCGCTTGCAAAGGGTTATGCTCAAGAAAAGGGCATCGATTTTGATGAGACCTTTTCTCCCACTTGTCATATGACTACCATTCGTAGCATTTATGCTTTGGTAGCTCATAATGGTTGGAATGTACATCAGTTGGACATAAAGACTGCGTTCTTGAATGGAGATTTGTATGAGGAGGTGTATGTATTGCAGCCTCGTGGTTTTGTTCAAAGAGGCCAGGAAAACAAAGTGTGCAGGTTGAAAAAGGCTTTGTATGGTTTAAAGCAAGCTCCACGAGCTAGGTATGGATGATGTACATCTAGTCATTGCTCTCTATGTCGATGACATGCTGCTCATAGGACCAAATGAGAGTCATATTGTTGATTTTAAGGCTGATTTGAATGCCTCTTTTGAGATGTCAGATTTGGGGCATTTGCATCATTATCTGGGGATACAATTTAAGCAGTGTGATGGAGGTATTGCTTTGTGTTAGACAAAGTATATTGAGACATTGTTGCGGAGATTTGGCCTTGAAGACTGCAAACCTATTGCTACTCCAATGGAGACAGGTTTGAAGTTGAGTCTTCATGATGCTGGAGATCACTTTGATGTCACACTCTATTAGACAGCTGTTGGTTGCCTCATTTATGTATGCATTACTAGGCCGGATATTCAATTTGCAGTCTCACAGGTGAGCAGGTTTATGCATAGCCCAGGGTCTCAGCATTGGAAGGCAGTTAAACGCATCTTTTGCTACTTGAGTGGCACCATACATCTTGGGTTGTTTTATCCCAAGGGGGGATCGTTGCCACTAGATTTACATGCTTTTTCGGACTCAGATTGGGCTAGTTGCTATGACACAAGAGTGTCCACAAGTGGTTTTTGTTTCATGCTCGGTAGCTCATGCATATCTTGGTTGAGCAAGAAGCAACCTACTGTGGCCACTTCTAGTTGTGAAGCTGAGTACAGGGCAGCTTTCACAACTACGGTTGAGTGTGTGTGGCTCGGACGGCTTATGCTGACTTGGGTGTTGGACATTAGTCTGCCACCTCTATCTACACTAACAGTCAGAGCGCATTGGCAGTTGCGAGAAACCCAATTTTTCATGCTCGGACAAAGCACATTGAGGTGCCTTATCACTATGTCAGGGAGGAGAGACTCTCAGCAAGAGAGATCAGCTTGGCATATGTGCCAACACAGGACAACCTCGCCCGATCTTTTCACAAAGGCGCTTCCTCGTGAGAAGTTTGAAGCTTTTCGCAAAGCTTTGGGCTTGCTCCCCTTTGTGGACTGATCTACTTCCGGCATGGCACTTTCCTATACATGAGTGCCAGCTCTCGTTCACACCATCACTCCCAGGGGGGATTTGTTGCCATATATATAGGTAGTGATGTGTGTGAACACACTTAGGACCGCCAGGGCACTTTTTCCCTTCTTAGGAGGTTTTTTCCCCCGGCTTGTACATACGCCCATCATTCTAGGACTAACTTATCTTTGTACATTGACACAATCTAATACACTGTGTGTTGTGTGCATTCTTGCTTCTTCTTCTCCAAGCTTTGTGTGCTGTCCTGCAACCCTGATTCCAATAGGGATAATTCTAAGGAGACTACAAATTGACAAAATAGAGTCTCACACTAACTGCACGAAAATAGATGTTTTCATAGTGGTACATTCACAATGTTCATTTTCAATTATGGTAGTTGTATATTCACTCAAATTATTGTAGTTGTATTAATTAAATTTAATTTAGTAATTAAATTTAATTATAGTAATTAAATGTATTTGTAGTAATTAAATGCCACTGACGTGACATTTAATTAATACAACCTTAGTACATGAGCCCTCCCTTCCTCCTTCCCCAGTGCGAAAATTTGAAGCTTTCAGAGGGCAAAAAATCTCTCCAAGCCTTCTAGAGAAGGCCTGTTCTAAAATTGGACTGTAAGTAAAAGGCCATCAATCCGATTTTTTTAAATATATAGTTATGCAGATTTATGTACCATTGACTATGGTTCCTTTGTTGATGTATTGGTACTTAGTAGACCTTGACAACTTATGCATTGCTATTGGAAATTGTGCCATAGTACATTGTCCATAGTGCTTACATCTTCATGCCATTATTTTGGTAGGGGTGTTGAATCCGTTGAGCCTCCTTTAGCTCCAAATCAGCCTCCTGCTCTGCTGCTGCTGCTGACGATCAGCCAATTCAACAATCCAACTTTCTCATATTGCTCCAGATAAGCCAGACTCCGATCAGGATGCCATGGGTGATGCATTAATTGAAGAGGATGCAGTCATTCGTGACTCACAGAGAGTTCTTCGGTGATAGCAAGCTGCCTATACTTATGCCGGGTTGGACACGCACTGTCTCTCGACATGCATCTCATTTTGTTAATACAGCCCTTAGTGCTTTTGCATTAAATGAGGAGCCACTTTCTCCTTTTGATGCATTGGAGAATGATAATTGGGTTGCTTTGCTCGTGACTAGCCCTGATGAGAAGAAATTTTCAGATTTCCTTGCTGAATTACAACATGCATTTGATGTTACATACATGGGGCTTTTGCATTATTATTTGGGTATCTAGTTTATTCAGCAATCTATTGGATGCCTTATATATCTATGCACTACCCGTCTTGATATTCAGTGTGCAGTGTCATAGTTGAGCAAATTTATACATTGCCGTGGCACTCGGCAATGGCAAGCAGTGAAGCGTGTCTTTCGTTACCTTCAAGGCACTCATGACTTTGCATTGTTTTCTAGCAATGCATCTTCTTTATGCTTGACCGCCTAAAC
This sequence comes from Cibotium barometz, assembly GCF_041138505.1. Lineage (NCBI taxonomy): Eukaryota > Viridiplantae > Streptophyta > Polypodiopsida > Cyatheales > Cibotiaceae > Cibotium > Cibotium barometz. Next base: position 59,341,496 of record NC_141051.1, read on the forward strand.
TAATAATGATTGGGCAGGATGTTATGACATTAGGGTGTCAACCAGTGGTAATTGTTTCCTTATTGGAAGGTCATGTATTTCATGCCTCAGCAAGAAGTAGCCAATAGCCGGTCACTTCCAGTTGTGAGGCTGAGTACAAGGAAGCATTCACAGCTACTGTGAAATGTGTATGGCTCCATCGTTTATTGGCAGATCTTGGTATTAAACAGTCATCTTCTATCACCATTTTCATTAACAATCAGAGTGCGTGCGGAATCCGGTTTTTCATGAGCGGACAAAGAATTTTGAGGTCCGTTATCATCATGACAGGGAGAGGCTCCATGCAGGAGAGATAGCCTTGACTTACGTGCCTACACAGGACAATGTGGCAGATGAGTTTACCAAGTCTCTTCAAGAGAAAAGTTTGAAGCTTTAAACTTATTACCTCTACCAGGGTAGTCTGCTACACCCTGTACACGTTAACACCATTCACTTCAGGGGGGTTTGTTAGCCTTTCGCCTCTAGAAAGTCCTATTATTTTTCCCCCGTATGAACACACTCTAGTGTGTTGGGAACATTAGCCCTAGGACTACAAGTACCTTGTACTCCATTCATTTCTCATCATTGTATCGATTACTTCCAGCTATCATATCTTGTCTCTCTCGCTCTCTAAGCTCAATACAATTGTGTGACTGTGTGTACGTGTGTGTCTCTGTGTGTGTGTACAGAGCATCTACTCTATCATCCAACAAAAACATTGACTTGGTAACCCTAAATCTGCTCAAGAATTTCAGCTCGATGAGCTCACTCCCAGGGATGAAACTTTTGATTTGTGGAGAGTTTATACCAATGCTGAGCTAGTCCTAAGAGGGCTTGACCCGATTTTGAGTACACATGCTAATTGAAGAGTTTTTGCAGAGAATAGGGTGGTGGCAAATTTGAGCTACAGTGTGAACAAAATTGGACACGATCTCCAGGCTAGAGGAATGACTTAGAGTGGGAAAGATGTGGCCAAATTTGGGGACTTCTTGAATATGCAAAATTGGTCATCGTGCTATATATCATTGGAAAGTTCTCAAGGAGTAGATTCCAAAATGTCCAAACTCCGTTGACTTCTGAGTTGATTTGCAAAAATTTCTCCATGAGCCCATTTTTGAAGAGAGAATGTGTAACAATCCTTAGAAGGACCCAATTTGAGTCCAAATTTCCCCTAATGTTGAGAAGAATTAAAGAAAGCCAAAGGTAAGCTAATGGGGAGCCTAAACCTCGCTCTGATACCATGTTGAAACTTGAGGATCCAAGCTCCCATAGAGATGGTGATTATGAGGGTGACTTAATCCTATACTAATTATACCTAAACCTCGCTCTGATACCATGTTGAAACTTGAGGATCCAAGCTCCCATAGAGATGGTGATTATGAGGGTGACTTAATCCTATACTAATTATGCTAGGGTGGATGATACCTAAACACAATCATGATGAATAAACTAAACTGGTTCAGCTTTAGACTTAAGCACAATAGATTACTTTAGTGTGATTAGGGTTTTCCAAATTAGGGTCCTTGTATCTTTTGATCATAGCTTCCTCTCCTTGAGCCTTGTTAAGGTATATTAGATTAGAAAATTAATCATAGTATTATTATTATTGATCTCTCTAGCTTTTTCATTTTTGGAAAAACAGTTCCCTCTGCCATAGCTTCTTATAGTTAAAGCATACTATCTTTCACACGTAGCTGCAAGGCAGTGAAGTTTGGCAAAGCAGCCATGGCAATGAAAAGCAAGCTATGCAGGGCGTTATTCACAATAGTCAGGAGGCAGGAGCCGGTGAGCAAGCCAAGCACGCAGCCATAGTTAGAGCACCTTGGGGGCATCAAGACTGCATCGCAGCTCAAAAGAAAGCAAGCAACCGATACACAGTAGAGAGAAAACCAAGTAGCGACAACAGTACAGTGAAGAGAGATAACAGTAGGCAGATCTCGGCTTACAACAACAAAGCACACAAGGAAAGAGTATCGCAGTTCAAGCCCATGAACCAGCTATGGAAGTCTGCATGTACTCTCATATATATATCTTCTCTGGCACGCTCTAGTGGTCCTCAATTCATCACATAGAAGAGAAATTCTTGTAAGGTGAGTTAAGTGGCCACCCCAACACGCAAAACACTGCTAGCCCCTCACAGTCACCGCCGTTAAGGAAGTACTAGTTAGCTTGGAGCTAGGAAATGAGCTTATCTGATTCAGTCACATGATGGGCATTGGCCATGTGCTGTAAGACTTTTGACTTCCTCTTCTTGTTTCACCAAAGAGTCGAGCTGAATTTGGTTCCTTTTGTAGTTTGGCCTATGGTTTTATCTTCCTTTGTAAAGTAAGGACTGGTTAGCTTGGAGCTGGGAAGAGAGCTTATCTAATTCGGCCACACGTTGGGCATTGGCGTCTCTTTTACATGTTGGCTGCTGTGGCTGCCAGGCTTGGATGTTTCCTGTGTTGGTTTCCCTTTTTGTGGGGATTTTGAGACCATAACAAGGTCTACTCCCCTTAACACCAATTTTTTTCCCTTCCCTTTTTGTGGGGATTTTGAGACCATAACAAGGTCTACTCCCCTTAACACCAATTTTTTTTCTTTTTGAGCTTAGCCCTTCTATGGTGGTCTTCGGGGTCTCTTGCACTCTCAATTCCTTTGGTGGAGTGGGTCTAGGTTATTCTAATTCTCTTGTGTTTGACTTATTAATAAGTGTTTCTGTTGAGTCTTGGTCTTCTGATGGCCTCTCCATGGGCCCTAGGAAGAAATCTTGCACCAAAGCATTGTCCCCCCCCCAAAAAAAGGTTAGAGCTTTTTGATTTCTCTATGGACATGCTCTATTAAATTTTACATGGGTGCCTTGGCATCTGGCTCTTTATATGCTCTCAATATAGCTTAAGGCAACACCCTAGAGTCCACCTATGTGAATCTATTTAGCTCGTAAAAGGATAAGTCTAACATGACCTTCACTCCAATGATAACATTTACTTCAAGTATAATGTAAAACCATAAACTTCACAAAAACATATAAAACAATTAACATAACCATTAAACAAAAATATTTAAGAAGATAAAGACAAACTCATTGGGTGGTGTTATCTGCTCGTGTGGCTCCAACTCGTATTTTAATCATATTTTAAAAAAATAGACCTTGGAGCCATAACATATTTTGCAAGAGTGGGCTTTCTTGACTGTTAACACATTGGCTAACATTACTTTGAATGCGTGGTGACACCTTCAAGCCATATTTTTTGTACCATGTAAAATGTGCTTTATGTAAAATGATATGGGAAATCTCTGATCTTATGACTTGTGTAATGCCGGAAGATAGCCAACACTAGGAAATTAGCTTAGACTAACTTATTGGTCCCCCGGACATTATTTGGGTGACCTGGCATTGTAGAAATGCCTTGTATATAAGACATTTTGACTAATGAAATAAGGTTGCCAATTAATTCTGTTTAGCCTTGTTGATGTAAGGGTCATTAGGAGACTTAACTTAGTGCCATTTTCTCAACCTCCTAGTGGTGGCAAAAGCTATACGTACTCTCATATCTTCTCCATTGTCGTGCCCTAGTGGTCCTCAATCCGTCGCATATAGAGCGACACTTGTAAGGTGGGTTAAGTGGCCACCCCAACTTACACAACACTGGTACCCTCACAAAGTCACCGAAAGAAGGACCAATTAGCTTGAAGCTAGGAAATGAGCTTACCTGATTCGGCCACATGTTGTAAGCCTTTCCACTTCCTTTTCTTGCACGGCCAAAGACTCAGGCTGAATTTGGTTCCCTTTTATAGTTTGCCTATGGCTTTATCGTTCTTTATAAGTAAGGATTGGTTTGTTTGGAGCTGGGAAGATAGCTTATCTAATTCGGCCACAAGTTGGGCATTGGCCTCTCCAATTGTAAACTCTCCATCTCACTAATGGTTTCTCATAAATCTCCCTACATAAGCTCATACTTGTGGGCACTCCAATAGTAGTAGCTACTTGATTTTCTCTTGTAGCATTTGCACTTGCTAGGAATTTTCTATAGCCAATTGGGCCTTACTGATATGCATCTGAGACAATTGAGCTGTAGAGTATTGGATCATCTTGATCTTGCATGGATGTTCGGTCGTCCATGGGCAAGCAGTGCTCACTCTCATATGCCATTTTGCTGGCACATGCATCTTTTACTATCCATTCAGTAGCTTTCTTAACATTAGTGGGAAAGTTCTCCCACCACCGTCTATATAAATAGATCAGTAGGGTGAAGGGGGCCATATCTTGGAGGCATAGGCAATGTATGGGCCTTAGATGGTTCCTTCTCGATACCAGCTACATCTCTTACATGCTGGCAAGCTTGGATGTTGTCTCTATTGGTGTCCTCTCATTGCCCTTCCCCTTTTGTAGGAATCCTGAGAGAGGGTTCTATGGTGGTCTTTGGGGTCTCTTCCACTCTCAGTTTCTTTGCTAGGGTGGGTCTAGGTGATTCTACTTCTCTTTTGTTTGACTTCTTAAATGATTATGGTGCGAAGAAATCTTGCACTGAGGTATTGCCTCCCCCCCCAAGGTTAAGAGCTTCTTGATTTCTCTGTAGACATACTCTGTCAGAATTCGCATAGGGGCCTTGGCATCTAGCTCTTTGTATGCTCAGTACAGCTTAAGCAACACCCTAGAGTCCACCTATATGAAACTCACAAAAATGTATAAAACTATTCACATAACCATTGCTTAAACAAAAATAGTAAGAAGACAAAGACAAACTCATTGGCTGTAATCTCCCCCCAGACATGTGTGACAAAGACAAAGACAAACTCATTTGGTGTAATCTCCCCTTGGACATGTGTGGCTCCACCTCCCACATGCAGAATTTTAATAAATTCAAAAAATTAGATGTTGGAGCCATAAATAACATATTTTTCAAGTTTGGGCTTTCTTTACTGTTATAACCACATTGGCTTAACATTATTGCAAATGCACAGCAACATCCTCAAGCCCTATTTTTTATACCGTGCAACAATGCACTGTATGTAAAACAATTATGAGAAATCTTCAAGCTTATGACTTATATGATGCTGGAAGATAGTAAAACACTGAGCTTACAACTTGACTAGGAAATTAGCCTAGACTAACTTATTAGGCCCTCAGACATTATTTGGGTGGCCGGGAATTTTACAAATGAGTCTTGTTGACTAATGAGAAAAGATATAATCCCACTCTCACAATCAAGTTTAAGTCTATAAGAATACACATAAGAGCAGAAGTAGGATCAATGCTACATATCACAGAATTGCAAAAAGATGTCAAGAGTAAAAAGTATTATTGCTTGCAAAAGCTTGATTACAAACTAATGATATCCGCCCACCCGTGAACTTTGGGTAAGGAGCTTTGATGGCGATCTAGACAAAATCTGGGCGAAGGATGCCTTACTTATTACAAGAGTGCTTGAACACAATGAACTTGATGATTATGGAGTTCCATAACTCTTCCCATATATAATATCCCATAATGTAGGTTGATCATCAAACTCTACCCCACGACCACATGTATCTACGCCGAGACGGGAGAGAGAAGTGTGTATTTGGTTTGCTATCTAGTGCCCACATAATGTGGTCACTTAGTCTGCACAAGCATGCATCCTACCTGGTAGAGTGCCAAGTCTACATAAGCCGTCCCTAAACCATTTGGCCACACACCATCCAATGTCTAAACTAAGAATTGTTGGGTGTATCCAGGTGCTCACCATAATGGCTACTCCTCATAAAGGGATCGTTACAAAATAGACCGTATTTGTGTAGCTCACAAAAACATCATAAGGGTGGAGCATTAAGAAAATGGTTTTTAAACACCCCCATCATCATAGGTGAACCACCTCTTCAGTCCAATGCCAAGTCGATGAAGATGGTGCTCTAGAGATTTTGTGAAGATATCCACAAAATTCTCTGTTTATCGGATAGTAGACCAGCTCCCCCTCTCCATTCATGATAAGCTCAGGTGCATAATGATATTGAATATCAATGTGCTTAGTATGAGCATGAAACATTGGGTTCTTGGCCATAGCCATACAACTCTAATTTTCACACAATAACACTTTCACTCCCTTTTGAGCAACACCCATGTCTCCTAACATCCTCCTCAACTAGACTTATTCACATGAAGCAAAGCATACTAAGCCTCTATAAAAGAAAGTGTCACTGTAGAGGCTTCTTCTTGCTGATCTAGAATGTAATTCCATACCCAATAAGAAAATATTAACTAGAAATTGATTTCTTTCTATCACAATCTCTTGCCCAATCTGAGTCACAAAATTTAGTTAAGGAATTCTAATACCCGCATCCCTACCTTCTAGTGGTTCTCTTGGGAATTCTAATACCCGCATCCCTACCTTCTAGTGGTTCTCTTGGGGCTGATTTAAGAATCTAGTAAGGACACCAACTGCAAAGCTAATGTCAGTCGGTGCATTGCATAGGAAGATCAAACTCCCCCACCAACTTCTTGTACTCCTTCATATCCACCAGTGGTGGAGAAGCCATCTTCAATAGAAAGCTTTGCATCAAACTCCATAGGTATAACCATTGACTTTACACCCAGCCATGCCAAATGCCCTCAAAATTTCTCCTACATAGTTTTGCTGAGTAACAGAGATTTCATCTGACTCTTGCTAGACCTCTATCTCCAAACATAAATGCATAAGCCCAAGGTCTGCCATATCAAACTCTGAACTCCACATCTCCTGTGTGTGTTGGATCTTCTCTTCATGGTTCCCTGCCATAATCCACATATAGGACAATGATCATGTACCTGCCTTGCTTAAAGAAAATATACAATTTTACATCTATTAATAGGCAAAGAGCAATACTCACAAAGAACACATCTATCCATTGATACCATGCATGTAGTCATATTTGGTAGTAATGTATGTGAACACACTACGACTAGCCGAGGCACTTTTTCCCTCTTTAGGAGGTTTTTCCCTCGTGCTAGTATACACCCATCTTGGGGTATACTCATCTTCTTCGTACAACACACATTCATTATCTACCTATCATCTCCTTGTGTGCTCCCTTGAGCTTCTCCACTGTGTGTGTGTGTGCATTCCTGTAACCCTATTTCCAACATTTGGTATCAGAGCATACGCTCCTCGCCCTTGTGTTGATGCCTACCCCTCACCCCAAGTCGCCTATCTTCTTGAATCAAATCAAGTGGAGATACACAAGAAAGCATCCATAGGCTTCACTTCACTGACATCGATCTCTATGTCTTACGAGCAAAATTTCTACTCACTATACTCTGCATTTCTTTCATACACCTTGCAGGTCTCCATTATCGGTGGCGACCTTATTATAGCAGTCACCTTGGCTATGTCAAAGAACACTCATCACTTTGCAGGTTGCGTGATTACTTGCTTGAGTAATGATGTATTTCAGATGTTATCCACTGCAGATAAGCTTGACGGGACCAACTACCTGTTATGGTCCTATATGATGCGGCATGTATTGGTAGCCAAAGGGCTATGGAATTTTATGGTTGGAATTAAGAAACGTTCTGGTTCTTCTGATGAACATGATGTTGTGGTAGCCAAAGAACTATGGAATTTTGTGGCTAGAATTGAGAAACGTACGTCTTGATTCTTCGGATGAAAATGATGTAGAAGGCACATGATGAACATGATGTAGAAGACACATCTGCAGACATGGACTCAATTTCACATGGTGCATTACCACAACATAGCATACCTCCTATGCAGGAACAAAAAAAGTGGGATGGAAGATATGCGCATGCACATACATTTCTTGCTTTGTCAATTAAGAGAAGTATCATTCCTCACATTCAGTCATGCAGGATTGCTAAACATGCTTGGGATGCGCTTGTATCATTGTACCAAGTAAGTAATGAAGCACGTGTTGCTTATATACGCAAGCAATTAGAGTCAAAGCATATGGATGAGGGAGACTCCATGGACAGTTTCCTTACAAAAAATAAGGATTTTAAGGAGCAGTTAGCCACAGTGTTGATGAAATATATCCTAATAGTTCATTGGTGCCTACTGTCTTGAATGCATTGCCGAAATTGTATCAAGGTTTTTCTTCTACCATCAGACTTATGAGATGAAAGACAATCCAAATGCCTTGAAGTTTGAAGATTTGGTTTCTGTGCTCTTTGCAAGAAGAGAAATCTAGGCAAAACATAAGGGAGACCAGGAGATCAGGCTATTGCTGCAGTCAACAAAAAGGCAAAGGTAAATCCTTTCCTCAAGGTAGTTACAAGCTAAAATAATAGTAATCGAGCAAGTCTACAGACAAGGAAGGTGACAAGACAAAGAAAAAGCGCAAATGTAACTATTGTAGGAAACCTGGTCACTACATTAATGAGTGCAGGAAACGACTGGAGAAGGAGAAAAAGAAAGACTCAGATATGGTTGTGGGGGCTGATGTATCAGCATCCAATGTAGAAAACAAAGAATCTGCAAACTATGCACATGATGATTGGGCTTTCATTGTGCAATGCAATTATGACCCTTCGCATAAGGATGTATACATGGCTATTTACAAATGTACATGTCTGGTATTTTGACGGTAGTGCTAGTAAGCACATTATTTCTCATCGCAGTTTGTTCTCGTCACTTGAATCTACTCCACAGGGAAATACTATAACATGTGCAAACAACTCCTTATATCTTGTAAAAAGAGTTGGTAAAGTTGTTCCCACTACTGCAAATGGTGAAACAATCGCGCATTCAGATGTACTATATGTACCAGGGATCAAGAAGAACTTGTTATCTATCTCTACCCATTACTAAGGCTGGCTTAGTGGTTCAGCTTGAGTATGAAAAATGTATCGTTCAATTTGAGGATGACAAATATATTGTTTATGATCGTAGTGACACGGCAAGACAATTATTTATTTTGGTCCTTTGTCTCATGGCCTTTACAAGCTAGATGAATATGAAAGACAAAGGCATGCTTCATGTACAGTTTCTACCACAAAGGCAATGGGTGATGCTAAGCTGTGGCATACATGCTTTGGTCACTTGAACTTTGGCAGTTTGTTACATTTGCATAAACATGACATGGTGTTTGAGCTGCCACATCTTGAAGCCCCTATCAAACATGTTTATGAGGGTTATATTCTTGGAAAACTGTAGCGGGCATCATTTCCCAAAGATGGTTCGGTTAGAGCTGTCCAAAACGACTAAGTCTTGAAGATGAAGGTGACTCTTTTGATGTTGGCTTGTATCAAGAAGCTGTTGGATAGCTTATCTTTTTGTGCAACACCAAGCTTGGCATTCAGTATATGTGGCCTCAATATTGAGCAAATTTATGCATAGCCTAGGCACAAAGCATTGGTAGTCTATCAAACGGGTGTTCCATTACCTAAAGGGCACTATGCACTTTGGTTTATTTTATCCCAAGGGGGTTAATCATAGGTGCATGCATTTACTGACTCAGAATGGGCTAGATGTTATGACACACGAGTGTCCATGAGTGGTTTTTGATTTTGTCGTGGTGATTTATGTATATAATGGCTCAGCAAGAAGCAACCCACTATGGCCACTTCTAGCTGTGAAGCTGAGTACAGGGCAATGTTTACAGCTACAGTTGAGTATTTTTACAGGGCAGTGTTTATAGCTACAGTTGAGTGTGTTTAGCTCAGGTGCCTTATTGTGTTAATTTGGGTATTGAGACGAGCGCTTAGCCACTACCATCTTCACTAACAGTCAAAGTGCTATGGCAATTTTGAGGAATTCAGTTTTTCATGCTCGCACAATGCACAGTGAGGTGTACTATCATTATGTCAGGGAGAGATGCTCTATAGCAAAAATCAGCTTGGCTTAGATGCCATTACATAATAACTGGTGGATTTTTTCACGAAGGCTCGTCCACGAGAGAAGTTTGAAAGTTTTCCCAAAGCTTTAAACTTACTTCTCTTTGGGGACTAGTCTAGGCTCCCTATCATAGTCCAAAGAGCTTGGCACATCTCTATACTTCTAGTGCCAGCTCACCCCTTGTTCATATCATCACTCCCAGGGGAGATTTTTAGCCATATTTGGTAGTCATGTGTGTGAACACAATAGGACTAGCTAGGCCACTTTTTTCCTCTTTAGGAGGTTTTTTCCCCGTGTTAGTATACACCCATCTTGGGGTATACTTATCTTCTTTGTACAACACACATTCATTATCTATCTATTATCTCATTATGTGCTCCCTTGGGCTTCTCCACTGTGTGTGTGTGTGTGTGTGTGTGTGCGCGCGCGCGCGCGCGTGTGTGTGCACGCACGTGTGCATTCTTGCAACCCTATTTCCAACAATGCCCAAGAGGCCTATTTCACTTCGTACAATGCCTTCTAGAGTCTTTCTAAATTGTATATCTCAAAATTGGGTGGCTACGCCACATAAACCTCCTCCTCCTTGAGATGGCCATTTAGAAATGTTGACTTCACATCCATTTGTAATATTGGCCACTTCCCATGAGTGGCCAAGCCAAGTATTATATACGAATAGGGTCAATCTCAAACTTGGGTGGCTATGCCACATAAACCTCCTCCTTGAGATGGCCATTCAGAAATTTTAACTTCACATCCATTTGCAATACTGGGGGCCACTTCCCATGAGTGGCAAAGGCAAGTCTTATACAAATAGTGGTCAATCTAGCTATGGAGGTGAATGCCTCCTGAAAGTCAAACCCTTTGACCTATGAAAAATCCTTTGCCACCACACGAGCCTTGCCTTTATCCATTGTATCATTAAACTTGTACTTGGCCTTACAAAACCACTTGGGGCCAATAAACTTCCCCTTTGTAGGACAATCCACAAGATCCCAAGTGTGGTTTCTCAAAATTGAGTCAAACTTTGACTCTATGGCCCCCCTCTAGTTTCGATCTGCTAATGCTTCCTCCAAGCTGGCTGGCTCCTTTGATTTCATTATCTCAGGCATCAAGGCCATATTGACAATGTGAGTAGAGGCCCTCTTCTTCTCCTCTATTCTCTTGGATCTACAAACAACTACTATTGGCTCTTCTATAATTTTCATAGGAGCTTTCCCATTTAAGAGCTGCTTCAGCCTCTTATGAGGTGTTGTAGGCTTCTCTTCTTCATCATTTGATAAATCTACCTCTTGTGAAGTTGGTACTATCACTAGTGGTTATGTATGTTAGGCAGCCCTCTCCTCCACTTGATGAGGCTATTCTTCAAACACCACACCACATATGACAATTATCTTCTTTGTCTCAAGGTTGTTGTCAATAACCCTTTAACTCCATATTATACCCCAAGAAGATACACTTCCTACTCTAAGAATCTCACTTGGTTGTGGATGAGTCTAGAACATGCACAAAACCATCACACCCAAATGTCATGAAATATGCAACTGAGGGTTTCTTACTTGAATAAGCTTCTTGAAGTGTCATGCCCTTCACTACCTTTGTGTAACTCTTGTAGAACATGCACAAAACCATCATACCCAAATGTCGTGAAATATGCAACTGAGGGTTTCCAACTTGAATAAGCTTCTTGAGGTGTCATGCCCTTCACTACCTTTGTGTAGCTCTTGTTAAGGATATGCACTACAATGTTAATTACCTCGGTCCAAAAAGAATTATGTAATCATTTGCCTTTGGGCATACTCCACACCAACACTGATCCAAAGATGGTCAAACATTGACCAAACTGATCTGGAAAATTCTAGAATCAGTTTGCTTGGTTAAAAGCTCACTTTTTCCTATAAATAGAAGCCTCCCCCCTTTGTAAAAGCTTAATGGTGTTTATGCACTGTTACTCTGCTCTCCTGTTCTGAGCCATTTACATTGAATTTTTTAATAATTCAATTGTTTTTGGCCTAATCCTCTCCAAAGTGAATTGGTGGCCACTCTTGCTTCAAACAGAGTAGAACCCTCAATCCCTCAAGCCAAAGGAGAACTTACACTTGCTCTATATGTAAGTTAACTTTCTTACTTGTTTAAATTTAAATCTATGGTTTTCTTGATTTTCATGTTTTACAGTTGATTGAATTAAATTCAAATGCTATGCCTTTGAAGAAAAGGCCACCCCTTTACATTATAGCCTTTCTTAATCCTAGAAAGATTAACTAAAGGATTAATTAAACTCTTCTTATTGTTTACTCTCTTGAATTTAAAAAATTATGTAGATTAGAGTTCTATTAATCTAATTTGGGTTAATTTAAGTCAATTAAAGAATGATAAAAATGAGAAATAGTCAACCTTACAAAGGAGGTTATGGAAAAATATATTCTAATTACTCCATGTACATATTCACCTATGAATATGCATGAATATCACTAATATTAATTATTAAAATTAATTTTTATGTATAAAAAGATGCATAAAGGAATTATTTTTATTTCAAAAGTGTTATTCTCATTAAAATTGATTTTTATGCATAGAAAGATGCAAAAAGGAATTACTTTTATTTCAAAAGTGTTATTCTCATTAAATTTTATTTTTATGCATAGAAAGATGCATAAAGGAATTACTTTTATTTCAAAAGTGTTATTCTCATTAAATTTTATTTTTATGCATAGAAAGATGCATAAAGGATTTACTTTTATTTCAAAAGTGTTATTCTCATTAAATTTGATTTTTATGCATAGAAAGATGCATAAAGGATTTACTTTTATTTCAAAAGTGTTATTCTCATTAACTTTGATTTTTATGCAAAAAGGTGCATAAAGGATTTACTTTTATTTCAAAAGTGTTATTCTCATTAAAATTGATTTTTATGCATAGAAAGATGCATAAAGGATTTACTTTTATTTCAAAAGTGTTATTCTCATTAAAATTGATTTTTATGCATAGAAAGATGCATAAAGGATTTACTTTTATTTCAAAAGTGTTATTCTCATTAAAATTGATTTTTATGCATAGAAAGATGCATAAAGGATTTACTTTTATTTCAAAAGTGTTATTCTCATTAAAATTGATTTTTTTGCATAGAAAGATGCATAAAGGAATTATTTTTATTTCAAAAGTGTTATTCTCAATAAAATTGATTTTTATGTATAGAAAGATGCAGAAAGGATTTTTTTTAATTTCAAAAGTGTTATTCTCAATAAAATTGATTTTTATGCATAGAAAGATGCATAAAGAATTTTTTTTTCCCAAAAGTGTTATTCTCATTAAAATTGATTTTTATGCATAGAAAGATGCATAAAGGAATTATTTTCATTTCAAAAGTGTTATTCTCATTAAAATTGATTTTTTTGCATAGAAAGATGCATAAAGGATTTATTTTTATTTCAAAAGTGTTATTCTCATTAAAATTGATTTTTATGCATAGAAAGATGCATAAAGGATTTATTTTTATTTCAAAAGTGTTATTCTCAATAACATTGATTTTTATGCATAGAAAGATGCATAAAGGATTTATTTTTATTTCAAAAGTGTTATTCTCAATAAAATTACTTTTTATGCATAAAGGATTTATTTTTATTTCAAAAGTGTTATTCTCAATAAAATTACTTTTTATGCATAGAAAGATGCATAAAGGAATTATTTTTATTTCAAAGTGTTATTCTCATTAAAATTGATTTTTTTGCATAGAAAGATGCACAAAGGAATTATTTTTATTTCAAAAGTGCTATTCTCATTAAAATTAATTTTTATGGATAGAAAGATGCATAAAAGATTTATTTTTATTTCAAAAGTGTTATTCTCATTAAAGTTGATTTTTATGCATAAATAGATACATAAAATTTTTTTATATCAAAATTAGAATTCTCTTAAATTCTATGTTTAAATTCTATGAATAGATGTGATGTGAATAGATGTGTTGAGATGCGATGTGAATCAGATAGATGTGAATGAATGGATGGATGTAATGTGATGTGAATAGATGTGATGAGATGTGATGTGAATCAGATAGATGTGAATGAATGGATGGATGTGGATATGTATTTAAAGAATGGATGTGGATATGTATGTGAAGAATGGATGTTGATGTATGTGAAAGAATGGATGTGGATATGTATGTGAAGAATGGATGTGGATATATGTGAAAGAATGGATGTGGATATGTACGTGAAGAATGGATGTGGATGTATGTGAAATAATGGATGTGGATGTGTATGTGAAACAATGTGATGTAGATGTGTATGTGAAAGAATGTGATGTGATGTAAAGAGATGTGATGTGACATGAATATATGTGGATGTGAAGTGATAGATATGAATGTATGGATAGATGTGGGTAGTCATACATGTGAACGATTGGATGGATGTGGATGAATGAGATGAGATGTGCATGACTGAGATATGATGTGGATAGATGTGATGTGATGTGATGTTATGTGGATAGAATGTATGTGATGGGATGGTGATGAGAATGAATGTGATGGATATGAATGAATGTGATGTGAATCGGGATGTGAATAAATGAGATGTGATGTCATGTGAATCAGGATGTGAATGAATGATATGGGATGTGATTGGATGAGATGTGAATGAATGTGATGTGATGAGATGTGGAGATGAGTAGATGCGAGTGGATGAGATCTGATGAGGATGAACGAGGAAAGATGTGATGAGATGAAAATGATGTGATTGGATGAGAATGGGAATACATATTAAATGGATGTGATTTAAATAATGTGGATTGATGTGGAACAATGTGGAAAGACGAGAGTTCGTTATAGAAACTGTATTTATGACCTGTTTTTAAATGACTGTTTTATGTCAAGAATGTTGGGGAAGCATTTTGACCGTCTTGTGAATGAGGTCGTGGAGACCTAATCTGATAAAGTTGCAACAGCTACTGACGGAGAGTCAATGGAGGATGTCTTGCGTAGCAAGGTCGGCCGAGGTCTTGACCAGCCTCGGTTCGATTTAAATGGTGAGCTTTCAGTACGGTGGATAAAATAAATTTATCTAAAATTTCTCTTTAAATTAAATAAAAATATCCATTATTTTAATATACCAAAAACTCCTCTTTTATCATTTAATTACTTGGATCTCAATTATAAGGAAGCGGCCTATGAGTGAAGCGCTAGGTGACTTGCGAAGGATCCTAGAGGGTGATGACCATACGGTGCTCGGGCTCTGGGTCGCCGAAGATACCCACACATGCGTCAGGGAAGATATTGGAACAAGGAGTAAGAGTTGTTTTTTGAATTCGGGCATAGATCTGGTTGATTGACCTTGCTGGTCCTCAACGAATGAGTCCATAGCTCTTTTATATGGATTTGTTGGTTGATCTTACTAATCTTCAATGGAGATTCCATTTTGATTTTTATAAGTAAAAATATTACTGGTTATTATGAGCTAGGAATTATTGAAAAGGCCCCTGAGTGGATAGGTGGTGAGCGTTCTGGTTGCCAATGATGCCATAGGTACACCGATGAAGGAAAAATTGGAAATTAGGATTCAACCATATATTTTGGACGATTATGATCAATGACACTATGGTTTCATTAAATGATCGTTTTAAAGATAGCTGATTCTAGCTGATTTTGTGAAAAAGGCAATTTCATATTGGCTGTGTAAGTGGTGTGACTAGTTTTAAGTTTGCATGAATATCCAGCTAGGGAGCCTGGGAACTCTTTTCCCTGGTACCCAAGACAAAACCTAATCAAGTAAATGGATCCCATCACTACAGTGGTTGGGCGGTTGGCTAACCCACGGGACTACTGGACTGATGGATCCCTAAACTGCGACTCAATTTTGTTATGGTACGATAGATGAAGTAAATCCCGGATAAAAATTATTCTATGGAAAAGAATCAACGGCTGTGCCTCTCCATGAGGAAAAAAGCGTTGGTCTCTATGATCCAAGTGCAAGTCTTTTCCTTGATCTAACTATGATACTTACGGGTTTGGTCGGATCAGTTCAATTAGTTAAGGCTCTTGACTACGTTAGAGTAAAATTATCCTAGAGGAATCACCCGTGCTTTCTGGGCGAGGGAAGTTTTGGAAGAACCGAGGGATTAGTCTCTTGTCCGGATATCCGTGGGTGAGGCCCCAAGTGAGGGACCCTACCCCATGCAAGAAGTGCTCTTCTTTGTTTGCCATGTTGTGTGGATCTCCTAGAGAGTCTAATGTCAACAAAGGCTCTAGATCTACGTAATAACATGGACAAGGGCTACAATCAATCAATGTGACATATTTTGTTAACTAGTCCATATTTAATAAATACCATGAGTGCATCCACTTTTTAGAATTATGTAGACATGCTAGTCCACTTCTTCTATCCCTCTCTTGATTGCTACCAACCAACTACCACACTAAACACACATGCCTCTTACCTTGCAGACTGCATCTCTGCACTTTTGTTTTGCCGACGATGAATAGCACACACACCCTCCCCTACTTGCTCTTCTTCCTTATCCACCTTCTAGTGGGCCTCGTTCTCCTCCTCTACATTGTTACCCACCACTGGCAATGTTGGCTAGTCTTAAAAAACATAAGGTTGCCTTGGAACCTTTCCTATTTTACAAGATTTTCTTTAAAAAATAAGAGGTATGTATATATCTTCAACATTTAAACATAAATTGAATATCTCTTAGATGTTACAAAATTAAAGACGTATAATGTTATGCCACAAAAGAAAGTAGTTAGCCAAAATATGGAGATGTGGAGCCCTTATTCAGCTCATGCACCATTTATCAAATGGAGATGTGTACCACTTGTGCCCACCGCCACATCCTTGAACCTTCAAAAAATAAATGATGACAGTGAGTGATAGAGTTGAGAGAAAATATCTTCATGATAGTATATATAGTCATCCACCTTAGGTTACCAATTAAAAGCTACTACAAACTAAATATTAAGTTTAATGATAAAAGGGAGTGACAGAGTTGAGGGAAAATCTCGTCATGATAGCATATTTGGTGTTGTAATTGCTCCACATCCACCTTGGGTCATCAAATAAAAGCCACTACAAACTTCTTATGTAATCTTAGCCTCTACATCCACACTTGTTTTGCAATCTCAACCTTCGCATACACATTACTCATTCTACTTATGAAGACTGAAGCTACACTTGTTCTGCAATCTCAACCTCTGCATCCACACTACTCATTCTACTTATGGATACTAAAGCTACAATTGAGTGGGAATTGTATGTTGATAAGCCGAATTGACTTGTCCCATTTAGGAACCAGAAGCTTATTGTTAGTATGGCATTTCTGCAAAAGCTTCTTCCTAGTACCTACAAGATCATTTCATTGATTAGCTAACATTGAAGGTAGCAATATTCTCATATATCTTTCCTCATATTAGGATATCGATGAAATAAATAATTTTATACTAGAGTCTTCATTGACAATGAGGTATGTAATGGTGCATGAACGAATATAAGGCTACAATAGTGCACTTGAAGACAAATCACAACCATCTCGTGTTGTTCATGATGTTTTGTCAGAGGATCTAGATGTTTTGTTAGAGGAGCCAGAGATAAAACTCTTTGATGTCAATGTTGACACACTAATTGATCTTGAAGCACCCTTCAAAGATCCAGGGATAAAGCTACCCGGTGTTAATATTGACATGCAATCAGCCCAAGGACCTCATTCTCAACTTTTATTGAACTTGAAGAGCCAGAGGTAGAAATCCCTTGTGTGAATGTTGAAACATAATCATCCCAAGGACCTCATTCAACTCTCATTGATCTTGAATAAAAAGATAAAGCTATGAGCATTCTCCCTTGGATTCTAGAAGAGTACCAAGGCCATCATATTAAAGTCAAGAATTGCAGACATACAAAAGGTAATATAGGTTGCAGATATTCTAAGGGAATATAATGGGAATGTGATATTTCAATTCCCTCCTACGTTTGGCAAAGTCAAGGACATGGATAATTAGCATGGAGAGTAAACGTGATGGCCACCTTTGTGTCAAAAGATAAAACATGGCACCTCAAGCATACAAGCCTATGGTGTGCTTAACCCTAATTATAAACACTAATCATATGGTGGGTGTAGCCTAATTAACAACATAATGATGTTCCTAATGATATAATCAAGCTTGACTCAAGCACAATTAGGTTACAAGATGGAAACTTGTACTCATAAGAGGCTTGAGAGCTGCTTATTCCCATTACTTGAAAATGACCCCTTTTATATGAGGGAGGTACAACTTTTGCATATGTGCTCACGTGGGATAATATCCAAGTGTGATGTGGTTGCATGCTCCTGATATTGGTCCTCTACTCATATCTTGCCCTCAATGTCACCACAAATCTCAACACCCCTCCTTGTTGGTGTCATGATGTATAGGCTACTACAAGGGGGTTGGTGGATGTGAGTTACAAAAGATCCATTACTCCCCCTTAGTGCAACATACTACCTAAGGTGGTCAAGTGTGGTATTATAATATCTCATCACCCCCCTTGGGTGCATAAGTTACTACCCTCAGGTGGTCATGTGTGATAAAAACAAAATACTAGGTCTACAATCATGGCTAAGGTGGTGAGTCTTGTCAATGTAGCTTTGGTTTTAGAAGAGATGCTTGTCGGGTGCATAAGTTGCTACACCCTCAGGTGGTTAGGTGTGATAAAAACAAAAGACTAGGTCTACTCATTTGGGAATCTTTTTAAAATCATGGGCTATGAGGCTTGTTAATGTAGCTTTGGTTTTAGAAGAGATGCTCATCAGGGGTTTTCTGTTTACTTGATAAAGACTCCACATAATTAGCTTTCTGGTTCTTCAGTTAACATTCTTCTTCCTTGTGCCCGAGTTTGTTATTATGTCCACATTTAGGTTTGTGTTTGATTTTGAACTTACTTTTGAAGTGACCTTTCCTTTCGTAGTGGTAGCATTCTTTTGTGCCCTTGTTAGTGTACTTGTTAGTGTAGAGTACTTGTTCCCTTGTGGTAACTTGTGTTCCATTATTTAGCTGCTTCTCTTATTCAAGTGGGAATGAAATATAACCCTCAAATGTTGGTTTAGGTAAATTCTTTAGAGTGGTCACTAGTGCACCATATTCCTCTGGCATGCTTTTTAGAGTATGGCAAGTGTATCCCTTTCACCTATCTTTGCATCAATACCATCTAGCTGGATCATGATAATTTTCATTTTGCTTATGAATTGTGCTAGTGACTCATGAAATTTCAGATTTCAACCAAAGACAGTTCTCTACCATAACTCGAAACTGTCAAAAATAACTTGTAGTAACAAAATAGAGCCTAAAATGCACTTGAAACGTGATTCGGACTGCCACAAAACTTCAGTACAAAGCACTATGTACCACACAAGCACCTTCAAGCTTACAAAGATAGCTCCTCAATCGAAGATGTGTAGCTCCTAGAGCTACCGAGGGGCGTTGTACCTAAACAAGAAGGGGAAGAGATGATGATGCTCTTACCCATGTACCGCTTCCTTCCTTGCTTGTTCTTGCCTCTTGGTTTCCTCCTTAGCTTTCACACAAACGAGAGATCTGATACCATAATGAGAATGTGAGGGAGAGCGAGAGCTTGAGTTCCTTGCAAGCAAACACACACACACACACATACACACACACAAGAGATTGCAAGACACAAAAGAGAGATGGATGGGTGAATTTTCTTCTATCTTATTCTCTTCTCTACAACCATATAACTAAAAGATAAGAGTACATACATAAATTGAAAGTACTCTCCTACAATAACATACAATAATAAGTCCATAGTGTGAACCTGATTATATGAGCTAGTGCTATAACTATGCCTTAACTCTAGTAATCCAAAGCTGTTATCACACAGCCTATCATGCACTGGCGGCATATCAACCATAATATTACCAACCATGCTAGTGGAATTAGTGCAGAAGCTATCACCCAAGCGGGTCATCAATGTATGTCGTAGCACTAGTTGAGCTCGATATCTCAACATCCTAAACATTATAGTGTAAGAGTGGAGCGTTGATATGCAAACAAACTCCACTTGCATGGCCTACCTAGTTTGCATGGCTTTAACTCATCCTATCCCTAGTTTTCTTAATGGTAGGAATATACCTAAATCTTTTTGGGTTGATGTAGTTAACATGACTGTGGACATTCTTAACATGAGTGCAACAAAGGCTGTCAAAGGGATGACTCCGTTTACAAGCCTACTCGGGTAAGAAAACTTAAGCACTGCACACTTGAAAGATTTTGGGTGTGAATATTGTATACATGTTCTAGATGCTCAAAGAACCAAATTTGATGCCAAAAGCTAGGATGGCATCTTCTTGGGTTAATTCATGGAGTAGAATAGATATGAGCTCTATTACCTTCACGCACACCCCTCAGGCGCAAAGACGATCATAGAGTGATCTACAATGTGGTATTCCAAGAACAACCATAACACACACATTTCAAAATTACACTCTTATCCCAGGACTTGTAGCCTCTTCACATTCATCTCTCCTTGAGCTAAGAAACTTTTCCCAAGCCGCAATCAAGGTCTAGACTAATTTTGGAATATTCTAAATCATTCACATTTGTAGGAAATGTCACTATATCAAGGTGGAAATTCATATCTATGAAAAAAGTGTCGTTAAAAACCACCTAAAATAATTAGTTCTTATATGATGTAGAGGGATCTTACATTTTGTCCAACTTGGAGAATTGAGATGTTCTCATCTCACAAAGCTAGGGATAATCCTTTAGTAAATCTTGTGGCATCTTCTATGATGTAGAAATTTGATTTCACTAGGAATTCCCTTAAGGTTCTATTTCTAAGTGGTTTTTCAAGTTAGACATCCAGTATGATTTTGGGTTGTAATTCCATATGACCCTAGGCTAGAAAAGCAACTTATCTTCTAAAACATCCTAGGATCTAGTACATACTTCTTGAGGAAGTTGATATAAAATACATTGTGAACCTTATTCTCCAACTTTCCTCATGTGATTGCATATGGACCACAATATTCTCTTAAAGACCATACTAGGGAGAAAATTTGGATTATCATATTGGATGCTTGAGGAAAACCACTCAAGAATAGAACCTTAAGGGAGAAACTTAGGGGAAGGCCTAGTGAAATTGAAACACTACCCCGTAGAAGATGCCACTTCAAAGGAGGAGGAAGATTTACTAAAGAATTATCCCTAACTTGTCAGATGAGGACATCTTGGTTCTTCAAGTGGGAGAAAATGTAAGATCCCTCTATATCATATAAGATTTAATTATTTTAGGTAATTTTTAACTACACTTTTGCCATAGATATGAATTTCTACCTTGATGTTGCTAATATATGCAAGATCACATCATCCCTAGCTTGTGTGCTTGAAAGTAGTCTATTGTGCTATATAGCAGTGGACAATGCTTTATAGCATTATGTGCTATAGTCATGGACATGCCATGGACATGACTCACCCAAAATAAAAGGAAAAATAACAACTGAATACCATTACAATTAGTCAATGGTAAAAGGCAAAAGACGTGCATTTGTGAAAGTCAAAAGTGCTCCTATATCATAGGAGAAATTTCAAGCAACCACAGTTTCAAAATGTTTATTTTTGGAAAGCCCATATCTCGAGATCCAACCATCAAAATGGAGTGATGTAAAAAGATAAAATTCTTAGCATAATCTAAGCTACAACCTCACCATTGGGATCGTCTAGATCTGATCTTAATCACCTAGAATAAAGGCTCCAACATTGATGGTGGCTAGAAACTGTAGGAAATCAAGACTGCACCTTGCATTGGTTGGCTTCTACAGGAAAGTACGACCCCAATGGATTAAGGTGGCACCTTCTACAAAGTTGTTCTAAACATCAAGATCTACAATCCTACCAGAGGGATGGATAAGATCATCGTGTATGTGGCTACAGCAATCAAATCTTTACAACTCACATTTGTATGTAAACAACTATAAAAGCACATGATTGTAACAAGCCTTGTATAATCCCGACTAAGATTGTTAGAGCATAGATTAGGAATTCTCTTAGGTCTCAGCAAAGTTCATTCGAGAGAGGATTGAGTGATTCTCCCTCAGTCTTTAATCCTCACTGGATTGAGATTAGTGTTCTACTTGGTAGTTTTGTTATTGTCACTATAAGCTTGTGCTTCCAATCATATCTTGGCCTGATTTTTACTTCATTATGATTGTTTAAGTACTGAAGTTATAGCCCATTTCCATCTCTGTACTTTCACATGGTATCATAGCCCACCCTTGCTCTATACCTAAGCTTTGTATGAGTGATTCTACTTAGCAAGCCTAGTGAGTGTGTGAGATTTTCTCTTGAGTATTCTTATTCTTCTCTTATTTGAGCAAGAAGATATAGCATCTTTGAGAAACATCAACCTTGAATCTTCAGCAAATCTTAGTGAGAGCAACTATGGCACATGGAAGTAACAAATGGAGACAATCCTCTTTCTTCATGATTCTTGGAGCATTATGCTAGATGAAGATAAAATACTTGAAGCTGATGGTGGTGAAGCCCAAAATAAATAGGATTTTGCTGAGAGGCAAAATGTGAAGAATGAGTTTCTTGGTCAGCTCATTGATGTGAAAAATCCCAACAAAGGAAGGATGGGATAAATTGAAGAACTTGTTTAAAGCTAAAAGTACCTCAAAATAATTAACAATAAAAAACCAAATCACAAATAGCTTGTGAAAGGAAGGTGAGAATGCTATTTCATATGTTTTGAAGGTCAAAGAACTCTATGACAAGCTACTGGATGTTAGAGACAAGATGACAGACAACGAGATCACTACTGTGATTGAGCACTAATGGGTTAGGTGAAGAGTATGATAGCCTTGTGCAAGGATTGATCATTTAAAAGGCAAAACCTTCTCTTGAGTGATGAGCTTCAGCAAATCCTCTTTGATGAGGATCAAAGGAGAGAAGCCACAAAGATTCAGAAAGGAAAAGGTGGAACTTCTTCACATGATGCAGCCCTCTTCACAAGTAGAGGAAGAGGAAGATCTGTAAATAGAGGAAGAGGTAGAGGAGGCTACAACAACACTTACAACCACACTAAAAATTCACATCATTCTTAGCCCTCTTATGGAAGAGGAAACAATAGGACTAGAGGTGGCCATTCTTATGGTAGAGGAAGAGGCTCATCTAGAGGAAATGTGGAATGCCACTATTGTCATAAGATGGGGCATTATGAAAGAGATTTCTAGATAAAAGAGTATCATGGGGAGAAGAAAGGCCATGGAAACTTTACAGAAGAAGGAAGCTCTCATGTTAGGGAGCAAAATCTAGTTTCTATTTATGAATGTGATGTTGCTAACAATGTGCAGGCTGAAAACAAGGATATCTTTCAAGAACCCTAGTGGATTGATAGTGGGGGGGCAAGCTCCCACATGACTTCTCACAAATAATTATTTAGCTCTCTCAACAACTGATGGTCCAATGGTATACACAGCTGATAATACTCCAAATTCAACCACAGGCAAAGAGGATATCCACATGATGAGTAATGGTAAGCGAACAAAGGTGAATGATGTTAAGGCTCACCCTAACCCTCCTTGAAACACATCCAATAAGAGATTACCTGGTGAACCACAATTGTCATGAGGATCTTTCCAATGGCCAAGCTCGTAACCCTTAAGGTCTCCAAGCTCCACAACTCCTTGAGAAACAATTCCACCGTGCCTCCCACTAGCGTTGTCACACTACCGCATTGCACTACGGGTACTCATCCCTCCTCTCACCTCACTTCACTCACACAAACTCACTAGCATGCATTAGGGAGAGAGATTAGCAAGAGAATTAGCAAGAGCAAGACTCAATTACATAATGGGAGAGTCTCATGTATTATGAGAGATATTCACTTATATACATGGCCATAAGTGTTCACACTCACTTAAACTGTGGGGTGGCCGGGAACTTTAGGCTTATAAGAGGCCTAATGCTATTACAATGACTACTCTCATAATATATCCATGAAGTACATCACTTAGGACTTCATCCTAACTTGCTACCACACGCTTCTTGAAGCGAAAATTGCCATAAATACTCTGTCACACCATCATGGGTGGACATCCAAGTTGTAGCTTTAGACACTATTGCTAGATCTTGTTAACCCTAGAATTGGGTTAACAAATGATGTTCTACTTGTTCCCTCTCTAAGAAAGAACTTGATATCTGTTGTTGCTATGATTGAAAGGGATTAAAAAGTTGAGTTTGAAAAGAATTAGTATCTCATAAAGGATAGGAAGAGAGGTTATCAGGTGATTGCAAAAGGAACCAAACATGGAAGGATGTTTAAATTGGATGCACACATAGCCGACTTCAAAAGCAATGAATATGGAAGATAAAAGGATGAGTCCTATAGAGCTTTGGCATAAAAGGTATGAGTAATTTCACAGGTCAAAAACCTATAGTAAGTCGCTGGAAAGTGTTTGGGAGCATTGCATTTGCTCATGTGGCTAATAAGAACATGAAGAAATTGGATTCCAAATCCATCAAATGTGTTTTCATGGGTTATAGTAATGTTAGCAAAGCATACAGGTTGTATGATCCTAATAAGAACATGAAGAAATTGGATTCCAAATCCATCAAATGTGTTTTCATGGGTTATAGTAATGTTAGCAAAGCATACAGGTTGTATGATCCTAACAAGAGAAGTGTGTTTGTATCTAGAGATGTTGTTGTGGATGAAAATGCAGGTTGGAATGATCGTACAGGTCATACAGTTGAAAACAATGAAATAGACACCTTGCTAATGCCTCTACCACATTCTAGTAGAGATGAAATTGAAGCTGAAGTGGATCTTGACAGTGATACAGATGAGGATACACATGAATAACAGCAAATGGCTGCTCTTAGGAGGTCTACAAGCAAATAGCCCCAAAAGTTAACAAATAAGAGAACATATAACTCAATCTCTCAGGTTGAAGAATCAAACTTTGCATTGCTTTACTACTATCATGGAACAAAACGAGCCTATTTTGTATGAAGATACATGTAACAAACATGAATGGAAGAATGCTATGGATGAGGAAATGTATGCCTTGAAGAATAAGAATGAAACATGGGATTTGTGTGAACTTCCAAAAGGGAATAAAGCTATTGGCTGCAAATGGGCTACATAATTAAGCATAACAAGGAAGGAAAAATTGAAAGGCACAAGGCTAGGTTGGTTGCAAAAGGTTTTTCTCAAAAGCATAGGATAGAATATGATGAAACATATGCTCCTATTTGCAAAAATGAATTAAGTAAGACATCATTTCTCTTGCTACAATGAATAAGTGGAATATATATCAAATTGATGTAAACAATGCTTTCTTGAATGGGACTCTAGAAGAAGAAGTCTACATGCCTCAACCTCTAGCTTATGTTCTTGAAAGCAAGGAGAACTTTGTTTGCATGTTGAAGAAAATCTTGTATGGGCTAAAGCAAGCCCCTAGGTCTATACAAGGATTGACAAGCACTTCATGACTAATGCTTTCAGCAATAGAAGTGCAAACGATACACTCTACTACAAGGTATGCAATGGTGACATAGTCTTGGTGCTATTGTATGTGGATGATTTGATCATTACAGGAAGTAGTGAAAGCTTGATTTGCTGAAGTGAAAAGTCAACCTTCATCATCATTTGAAATGAAGGATTGGGAATTTTGCATTACATACTTGGTATTGAAGTCTACAGGTCAAAGGACTCTACTTTTATCTCCCAACAACAGAAGTATGTTGCTAAAATTTTGGACAAGTTCAACATGTTGAACTGTCATCTAGTCAAAACACCAATGGAATCTAAAACAAAACTCTCCAAGTATGAAAGGGGAGTAGCTTATGATGCCACATTATACAGGACTTTGGTTGGTATGCTGATTTATTTAACCATTACGAGGTCAGACATATGTTATGCTGTGAATAGTTTATCTCAGTTTATGCAAGCTCCAAAGATGTCTCATTGGGGCTCAGCCAAAAGGGTATTTAGATACTTGAATGTTACTAGGCATTGGGGCATTAGATATGTTGGTGATAATGTCTTGTTACGTGGATTTTCAGATTCTAATTATGCTTCCAACTTGGATCATTGCAAGTCTATTTCAGGTTACAATTTCTTCTTAGGTGAAGGAGCTATTTCATGGGCTTCTAAGAACCAAGCTACTATTAGTTTATCTTCAATAGAGGTTGAATACAAAGCCATTACATCTTTAGCTTGTGAAGCTATTTGGTTGAGGAGATTTCTTATTGAAATTGGATTTTGTGATGAAGCCAAAGGTACTACTATCTCTTGTGATAATACTTTAGCAAAGGCACATGCAAAGAATCCAATTCATCATCATCAAAGGACAAAGCATATAGCTAGTGAGGGAGCATTTCATTAGGGAGAAGGTACATGTTGGAGAAATTGTGTTACAATATTGCAATACAAAGGACAATGTGGCTGATATCTTTACCAAACCATTGGGTGGAGAGCTCTTCATCAAACACAAAGCTCATCTTGGAGCGAAGGAGCTTTCCTTAAGGGGGGAGAGATTCATGGTAGGTAAGGGAAGGCTCCTTCCCCTCTAGGAAGGCTTTCCTTAGGATTGTACATACTTTTATTTTGCATTTATTTTGAAGGTTTTGAAGATGATGATGACCTTGAGGGAATGTGTTAAAGTACGAAAACTCACATCATCGCTATCTTGTGTGCTTAATAGAGTAAACTATGCTATATAGTCATGGATGGTGCTTTATAACACTGGGTAGTGCTATACAGCAGTTGGACAGTGCTTTATAGCACTGGGTAGTGCTAGAAAGTAGTGCTACATTCATGGACATGCCATGGGCATGAATCACCCAAAATAAAAGGAAAAATAACAAATAAATACCATTACAATCATTCAATGGTAAAAGGCAAAAGACGTGCATTTTTGAAGGTCAAACGTGCTCCTATATCATAAGAGAAATTTCAGGCAAGCACAATTTCAGAATGCTGATTTGCAGAGCCCATATCTTGAGATCCAGCTACCAAAATGGAGTGATGTAAAAAGATGAAATGCTCAGCATAATCTAAGCTACAACCTCACCATTGGGATATTCTAGTCTGATCTTAATTTCCTAGAATAAAGGATCCAACATTGATGGCTAGAAATTATAGGAAACCAAGACTGCACCTACCTACTTGCATTGGTGGGCTTCTACAGGAAAGTGCAGCCATTGGATGAAGTTGGCACCTTCTATAAATTTTTTCTAAATTATACTAGAGGTATTGATAAGATCATCACTTTTGTGGCTGTAACAATAAAATCAATTTTACTGCAGCTCATAGTTGTAAGGCACACTGATTGTAACAAGCCTTGTATAATCCCGACTAAGATTGTTAGAGAATAGCTTAGGAATTCTCTTAGGTCTCAGAAAGGTTCATTTGAGATTGGATTGAGTGATTCTCCCTCAGCCTTAATCCTCATTGAATTGAGATTAGTGTTGCTTGAGTTTGGTTATTGTCAATATAAGCTTGTGCTTCCAATCATATCTTGTCCTGATATTTATACTTCATTATTATGATTGTTTAAGTGCTAAAGTTATAGCCCATTGCCATATTTGTACTTTCACAAATGTAGTGGCATTTTCCACAAATGTGAATGATCGAGAATATTCTAAAATTAGTCTAAACCTTGAAAAGGCACCTTGGGAAATTTCCTTTGGCACAAGGAGAGTGAAGAGGCTATAAGTCTTGAGATAAGAGAATGCAGTTTTTAAATGTGTGTAAAAAATTTGAATGGTTGAATTGATGTATTTATTTAAACTTTAAATAATAATTTCAAGTGGAGTTTTGGACCAGCTAACTAGAATTACAATTATGTAGAGGCCTAGCTAATTTAGTTAGAGATTAGTTAATTAGAGCTACAATTAGTTAACTAAATGAGAGCCCAAATAACTAATTTAGAGATTAGTTAATTAGAACTATAATTGGTTCACTAAGTGAGAGGCCTAGTTAACTAAGTTAGAGATTAGTTAACTAGAGATATAGTTAGTTAACTAAGTAAGAGGCCTAGTTAACTAAGTAAGAGGCCTAGTTAACTAAGTTAAAGATTCGTTAACTAGAGCTTAAATTAGTTAACTAGAGCTATAGTTAGCTAGATAAGTGA
Source organism: Cibotium barometz (assembly GCF_041138505.1). NCBI lineage: Eukaryota > Viridiplantae > Streptophyta > Polypodiopsida > Cyatheales > Cibotiaceae > Cibotium > Cibotium barometz. Next base: position 59,369,419 of record NC_141051.1, read on the forward strand.
GAGGCCTAGTTAACTAAGTTAGAGATTACTTAACTAATTGAGAGGCCTAGAATATCAACTTACTCATCCTCACAGTCTCACAGATTCTTAAAACATCATCATTTTCTTTTTTATAGAGCTATCCCAAAATGAGTGTGTAAGGGGCTACTGCCTTCACGAGCTATATTTTTCTTTTTAGGTAAATTCACTCCTCCATCCAAAATTCATGGTGTAAGAATTGAGTGATGTCATAGCTCCATCTTGGCATTAGACTAGTTTGGAATAGAGGAGTGTGTGGTTATCCACTCAAGATTCTTGATGGATGGCATTCGATTAGTTTGGAATAGATAAGTGTGTGGTTCTCCACTTAAGAGTCTTGATAGATGGTAATCTCTTACATGCATTGACCCTTTTCTCATTGAGACAGTGAAATAAAGCTTGAGAAGAAGCAATAGCCACCTTGTGATTTTCCCCATGGTGGTGCACGACAATTTTTGTTCATGATTGATGAGATAGAGTAAGGCTTCAAACTCATTTGCCATAAGAAAATGACAAAACTTCTTTATACTATCAACATTACACAAGTCATAAGCTTGGTTTTAACTATCTTTCAGCATTACACAAGTCATAAGGTTGGAGATTTCCCACAATCTTTTACATGAAGCCATTTTGTGGAGTATAAAAAGTATGGCTCAAAACTGTTACCACACATTTGAAGTAATGTTAGCCAATGTGGTTAAGATATCCCCTCCCTAATCACGGTTCCATCCTCCAAATCAGCAAAGCTCAATGTGGGTTAGTAGTAGAAGCCATTGTAGTTCTAGTAGAAGTCAAAGCGGGACTTCAGATACTAGGTGGTGCATGGTGAAAGATTTGTAGGGTTTCTAGAAGGTGGTCTCCAACATGTCTTTGAAAGTGAGTAGTTTCTAGCCTTGCATTCATTGGACTTTCTTGTAGATTACCCGCTATCAAAGAGTGGGATCTTTTTTTATATTAAAGGTGAGGCCCGGGGATCTATCAAAACTACGTATTCTAGAAATTCCACTAGAAGGATGACGATGAGTCGAAAGATGCAAATGGTGATAAACGATATCGGGGTTAAGCACTTCATCATAATCTTGGATGAAGTTCCACATGGTACAAAGCATCTAGGCCTCACGAGAAGCATGGGTGGCTGAGATGGAGGTATCCAAAAATATATGGGGCTGACTTGGAGTGACCTAGGAGCATAACAATATTCTTTCTAGAACTTGGGTTGGAGGGAGACGGTAAGTCCCCCGCCAAACAAGTTGTTCCCCCATGAGGTCATGCATGATGGGAGTAGTTTTGGCTTATGGCCTCGTATATCCACCATACTTCCTTGTGATAAACCCTCGACCTTCCTCTATACAAACTTTAATGAGGATCGTAGATCTAGTGTGGGGTTCTACCTATGCTCTAGGATTTGAAAGGCTTTGTCGATGTCGATTCTGTCCAATGGGTCCTGCCAATCGGAGGGAACATATGTTCATGCTCCTTTATTGGAGGTACTAGGATTTCTCCTTCTTTTCAATACTCTCAAAGATATGATCCTCTTGTAAAATGGAGGCTTTTGGTAGTCCATTTAGGACTTCCCCTAAGGCAGTAAGGGGTGGGGGTGGTTTGGGAGACAAAGGGGGGGATTGTGGTGGTGGTGTTGGAGAGGCAGGGGGTGTAACCATGGGGCAGAGTGGCGGGTGTCAAAGTGGAGGCAAGAGGTGGGGGATCTGAGGTTGATGGTTGGGGGTAAAGTTCTTGGGTTTTGCCTTGGGCAAAAGCTTCTAGAGTTGGTGTGTCAGAAGATGGGCCTGACAGGAAATGGTCATGAAGTACCTCAATCAAGCAACTAGCTTTTGAACTTGTAGTTACTCATGGTTGCTTGATGCATCGTTCTCATCTTTGTCCTTGTCCATTAGTGTCATTGTTCTCCTCAACCTCTTCCTTCATGGAGGGTGCTAGCCTCGTCGAGCTATAGAACTCATGGGCCACATCTGAGACATCTTGGGGGTAGGCCACATGGACAACATCAAGTGTCGCTAGAATTCATGAATTGAAGTTACTTCCATATTCTGTGGTACAATAGTAGGATTCCACTGGGTTTGTTAACCCCCAAATTAGTGCATTATTTGACACATTTATGGGCTCTTCATCGATACTTTTTTTTATAGCATTTTAGCTAATAAATCATATTATTTTATGAGCTTTCGATGTAAAATGCAATGAATAGTGTCATGGATTTTTAGTGGGCCCGTAATCTATTAAAATCCATGGTCAATATGTGTTTGTGTTCACATTTCGAAATAAAGGGATACGAGAATACTTTTTCAAATTTGAATGGTTTGTATACCATTTAAAAAAATCAGATGTGTATTGAAATTTACATTTTAATAAAATCAAGAAATGAACAAGTGGAGTCGGTTAAGGAAGTTATGTATGACTCCTTTATATGCATGCTTCTTCCTCTTTCTTCTCTCCCTTGGTGGTTGGCATAACCCTTGCTCTCTTCTCTTGGTGTGTCTTGTTCTTGTATTATCAATGGAAGAATAAGAAGAAGAGAGTGAGGATGGTAAGGATGATGATATTTTGTGTGTGCCCAAGTTCTTGTGAGTGAGTGGGTTGTTTTCTTGATTATGAGAGAGCAATTTGATTGTGAGTGAGAGATGGGTGTGAGAAATTCATATTGGTTCCGTTTTGCTGGGACAAGGCTAGCCATGGTATCTATAAAAAGAAGGAAGTGAAGAGGACAAGGTGATGCCGTAACCTTGCAAGAAGAACAAGATCTTCACCAAGAATGGCATGGAGAAGGTTTACTTGGCTGGTCAAATATTTACGCTTTCTTGCATTTGCATTTGCATTTGCATTTGTGAGATGGCAAAATTAAGGCTTAATTGGGAAAAGGTTTGGAGTGTTTTGAGGAGTAGCCAACCTCTTAATAAGGAGAGAGAAGATGCAAGATCTTAGAGGAAGAAGACCAGAGGTCGAGATAGGAGCCCCACAGAGAGGATCCAGCCATGAAAAGCAAGAAAAAGCACCAGAAGGTCAAAGCTACAGAGGTGGGGAAGCAAAGAGTACCCTTAAAGCATCAAATGGGGTGCTATTTGTTGAAGAATCTTGAGTCAGAAACAAGGAGGAGCTCAAGCACAAAGAAACAAGGAGGAGCTTTGTGCTGATGAAGAAGAAGAAACAGTGGGAATATCGTGTAGCAAATGAAGATCCAATTCGAGCATTTACAGAACCCACTGATAGAGAAGGTGAAGAGTAAGGCAACGCTCGAGCAGGAGAAAGCCAACATTAAGTGAAGGGGAAGAAATCCATGTCGATGCAAAGTATTAAGGTTTTATATTAAGGCTTAATCAACAAAGGTTTCCCTATTAAAATTGCCATGTAAATGGTCTCCCCCTCCCATAAGATCTAGTCTCTCCAAAGCTCATGTCAAGCTCTCCCTGTAGCCTATGTTTATATGCAATCCTTTTTTATGCTCTCTTCTCTTGCCAAGGAAATTAAACTCATATCACCCAAAGAACCCATAGTGTAGGAATAAAAATCCTAGCCTTTTAAAAGCCTTGATCCACAAAGGTTTCCTATTAAATCTTGATGTAAATGGTCTCCCATTAGTAGCTATTCACATACAGTCTCTCCAAACCTGATGTAAAGCTCTCCCTCTAGCCTACGATTATATGCAATCCTTTTCCATGCTCTATTGCCAAGGAAATTCAACTCATATCACCCAAAGAACCCATAGTGTAGGAATAATAAAATCCCAGCCTTTCAAATCATCAAAACTTGCACAGATAAACTTTAATCCGGGTAGAGATCTTCAAGAAAATTCTTCTGTGAGGGTATATGCTTCCATGCTAAATCTTTTGTGGGGGATTTTTACCTTGGGTTTTCCATGGTTTTCAAGGTGCTTCACATGAATGGTGGTTTCATGCATTTCTTTGCCCAGGGCATGGGCATATTTGTATTCATTTTGGAGGGATATTTTTCCTTGCTCTTTTAAAATTAAAGTGGCAAATTCTCTAGAGGTGTTGGTGTGAAGAAGAAAGTGAAGCTGAGATCTGAGGTGTGAAGTGTGGAAGTGTTGGAGTATCAGACGAGTAGTACCAAGATTGAGGTAGTCCAATGAAGTGAAGTATTTGTGGTTTCTTCATCAACATGTTTCAGGTGCTTATTGCAAGGCTCGCAAGCTAAATGGAGGAGAAATGTTAACCCCCACGTTTGTGCATTATTTGGCACATTTATGGGCTCTTCATTGAAAAATGTTTAGCATTTCAGCTCATAAATCATATTATTTTATGAGCTTTCAATGTAAAACGAAATGTCAATTGTCATGGATTATTTAGCAGGTCTACAATGTATTAAAATCCATGGTCTATGTGTGTGCGTGTGTTCACATTTCAAAAGAAAGGGATGGGATAATACTTTTTCGAATGTGAATGGTTTGTATACCATTAAAAAATCAAATATACTTTAAATTTTAATAAAATCAAAAAAATGAAGGGGTGAAGTTGGTTAAGGAAGTTATGCACGGCTCCTTTATGTGCATGCTTCTTCCTTGTTCTTCTCTCTATTGGTTGGCACAACTCTTGCTCTCTTCTCTTGGTGTTCCTTGTTCTTGTATATTAATGGAAAAAGAAGGAGAGAGTGAGGATGCTAAGGATGCTAAGCCCTAAGCATAGAGTTTTCTACCTTAGTACTCTAGATTTGTGTTTATTGTGAGAGATTAGTGAGAGAAGTTCATTTTGCCCTCACCATGAAACCTGCAAATTTCTCTCTTAAAACCTAGATAATAGTCCTCACTCCTCATAAGAACTTGGGCGCACAAAAAAGATCATCATTATTGGTGGATGAGGAAGTTATGCACGGCTCCTTTATGTGCATGCTTCTTCCTTGTTCTTCTCTCTATTGGTTGGCACAACTCTTGCTCTCTTCTCTTGGTGTTCCTTGTTCTTGTATATCAATGGAAAAAGAAGGAGAGAGTGAGGGTGGTAAGGATGCTAAGCCCTAAGCATAGAGTTTTCTACCTTAGTACTCTAGATTTGTGTTTATTGTGAGAGATTAGTGAGAGAAGTTCATTTTGCCCTCACCATGAAACCTGCAAATTTCTCTCTCAAAACCTAGATAATAGTCCTCACTCCTCATAAGAACTTGGGCACACAAAAAAGATCATCATTATTGGTGGATGAGGGAGAAGATGCTTTGCACACACACACACACACACACACACACACACACACACACACACACACACACAATCGAATCGAGCTCGAAGAACGAGAGAGGGAGAGAGAGAGAGAGAGAGACCAAAAGCAAAGCTTGTAAGATTCCTCCCTCCAACTTTTGAGGTGTGCAGGTGTAAGAACCTCCCCTTCTGATCTTATAATTATTCCCCTCTCTAAAATAAAAGAAAGATCTTGTTTTACCCTATTTTGGTCAGGAGAGAGAAAATGTCTAGAGGGAGGTAATTCAAAATTGAGATATTTTGGATAAAAAAATCCTCCTAGTGTCTAAAATAATTTCCTTGAAACAGAAATTCAAAAAGAACTTTCCAATGTGCAATTGGAATTAATTAAAAATAGGTATAAAGGACCTTAGCCTAAGGGTCCAAATTTTTTAAAAATTTTGAATTATGCTCTAATTAAGGTTCCTATAGACCAATAAGATTAATCCAAATGTAGGGAGGAGATAAATTGAAGAATAAAAGAAAATCCCCCAAAAATGAGTAAATACTCACATAAGATGAAGAGTTGACTAAGGACAAGGTTTATTAGTTAAAAAAGAAGAGATATTTAGAAGAAATGATGCATTTTTGATACCTCAGTGTGGGGATCTCCCCTCATGAAGGAGGCACCTATTTCACATGTGTAGAGGAGTTTTAAACTAAAAAATAATGAGATATTTTCATCTCTCCTCTCTCCTGTTTCAACTAGATCCAAAAAGTAAGCTAAACTGACCCAAAAATGGTCAAAAATTGACCAAACTGATCTGGAAATTTCTAGAATCAGTTTGCTTGGTTAGAGGCTCACTTTTTCCTATAAATAGAAGCCTCCCCATTTGTAAAAGGTTAATGGTGTTTATGCATTGTTACTCTACTTCTACCCAGAGCCAATTACATTGAATTTTCTTGATAATTCAATTGTTTTTGACTTAATCCTCTCCAAAGTAATTGGTGGCCACTCTTGCTTCAAACAAGAGTAGAACCCTCAATCCCTCAAGCCAAAGGAAAGCTTACAACTCTATGATTTTGAGGATTATGATCAGTGACACTATGATTTCATTAAATGATTGTTTTAAAGACAAATGAATCTGTGAAAAAGGCAATTTCATATTGGGTGTGTAAGTGGTGTGACTAGTTTTAAGTTTGCATGAATATCCGGCTAGGGGGCCTGGGAACTCTTTTCCCTGGTATACCCGAGAGAAAACCTAACCAAATTCCTAATTGGATCCCATCACTACAGTGGTTGGGCGGTTGGCTAACCTATGGGACTGGATGGGGTTAGGCTAGACTGATGGATCCCTAAATTGAGACTCAATTCTGTTATGGTACGATAGATGAAGTAAATCCCGGATAAAAATTGTTCTATGGAAAAGAATCAATGGCTGTGCCTCTCAATGAGAAAAAAAGTGTTGGTCTCTATGATCCAAGTGCAATCTTTTCCTTGATCTGACTATGGGACTTACGGGTTTGGTCAGATCAATTCAGTTAGGTAAGGCTTTTGACTACATTAGAGTAAAATTATCTTGGAGGAATCGCCCGTGCTTTCCGGGCGAGGGAAGTTTTTTCGGGTTTGGTTTTGGAAGAACCAATGGATTAGTCTCTTGTTCGGATATCCATGGGCAAGGCCCCGAGTGAGGGACCTGCCCCATGCAAGAAGTGCTACTTCCACTTCTAGCACCCCTGAATTGAGCGATGGGGACAGGGATCTTTCAATGAGAGAGAGAGAGAGAGAGAGAGAGAGAGAGAGAGAGAGAGAGAGAGAGAGAGAGAGAGAGAGAGACCAAAAGCAAAGCTGGAAAGTACTCGATGATAATGATAAGGAATGAATGGAGTACAAGAGTAAAAATAGCCCTAGCCTTAGGGTTGATGTGGCTAAGACACACAAAAATGTGTTAGACATGGGGAAAAAACCCTTAGCCACATCAACCTTAGCCCTAGGGCTGATGTGGCTAACATAAAAGAGCGTGTTCACACGGGGGAAAAAACCCTTTCCAAGCATAAGGTAAAAAGTTCATGTGTGTAAGGATGTTCACACTAAGGACTTCTTGGCTAACAAACCCCCCTAAACTGAATGGTGTGAACGTGTATAGAGTGTAGCAGAAATTGGGTAAACCCATCTTCCACATTGGCTTATGTAGTCACATTAGTCAAGGCATTCTCTCTTGCATGGAGCCTCTCCTGACATACTGAAATGCATCTTAATGTGCTGTATCCGTGCATAAAAAAAACTCAAAATCTGTTCAATTGCATATCCATTTTAACTACTAGTAGACGATTGTCTAATACGAAGAGCTGCCAATAGAGCTACCATTTTGACTTAGTAGACGATTGTCGAATACGTAAAGCTGCCAATAAACGATGAGGCCAACACATGTGTGAATAGCTATGAATGTTTTTGTACTCAGATTCACAACCTCAAGTGGCTACTATATCAGAAACAATTACCATTGTGTGACACCTTAGTGTGTCAGATCATCATGCTCAATGATTGTGAGGCTGGCAAGCATAAAGAAGACTAGATGCTTCACTTCTTACCAATGCCAAGTATTAGGGCAATGCTAAAATCTGTGCAACTGAGACTGCATGCTGAACACAAGACAGGTATGGCATAAAGAAGAAGGCATCCAACAATGCGCTGATAAGGGGCAGCATCAAAAACTGATATAGCAGGAGGACCCCAAATAGTGGATGAACTGGATACACAAATATTGCAAAAGCCCAATGCTTGAAACATCAAATGCACACTATAACATCACCACGAGCAAATTAACTATTGAATTTTCTATCAACCCACAACAATTGAAAACTGAACACATGGTTGAAACCCAATTATCAAATCCCAAAGTGGCAGAAGGAGAAAATGACTCGTGAGAGGTAATGCGGAAGCAACAAGGGCTGTATCAGCCAAATGAGATGCATGTCTAGAGGCAATTGTGTCCGACTGCTATCAGTAAGAAATCACAATGGTTGCATGCTCTTCAAGTAATATATCACCCATGGCAATAGAGCAATATGGGAAATTGAGGCTGCGGAATCTATCTGACTGTAAGAAGCAAAGGACTAATTCAGAGCCAAAATAGGCTCAGTTGAGTCAGTATAATAAATAGAGAATGTGAGCACTATGAACAAAAACAATGTATAAACTATCAAGATCCACTGAATGTCAATACATTTGAAAAATAACATGTGTCCATGGACAAATCCCACAAGGTGGAATCAACAATGGATAGTAAACTTGGCCAAAAAAGCCAATATATAACAATTTGTCAATTTGGGGTAGTGGGGCATACATCTAGCTAGACCATGAGAGTATAAAGAAACCTCTCAGTATGGAAAAATAAAGAAGATGTGTAATCCCACATAGATTGAGGTAGAGAAACCCTTAATTATGCATAGTGACAATGTAACCAAGTTGAAGACAATGTAACAATCTGACTCCATTAGCATGTCAATGAGCTACTAAGGTGAGGCAACTCAAACAAGGAGCTGGTTCAACATAAGTATTACACCTTAGTAAGTAAAACATCATTGTATACAAGTATGTGTCCAAGAAATAGAACAACTAATGGGTCAAGTGCATAAGTGACATATACATCACCAACAACAATACACAGCTTGTGTTCCCCCTCAAATGTAGACAGCTCAGGTGACAAGTGCTAGAAAGCATAATTATTTGACAACCGATCATCACCACCAGGATCAATGCCAAGCATAGCACCCCAACTAACAATCCTAATTTAGATTCAAGGTACTAATTAGCACTTAATAAAGGCAAAGGAGGCACTTCACTGCTGCAGATGACTATTAAAGCATGGTCATCATGTGCGAAATTGGCTTCCTTTGCATTGTCATTTGTGGTGGCACAGCAAGACCTTGCTACTTCTTTTTCTCTTCACTCTTTTTGCACTTCCAGCAGTCCTCAATGACATGACCAAGTTTTCGACAATAGTTGTATCTCATCTCTTCTTAGATTTCTCCCATTCCCAATCAGAAGAATTTGAATGGGCCGGTGCTTTACCCTTGGGTTTAGCGTAAGAAGGAGCCCCGGATTTCCCTTTGCCATAGTGGGAGGCAGAAAAAGCCTGATCCAAAGCACGCATGTTGTTCTGATTGTAATGAGATTGCCCTTCCTGTTTTAGCAGGAGATCTACCAACTCATAAAAGGTATACAAATCTGCATTCCTCTTTATAAGGAGGCAGAGAGTGGTAGCAAATCCCTGATATGATCTAAGCATGCCATTGAGAATTGTAGAGACAAGCAAACTATCATGAATGATTTCATCAATATTGATCAATTTATCTCTCAGATCCTTGACACGAGTTAAAAATGCATCCATAGATTCACATTAGTCAGATGCTCCAAGTCAAGCCTTTTCCATAGATAGGCAACTTAAGCTTCATTGCGGATCTAATATAGAGAGGCAAGTATATCCCATGCACCCTTAGCAGTAGAAGTACATGAATAGATGTGAGGAATGACTTGCCATTTATAGGAAAGAGCAATCAAGCCATGCACCTATGCATCTTTAGCATCCCATCTGAGCTATTTAGCTATAGATGGAATGGGTGTAGGTGGTACAATTCCACTGGAACCAGATTCACTTGTTCCGACAATGGTGGAAACTCCTGACATGTTGGCAACGGGCGGATGCAGGGCCAACACGCCTTAAGTCAGCTTTTGAGACATACATCCACAAGTTCTTTGCCACTAGTACATGGCTCATCATGTATGCCCACATGGGATAGTTGGAGCCATCCAATTAATCATCAATGGACAACATGCCGCCAAACAAATCACTAGTATTTTCGGACATTTTACACAACAAAAAAAAGAGCAAACTGAAGTATATCTGACACAAGCACCTCAAATGTCTGCTCAATGCATGTGCAAACTCAATAAATTAGCAATCTGCAGGCTGGAAGATGTAGATGGAATCGGCAAATGTGGTGCAGAATTGGTAGGTGCAGAAGGTCAGAAGCTGATGTGGTATCAGCAAGTCAGCAAGGTCGAAAGCTGATGTGGCATCAGCAAGTCATAATCATTGAAATCAGTTGACATATGGGATCATCAGAATCAGCTGATTGGCAAATGCTAAACCAGCTATCAGATGGAATCTGAATCAACTGATGGGATGGGATTGTCAGAATCAACCGTCGTCGATGGATGGACGCTAAACAAGTTAATTTCTATCGAACAAAATCTCAATCAGCCCTGATGGATGGGATTTGAATCGGCTGATTGAATCAGCAAGACAGAAGCTAAAAGCCAAATTCCGAGTGTCGAAGGTGGAAGACCGAAATCCGAATGCTAAAGTAGAAAGCCGACTCTGCTGAATGGGAAGCTATAATCAAATGCTGAATGGGAAGCTATAAATTAAATGTTGAACGCTGATGGCTAAAAGCCGAATGCCAAGCATTGAAAGTTGATTATTGAATGCTCAGGCTGAATGGCTAAAATGCGGAAAGCCTGAAGTTGAAGGCTGTATGCGGAGGACCTAAAGCCAAATGGCTGAATGGCTAATTGCATGACGCCAAAGGCTGTAAGCAAAATGCTAAAGCTGAATGCTTTAATGCAGAATGCCTAAAGTTGAATTGCGGAAAGAGAAAAGCTAAACGATGAACGACTGACTGGGGGGGCAAAGCTGAATGAAACAGCTAATGGACAAGGAAGTTTGATGCCAAAAGTTGAAAGCCAAAGATTCAATTGCTGACAGAGTAAAACCAATAGAAGTAGTTGAATGGCTAATCAATGATCAAGTACAACTAATGCTGAAGCTGAATGCTGAATGTGCAAGTGCTGAATGAGGAAAGCCAAAGGTTGAACTAGTAACTAGGCCAAGCTGTGTGACTGACATAGCTAAATGAATGAACAAGCAAAATTGACAGACATAGAAGTCCAATGCCAAATGGAAAGCTAAATGGCTAACTGGGCTAAATTGATGGACACAGAAGTCCAATGTCAAAAATTGAAAGCCAATACTCAGACAGAAACAATAACTGCAAAACTCAGCGAGATACCAAAATCCAATGCCAAAAGCTTCTCAATGTACACCTAATTCACTGCTTCAAAGACTAATGGTGAGGAGCTTTTGCCTCTGCAAGCCAAGCTCAGAAACCACCTCTAAAAAATGCAACAAGAGCCAAAGCCACGAATGGCAAGGCATCAAGGCCCATGGCAAGAAGTCAAGGCAAGAACAGATGTGAATGATGACGGTGGTAGGAGCCATCAACCGAATGCAAATGCAGGCACTAAAACCGAGACAATGATTACCACTCTGAGCTACTGGCACTAAAACCAAGGTCACCGTAAACACAAGCTTTGATACCAATGTTGGATGAGGGAGACGATGCTATGCACACTCACACAGACACACATGTGCACACAATCGAATCAAGCTCGAAGAATGAGAGAGACAAGAAGCGAAGCTAGAAATTACTCAATGATAATGATAAGGAATGAATGGAGTATAAGAGTACAAGACCACGCATTTTAATAAACTACGGACCTGCTAAATAATTCATGACAATTTACATTAAAATAATATGATTTCATAGCCAAAATGCTAATTTTGTTGATGAAGAGCCCATAAATGTGCCAAGTAATGCATAAATTTGGGGGTTAACAAGGTCTGTAGATTTTGCTATCCTCCAATGGTAAATGCATGTTGGTGTCATCTATTGTGTTGTGCCAGCCATTTAGTGCATCCACTAGACGACACAGGTGATGAGGGTTGTTGATGTCAGGTAGAGACAGAAGTCATCGGGGATGAACAACTTAATGAATTCACCCTACTCTAGGCAATTAGAGGATGTGAGGACACAACACCAGATTGGAGGTTGAAATACAGGACTTGATGAGGGAGGCAAAAGATGGTGGAGGGTTCAATGAGTGAGATTGTGCTTTGAAAAAATGGCATGGCGATGGTGGGGTGGGAAGCCTAGGCACTTTGGAGAGGATTGTCTAAGGTGGAGATGTCCTCATCTATGTAGATATTATGTGGAAGAAGGTTGAGATGGTGGCTTTAATGGTGATGTAGCTTAACCCTAGGGAAGCTATGGATGGATCGCAAGGTCTGCTATGTTGGTGGCTTCATCTATTAGGATATCAACCTTCTTTTTAGCTTTAAGTGGGACCTACTCAAGCTATGGTCTGTCTTTTGGCTTTGTTAGCTGCTCCAGCTAGGCAATGGTCATATCTTTGGCTTCCACAACTCTCTTGAAATCCTTGGGCTGCTTTGAAACTTTGTTTTAGAATTCATCCATGAGCTTGAGCCTATTGTCACCAGGGTTTCAACCTCATGTAGTGCGGCAGTAGCCCTTGTGAGCTCTTCTTGGGTCTATGTCTTTGTGGCCACTTTGGCCCCCTCAACCTCTTGTATGTGCATAAGGTCTAGCTCTTGCTCTTATGTGCAATAGAAGTGTTCCTCTATGCCCATGAGGTTGTGGAATATAGAATTGTGAAAGCTGCTAGGAAATCTCAAAGTGGCCCTGAGAGTTGAGGATTACTCAATCATGAGAACATTTCAGCTAAGGTGAGGTGGCCTTCATAAGTCTATCTTTCGCACTTCTTTACTCATAGAATGGGTGTTTGATGTTGAGACTTTGGTAGATATGGGCTCTTCTTATTCATTAGAATTACCTATCCTGAGGCTACTTTGCAAGCTAGTGGTTCTCAAGTCCTAGAAATTTGGCATCGATTATGCCCCATCCATCCTCGTCCAAGAAGTACTTCTTTGCACATGGTACCTGGCAGCAAACATGCCATAAAACTTCCCTTCCAAGGGATTATTCCCAATGTGAAACATGGCAGTGAAAGCTCATATGCATGTGGTTTGTAACGAGTTCACTCCTTCCACGTGCACTTTTATGGGAGTCAATGACGGTTATTATAGCGCGCACCAAGTCTCATGAGACATTAGATTATGGTGGGGTCTTGTGTCCAGCATGAGCTTTTGTTCTAGGACTAGTTTCAATGGTCATGCCGTCTGGTGGGTTTTACCTCCCACCCTTTCTCTTGTAGATAAATGACTTGGGCCATGTTAATGAAGATGTGGCCAGGTTGTGCAACTGCCTATCCGTAGCTTTGTGCTAGGCCTCTCATTTCACCATAGCATCTTATATTTTATCTTCTTTCTTTTGGTGAATGGCCTCTAAAGTAGTCAAAGTACCATAGCAACGTGTAAGTTTGCTACAGTTGAACAATGCTTTCATCTCCACACTATCAAGTGTTTCAATGCATGCGGATCCTTGAAGGGTGAGTTCGCACACACAAGGAATGGTCCCGTTCCTTTATACTTTTGGTTCTTAGTGCTATACATGAGAATCGTCTCCCTGACTTCTTTTGTTTCTTGTTGTTTTACATGAGAACCATATCCCTGGCTTCTATTTCCTTTTCTTTGAGCTACTCATCAAACCATTCCTTATGCCACAACTTTTCAATGATCATTTGATAGATTGTACGTAGTCTAGCTTCTCCTAAGCATTCAAGCTCGAATAATTAATCGGTTAGGATGTTCCCTATCAACCTTTCCTTGATGCGATAATTCTTAAGCTTGGTACTAATAATGCCATGGGCATGATGGCATTTGTTATTTATGTCAAGTTGAAAGGTGTGGTGTGGATGGCCACTTGTAGGCAGTTTTGTATGCCCATAGAGCAGGTGGTAACTTTTGTTTAACCAGTCATTATGCGAGGCTTCCAATTGTCTTGGTCAAGATAGCATAGTCAATCTTGTTGGTCCTTTCAACTTGGCCATTAGCCTTCAATAGTAGGGCAAGGATTTACGATGTACAACCATGAATTTTCTCTAGCAAGAACTTGATCACATCATTGATGAAGTGAGTACCCTTGGCATTGGTTTTTCTCTTAGCCATTACGCAAGTGCATCAATGAGCTTCTTCCTTATCTCTAGGTGCTTCCCTCCACCATAGGATCTTGTCCAATTTGTCACCATTTGCGTGAAGTCTATGATGTAATGCTAATTGGTCTTTCGGCCCATTTGTCCTCCTTGCTCACAATCAACTCAAACCTCCTTTTTAGTCATGCTATAAGCTATCCACAAAACAAATCTTGAAGCATTTGGTTCAGCTGGCAAGCCAGAAGAAGCAAAAAACCAATCCAACAAAAAACAGTGTAGTCCAATAGAAAACAGCGTGTGTGCTTAAGCTGTGCGCTTAAGCAGTTGAGTTAAAATTCTAGGCTTGGGGAAGTTAATCTCATTAAGGGTAATCACCCTATGTAAAAAGTTCCATCAAAATTGTTTTTGATTTGTCAACTAAGGCCTCCAAATTTATAGATTATTAATCTCTATTTATAGCTCTTTTCATAGTTATTAAGAAATGATTAGCAAAAATTGAGCTGAGGGGACTTTAAAATTGGACCATTGGGATTGTATTCAAGCTAGAGAAGCCCTCTCATACCTTTTCAACTCCACTCTACTTAGCTATGTTAGTCAATTTAAGCAAATTTTAGCACTTTTAGCCATTTTTAGCTCATTCCTTTGCACTTGTTTTCACTACATTGGGCATATCAAACGTGCAAAAAGCTTCCATCAAAAGTTTTTGATTGCCAATTTTGTACGAGATTAGACACTACTAACAAACTCACAGGGAGGGGGGAGGGTTCACTCAAAAATATGTAAGATAGCACGTGAGGTCAATAGAAGGGTTTTTTTTTCTCTTGTGGAGTTAGATAAAATTTATATATATAAAGGGATTTTTAATTGAAATGGTGAAATTTTTGGTACAGAAGGGGTACTTTTTTTGAAAAACGTGTTACAGAAGGGGTGTTTTTAAAATTCAAAAATCCGTAAGTAGGGGGTTTTTTAAATACCCCTTGAATGCACGTGCTACATAGGGGTTAGCAAAGTGAAACCCCCCTGAGCTAACAAAGCAAAACAAAATCTTGTTAGTAAGACCTTTTCATCATGGCAAAAGAAGTGCATGAGAAATTCAGATTTTTTAGCAAACACAAAAGGGTACACACCTACACAAAGGGGTACACACCTACACATCTCATAAGGCGTATCATTGATGCATAAATCACTATCCTAAGTATTCCAAATGCACAAGTGCATATGATGTGACCACATTGCAAGCCATGACAATCCACATATAATCCATCAAAGGCACTTAAGGAAGTAAGACTCAATCACCAAACATCAAGAATAAGAGTCAAAGAGCATCAAGTCCACATCAACAAAGCAAGCATCAAGAATAAGAGTCGAAGAGCATCAATTCCACATCAACAAAGCTAGCAAAGAGCTAGGAGTCAAGCCAAGGATAAAAGACAAAGAGCCCAGAAGCAGCCAACAAGAGAAAGGACGAGACAAAGAGCTAGAATGACAAGGGTGAAGTTGGTCAAAGAAGCATGAACGTAACCATACAAGGTCTTTATCCAGCAAAGTAAAGAAGACCACAAGCACCTCACTTGTCAAAGTAAGAAATCCAAAAAAATCTCACTACCCATCTTTAAAAAAAAATCTCAAATGTTGTAAAGGTCACCAAATGATTAGACCATAATTTTGTTTCTTCCAGCACACCTCACCACCTTAAGTAGCCATGTTGGCACTAAGGGGGAGTGTAGGCAATCACACCTTACCACCTTCGGTAGATATATTGGCACTAAGGGGAGGTGATGACACGTTGTAACCAAACCTTACCACTTGAGAGTAGAAAATGAAGCGCCCACCAGGGGAGGTATAGAAGTTGTAAACCTCGCATCCAACCACCTTGTAGTAGTATTCTAAGAATATGATACCAAGGTGGGGTGTTGAGAAATATGGTGCCATGGAGCACAAGACTTGTTGGTAGGGAGTGAATGTCAACCTAGCATGCTGCCACATGAGAAAGCATAAGACTTGGTAGGGAGTGAGTGTCAAGCATGCTCCCACATGACCAAGCAATGCCAATATGTACCTGTTAAAAGTAGTATCTCATGTGGGAACGAGCCTTAACAAAGGGCTTGAATTATTTATTTAATTTATCCTATATAGGTCGGCCATTTCCATCATGAGGGTATAAATACCCATGCCCACCTTTGTAATTCTCATCTATTCATTGCTAATATCAAGTTCAAGCGTTGTTCGCCAACCTCTCTCTCTCTCTCTCTCTCTGCGTCAATTTCTCTCTCTCTCTCTACGTGTATTCAAACTTCCGCATGCTCGATTCTGACATGGTATCAGAGCTGAGTGCTCATTGATTCTTGGGCACACAGAGGAGTTGGAGAAGGTGGCTGCTGCAACACTGTGGTGGCAAAGAGAGACAGAGGGCAGCTCGCGTGTCTACGCTACATGCTTCGAAGGTGACACAAGACCTCAAAGGGCGGCAGCGTTTCAGCGTTTTTTTCAAGTGGCAGAGCACAATAGCGAAGGTGTTGGCGGCTGCAACAAGGCGGATGGCTAAGGAAGTGAGCACCAGGCTGCATTTCTGGGTGGCACAAGCTTGCACACCAAAAGCAGCACGCGTTTTTTGTTGCAAGTGGCAAAGCAGGGCAGCCAAGTATTGGCAGCTACGTTTCCTTGTAGACAGAGCAAGCAGCAATGCGAGTGTCTTGGCGGCTGTAACAAGGCAGAAGTCAAGCACTACAGCAAGGTGCAGGCAGCGCAAGGTGTTGAAGGTGGCCACTACAAGGTGGCAGAGAGCGCGGAGGAGAAGAAGCGACACACGTGGCTTGGGCAGCATTTCATAAAAACGCTACTGCTCTCTGTGCTTGGCAAACTTTGAAGCAGGCAGACCGGGTCGACTAAGAAGAGGTGGACGGAGTTTTCGAGATGGGACTCCCATGTTCGAGCAAGGACGACAAACTGAATGGCGACAATTATGCGCATTGGAACTTGATCATGAGGCTATGGTTTAGCAGAAAAGGCTTATGGGACATTGTTGATGGCTCGGAGGAACGTCCCCGAAGGGATAGCAATCGGTTCACACGTCTTCAGGAGGAGGAGTTTCTCAAATCTCTTGTGGATTGGGATGCTCACAATGCGAAGGCGATGTCGGCGATTGCAGAATCTCTCACCAAGGAAATTTTCCCTGCCATTCAGACTTTAAAGACTGCCAAGGAAATGTGGTCAAAGCTTGCAGGAATGTTTGATCGAGACTCAACAATGCAAGCAGTAACCCTTCTCGGCCAGTTGTTTTCCATCAAGTTTGAAGTCAGGACCTCTATGCAGTCATTTCTAATGAAGGCAAAGGTTATCCATGATCAGTTATCGGCTATGAATAGTGCATTAACTAGTACCCAGTTAGCTGCCTTGGTTCTTACGAAGTTGCCTGGAGGAGTACGAGATGGTCTCGAGGGCATTACGCTTACAAGTCACGAAGGAAAAGCTGGAATTTGATGATCTCAGCTCTTTTCTCATTGAGGAGGAAGTAGTGCTCATTTTCCAAGGCAAGATTCGAGTTTCGAAGGATGTAGAATCGGCACATGCTGCATCGGAATCCAATAAGAAGTCTAGGAGCCGTTGTTATAAGTGCGGAAAGCGAGGGCATTTGGCTCGGGATTGCAAATCCAAAGCTAAAGCTCAAGGCTCGACAAATGACAAAGGCAAAGGCAAAGCTGACGAGGATGACAGTGACAGTGATTCTACTAGGGATGCTACGGCGTCTGCCGGTGTGGCGAGGACTACACTGGCACATGCTCCAGCATTCTAGCTTGGTGGATGGATGCTACCACGTGCTTCAGCCAGAGAGAGGCATGTGAGTGGTAGAGAGGGGCAGTCTGTGCTCCCGTTTTGGTGATTTGGACCCGTGTGTCGGAGTTCAAGGCACATGCATCTGGCATGGAACAGCTTGACAAATCTATGGACATGATGTGTTCGTAGTTCATTGGTAGCAGACTATGGATGGGATGAGTTCCTGGTTCATTGTGTAGCAGAATTTTGGGCGACGTGTGTCGACAGTTCAAGGTTCAGAGGATTTTTTGAACGTGATGTGTTTGCAGTTCAACGAATGGGGGATCATAGATGTGGAGTTGTCTGCAATTAATTATTCTATGTGGCAGCTGAAGCTCAAGATGGCATTTTCTTGTGGAGACAGGATGATTGGTGCATTATCCGAGGTGTACCTAGCAAAGGCCACGCTAGGGTGTCCATGGTTGCATCTGCATCGACTTGGTTTCTTCATCTATGCCCACTATGAGCTACAGAGAGGGTGTTAAAAGTAGTATCTCATGTGGGAACGAGTAGTATCTCATGTGGGAACGAGCCTTAACAAAGGGCTTGAATTATTTATTTAATTTATCCTATATAGGTCGGCCATTTCCATCATGAGGGTATAAATACCCATGCCCACCTTTGTAATTCTCATCTATTCATTGCTAATATCAAGTTCAAGCGTTGTTCGCCAACCTCTCTCTCTCTCTCTCTCTGCGTCAATTTCTCTCTCTCTCTCTCTACGTGTATTCAAACTTCCACATGCTCGATTCTGACATACCGTCCTCATATAAAAGGGGTCATTTTCAAGCAACCACATCTTAAGTCTTTGTATGAGTACAAGTTGCACCAATCTACCTGATCATAGGTGCATGGGAATATGGAACTGTTGTGCATAACCCCTCTATGGAAAAAGGTTTGTTTTTGTTTTTTTAAATGGAACGGCCGTACGTTTTGGAACAAATGGGCATACGCTTCTCAGGGAGAGAAGGAGCAGACATTCGCTTTTCCAGAATGAAAAGGGAATGGGAATATGCTTCTCAGAGAGAGAAAGAATGGACGTTCACTTGCAGAATGGCATGATGTGCACTTTAGAGATGAAAGGAGGAACGAACGTTTGCTCAGGAGAAGAAGGGAATGGGCGTTCAAATTTAATCCAAAGTGGAATGGCATTCGCTTCAAAATTGAGAACTGGAATGGGCATTCACTTCCTGAAACGTGAATGGAACAGACATACCAAGTAAATCATAGAGTGGAACAGGCGTTTGCTTCAAAATTGAGAACTGAAATGGACGTTCACTTCCAAAAAGCAAAATGGAACGAACGTACGCTTTGAGATGAGAAGCGAACGTGCGTTCGCTTCCAGAATTTGAACAGAGAAGGAAAGGCACGAGCGTGCGCTTGCGATTGAGGTCTGGAACGGACGTTCGCTTCGAGATGAGAAGCAAACGGGCGTGGCATGTTCAGAACGCCGCGAAACTTCAAGAACAGACGTGGCACTATCAGCTTTGGTTTTTTTCCAAGATTTGTCTGGGAATTTATGGGTGTAGGTTTAACAGTCCCCCTGAATATTATCTGACAGTACAATCATAACCCCTGAATATTATCTGATAGTACAATCATACCCCCTGAATATTATCTGACATTACAATCATAACCCCTAGATTGAATGCAATTCATGCTCAATTTAATGCAATTAATCCTATTTCAATGCATCTGCCACATTTAGGTAGGAAATCTTACTAGATTTGGTCAATTGCAAAAGGAAACAGGTGTGGCACATGTGCCACGGTCGCGGCCTGATAAAAGCGAGAACGGGCATTCGCTTCTCAAAACTGCCAAGCATACTCCAGTTTCACTTGGTTGTTTCCTCAATCACATGTTGATTCATGTATTTTCCTAGTGTTTTTGTTTCAATAGGGAGCTAGAGCTAATCTGTAGCTATCTATTGGTACCTATAATGCATGATTAAAACTAAAAAATTGAGATTAATTTGTAGATTAAGCTAGAACGCAAACTTAAAGAAAAAAGCAAAAAAAATTTAAGGTTTTGCTTGAATGTTAAGGGAAAATGTGAGAGCACTCACTTGCTTGAACACTCCAATCCTCGATTAACTTCCAATGCTCCGGGCAATCACTATCAAAAACACACAAAACAAGATTAAACAACCAACCGATGGATTTGCACTCCAACCGGGCTAATCAAAGGCACTAGTAAATGAATAGTGTGGAGGACCCTAAGCCAAAAGCATTCCCCTGCCCGCAGACAGCGGTCCCAAAGATGGTAAGGACAACATGCTACCTTGCACACAAGAGATAAAGAAGAGAAGAAAGATGCATGCAAGAGTTAAGTCTGGAGAGTTGCATTTGGCCAACCCTATGAGGGTTAACTCCTTGATGTGAAGTTGCTAGGGGCCCACTCCACCTGTTCATGTGTCACTCAAGAAGAGATCCAAATGCTAGGTAGAGAGCAAGAAGGAGGGAGCTATGGAGAGCTCAACCTCTACTTCATGCAACTAGCATGCAAAAGGGACATGGTCGTTAAAGCAAAGAGAAGGTAGAGAAGAAGAGAAAGGAGAGCATTACTATCCCTACTTACATACACCAACAATCTAACATGAAAGAGCAAGCAAGGACACAAGCTAACATGCAACCACAAGCTCAAATGAGAGAGGTAGAGAAGAAGAGAAAGGAGAGCATTACTATCCCTACTTACATACACCAACAATCTAACATACAAGCAAGCAAGAACACAAGCTAACATGCAACCACAAGCTCAAATGAGAGAGAGAGAGAGAGAGAGAGAGAGAGAGAAGGCAAACTCAAGTGAGACAAATGGGATTGTCGCTTCTGATATTCCATAAAATGGTTTATATACATGAGCTCATATTTACAATGTCTAGCCGCCTATTTACCGTCCAAAACTAGTCTTCCTAGTTTCTCTAGCTCTATGTACATCTATTCCTCATGACCAGCGTTACACAAGCCATAAGCTCGATCATCCCATGTCTCTTTTACAATCAGCACTTAGCGCGGCTACAAAAAGATAAATTACAAAGATGTAGCCATGCACAAGGTAATGTTAACTGAAGTGGTTAACATGACTACAGAAATTAACTTGAGTCTAGAGCTTCATTATCATGCACACACACAATCATGATTGAGTTCCCTTCACTTCTATCTACCATAGCTCACCTTCTTCATTAGCTCCATGGATATGGAGAGCTCTAGATTCATGTTTTCTAATAGAAAACATGGATATGGAGAGCTCTAGATTCATGTAAGTCAATGTTTACACCCATGGATATGGAGAGCTCTAGATTCATGTTTTCTAACAGAAAACATGGATATGGAGAGCTCTAGATTCATGTAAGTCAATGTTTACACCCATGGAGGTTGATGCAAAGCTTTCTCTTGAAGATACTTCTCCACTTGGTGCGGAGTTTGATCTTCCTACATAATACATGGCTTGACATTAGCTTTATAGTTATTATTGGTATCCTTATCAAGTTCTCAAATCAGTCCCAAGAGAATCATTGGAAGGTAGGGATATAGGTGTTGAAATACATCAAAGATACCATTGGGTATGGCATCACTTACAAATTAGACGATTCCTTGACTGGATTTTGTGACTCAGATTGGGCAAGCGACTGTGATAGTAGGAAATCTATTTTTGGTTATTGTTTTCTTATTGAGTTTGGAATGACATCCTGGATCAACATAAGAAGCAGCCTAGAGTGGCGCTTTCTTCTTCAGAGGAGCATGCTTTGCTTCATGTGAAGTAGTTTGGTTGAGGAGGATCTTATGAGACGTGGGTGTTGCTTAAAAGGGAGTGGGTGTTGCTTAAAAGGGAGTGATTGTTGCTATTTGCAACAATTAGAGTTGCATGGCTATCGCCAATAACCTAGTGTTTTATGCACACACAAAGCACAATGAGATACATTATAATTATGTGCATGAGCTAATTATGGATGGAGAGGTGGAGCTTGTACTGCCCGCCGAGACAGAGAATTATGCAGACATTTTCATAAAGCCTCTGCTGGGGAGAGATTTTCTAGAGCACTATCTTCACCAAAGAGGTAGTTCACCTAACATATGGACATTAAGGGGGGGGGGGTTGGGAAAGCAGAGTTGGCACTTTGCTAAGTAGGATGCATGCTTGTGTAGGCTATGTGACCATATTAGTGTGAGTGTTGGACAAGCAAATTGAGGACATACTATCGTTCTTAGGTTATTGGGCTAGATGGTTAGGAGATGGTGGCCAAGTGGGGCTAGATGGTTAGGAGATGCCATTATGTAGACTTGGCACTTTGCTAAGTAGGATGCATGCTTGTGTATGCTATGTGACCATATTAGTATGAGTGTTGGACAAGCAAGTTGAGGACATACTATTGTCCTTAGGTTATGGGGCTTATTTGGGGGTCCAGATGGTCTCAAAGGTTGTGGGAGCTGATATGGTCCTAGTTAGATAATGTGGTCAGGTGGTCATTTTGGACCAAGTCCTGGGTTGACTAATGTGGCCATAACCTACATCCATGCCAACCTTGGGTACTATGTATAAACTAGTTTGGTGGCCTTATTTCATGCTATGGCCTATATCCGTGTTGACCTTTGGTACTATATGTAGACTAGTTTGGAAGCCTTAGTTCATCACTGAGTTTATTGGGTTCAAGCACTCTTGTAAGCAATACATCCTTTGTCCAAAGTCTAGAGCTCCTTACTCGGAGAACACGAGTGGTTGGACACCATTAGTTTGTAATCAAGTTTTTATAGGAAGTATTATTGGCAATTATAATCGGGGTAGCATCTGCACCCTCACTCACGTGACTCTATTCTCAGACAAGAGACTCAATTTGTCTTAGCAATAAGCAACAAAATTCTCAGATTGTGTTGTAGTCATCAAATCAATCGTCTCAACAGAAATGTTGGCATCCGACTAGATCCATCAGTCCAACATCGTTTAGTTCCACTACTTCGCGAGCGGTAATTGTGGCGGCTAATTCACCAATTGCCAGCTTTACCAATCACTGCATTCTCCAAGAGCTAGCGTCTTGTTGCACATAGTAATCGTATTGATTTTCCAATTATTACAACTTCTTCAATCTTGGTAGGTCGAGTCACAATTGTGTGATTCAACTTTTCCAATGGGTGATTGTACTTTTTCTATTGTCAAGCTCAATCGCTCGATTACACTGTCCAAGCACGTGATTCCTATTTTCCAATCGTCCCATCGGTGTTTTCCAATTGGCAGATTGTACCTCTCCGATTTTTAATTTTTTAAATCACATTCTGGAGGACCTTTGCCCCTTCTTGGCCCCCTCCTTCACTACCCGTGATGCCCTCATCTTGTCGCTTGAGGAGAGGCCCTGTAGGTGGTGGTGCGGGCACTCCATTGATGACACATATGCCCATCTCATCTCATCTCTGAAGCTAACATGGTTTACTTCCCCACATTAGCAGCTCCTCCTCTATTACCAAGCTTTGAAGCAGCTTTCTAGCCCATGCAAGATCGCCATCAATATCTCTTTAGCACGGACCATGCGGCCTACCCTCAGGAAGTCTTGGATGAGGAGTGCAGCGAAGTACATGCCCTTCATCAATCCATATCCAGTCCTCCTTTGAGGAGGTGGTGCCTCTTTTTGGTAAGATTACCCCCTCGTGGTAGAGGATCACCCCTTGCCTCTTTCTTTGAAGGATTAGCCCTTGCCACATGATCACTTATGGGGCCACCTTTCGAGATATAAAATTTCAAGACGGTGGCCACGCCTCACCACTTCCACCTCTGCCAACCACACCGCCCAGGTTCACACCCCATGCCTCACCAACTCCACCACCTTCCTCTCCATCCGAACCGTCACCGCTCCTCACCACTTTGGGTGAATTCCTTAATGGACTTGGTGCTCCTACTTCATCTCAAGCTTCTAAAGACCCTTTAGCCTCTACATCATTGAAAGACAACCTACCGAACAACCTTAAAGAAGGTAGTAAGATCGTGTAACCCCTAGATTGCCCCTTCAACTAGCACGACCCCCTCTACCACGCAGAGTTTGAGGTGGACCTCAAACTCCAAGTTATGTAATATTTCTTCCACACCTCAGAGGACCCCAAGCTCAACAACCCCCTTGACCACATAGATGGCCTTCCAAGTTATGGACTATTGCTTCCACACCTCAGAGGACCCCAAGCTCATCAACCAAGAGGATTGACATCTCCCTCATCAAGGGGGCTACCTAGATGAGAAGGTAAAGCCTTGGGACAAGGCCCACTGCACCGAAGGATACAAAAGCCTAATGCAAATGCACCCACAAAATGACGATGGGAGAACAACCCCTATAGAGGCCACCTGCTTGTTGAAGCTTCCCCATTAGAAGAATTACTGCTATGCTCCTTAATACCTATGAATTACTTCCCCATCGTGACGAGAACATAGGTGGGCATGGGATCCATTTGACAAGGAGCTAAAGGAGAACCCAAAGTTGCAGTTCGACTTTCTTTACATGGGTCTCCCCTTTGAATCCATTAAAGCTCCTAGATGAAGCTTGGATGTTGTTGTTTGTGCACCAAGCACAAATTTATCCAATAGGTGTTGCACCCAGATATAGTCATCATCACGATCCACTTCTTCAAGCTCGTCTTCTTTCAATTTGTTGAGTTCCCCGATTAGCTATGAGGGTCCATGATGATGTCAGGGTACCCAAGGCCATGCTTTTGGCACTGCTACGATGAGGGTTAGCGTTCCCAATGCCTTTCTTTTAACATCAACAAAGGCCCCACCAATGATTTTATATTCACGTGATCACAAATTTTTTTTTGTTAATAACATGTGTTAACATGTTATTAACATGTTAACATGTTAACATGTTCTCAAAAAAGCCGGTGGCAAGCGACCTGGTAACCGGATAAAATCCCGCCGGGTTTTTGCTATACCCGGAGGTCCCACCGAGAAAAAGGAAACCCCGGCGGGGTCGTCATCCAGCCCGGCGGGGTACAATTTCCTATATATATGGGCCCGGGGGGCCCTTTGGGAGTTCATTGCTGACAGCATACACAGGTAATAAAACTTGTGTGTGTGTGTGTGTGTGTATGTGGGTGTGTGTTCGTGCGGCCAGCCGCCCACTGTCGCAATGCGTGGTAGGATGTGGGTGGTCCGCCACACGAGGGATGTGTGTGTGGGCGTGTGTTCGTGTGGGCAGCCGCCCACATTGCCGCAATGCGCGGCAGGATGTGGGTGGTCCGCCACACGACAGGTGTGTGTGTAAGGCTATTCTTCGGAATGGTGCTTACCCTGGGGCACTTAGTCAGTAACGCGGCTAGTCTGTGTCCTATGGTAAGTATGACACGCCGTAGCAGTACTAGTCGGTAACGCGGCAAGCATAGTATCGTTATGGCGATGTCACCTTCTCTTTCCTTCCCTTTGTCAAATGCGGGCATATGGTCGGTAACGCGGCTAGTGTATGTTCGTATCCTATTCGTATTCCCATAGAATCGGGCGGCATTTTGTCGTTAACGTAGTAAGTTAGTGTCGTCCGCTAGTGCATAAATTGTTTTTTGCATATTGCGGCATTTGATCGTTAACGCGATCGAAAAAATATCGTAAATTTGCTTGTATATTACGGCATATGATCGTTAACGCGGTCGAAAAAATATCGTAAATTTGTTTGATTTGACTTGTATTATTTTTATTGTGTTTGATCCATGCGATACTTGGTTGCTAACGCGGCATGAGTATTTCATGGATCAAAGTTTACATCATATTGTCTAAACGTTTTATTTTATAATATCGTGATTCGTAACTCGAAAAAATGAATATCTCTCTCTCTTCCTACCCCCCTCTCTCTCTCTCATGATACACTTCACAACTCTTTCTCTCTCTCTCTCTCTCATGATACACTTCACAACACGATAGATGTGTAGATAAGGATTTCTTTTTTTTCTCTTAAAATATACATAATTCCTAATAATTTCTTTTTTCTCCCTCTATTTACTTAAAAATTAAAACAGTACATTATTTTCCTCTTTAGGAACTCACAAAAACATTAAAAATGTCATCTAATGTTTCTTCTCTCTATCTGTCACAACTCTCTCTTCCTCTCCTCTCTCTCTCTCTCTCTCTCTCTCTCTCTCTCTCTCATGATACACTTCACATTTCTCTCTCTCTCTCTCTCTCTCTCTCTCTCTCTCTCATGATACACTTTACAACTCTCTCTCTCTCTCTCATAATACACTTCACATCTCTCTCTCTATCACGATAGGTGTGTAGATGAGGAGTACTTTAGGATTACAAAACATTATTTTCCTCTCTTTAGGAACTCACAAAACTATTAAAAATGTCATCTAATGTTCCTCTCTCTCTATCTGTCACACCTCTCTCTCTTTCTCCCCCTCTCTCTCTCTCTCTCGTTCGATAATGTATACACTTGATAAGTAATAATGCACTTGTTGCGGTTGTCTCACGTTCGATAATGTATTGCATGATGTTGAGTTCAGTAATATTGTTTGATATTCCATTTTTGTTTGATCATTGATAAGTAATGATACACTTGTTGCTGTTCTCACACATTTGATGATGTATTGGATGATGTTGAGTTCATTAAAATTATTTGATATTCCATTTTTGTTTGAACATTGATAAGTAATGATACACTTGTTGCTGTTCTCTCACGTTTGATAATGTATTAGATGATGTTGAGTTCATTAAAATTATTTGATATTCCATTTTTGTTTGAACATTGATAAGTAATGATACACTTGTTGCTGTTCTCTCACGTTTACTTGATGTTGATTTCAGTAATGTTTGATATTCTGTTTTTTTGTGTTTAGTGATATTTGCTAGATTTACAAAGACGACCAACATGCTTTCCCCCGAAGAGCGTAAAATCATTCTACGAGCAATTCGCATTGAAGCAGTCATCACAGTGTCACAATGTGCTGATGATGTCGTCAAAAAGATCAATGAGTCTGAGATACTCATGCGAGATCTAATAGACCAGATATGGAAAAATGCACAGCGCCGGCTTCGAAGCGGAGGCAACGCTGAGTTGCTTGATAGACAGAAGATAGCAGATTTCAACCATCAACATATAACACGAACCATTTTGGGGAGCATGCGTGTAGCATGCAGTGATCTTAGAGATGCTGCCCCGCCTGAAGCTAATATGCAACGTCTACAGTTATGGGACGTTGTATGGAGCGAGCAAAGAGCCAAGAGCAAGCGCATGAAGGCGCTGGATGCAAAGTCCCTTCCCAAAAGAGTGCGCATTGCCCAGGACGTCGCTGCAACGTCCAGCCAGGCAGATGCAAGTGGTACAGGTGTCATTAATCGTACCATCTACAATTCTATGTACACACACCTCATTGGCATCCCGCACGAGGCTCTGTTCGAAGGGCAAACAATAGGCTCTGGTGTTTTTGGCACAGTAAAGGAGTATACAGTTACAAGTATATCATTTTTGCCGGAGCACATTACTTTTTGCGGAAAGCACTACAAAGGAGAAGGCAGCGCCAAGTTCGAGAGCTTCCAGGCAGAGCAGGGCATGCAGGTTCTACACCCATCGAGATTGTCAGGTGTATTGCATTCACAAAAGAATCTCCTTGGATCACAATTTTCCCGTACTATAATGGCGGCTCGCTTAGTGATACTCTTCTGAAGGTTCTCTTCAGATTCAGTGAGTTCACCAGAGCAATTTTCCGTTTGGATCGAGGATGGAGACAACCCCCGCCCGATAATATTCCTTTAAGTCATCTAGAACTTTCTAAAATAAAACAAATAGTAATAACCATGCCACATATTATGCATGCCCTGGTGGAAGGCCTAGCGGCAGCACATCTGGCAGGAATTGTACATACCGATAATATTCCTTTAAGTCATCTAGAACTTTCTAAAATAAAACAAATAGTAATAACCATGCCACATATTATGCATGCCCTGGTGGAAGGCCTAGCGGCAGCACATCTGGCAGGAATTGTACATAGCGACCTACATCCATTCAATGTAGTGTTGGATTTTACAAAAGAGTTGAAGCCACGCATAGGTATTATCGATTGGGGGTTATTGTTGAGAGCGCCCAAAAAACGGGTGTCTCTCAATTTTGTATTTGAAGCAGACAAGAACCCAGAGAAGGTGGCACAGGTGGTCTCCTACGCAAACAGAGAGCGAAATAAACGACCGTGGATAGCCCCGGAGCTTTATGATCCATTTTTGGCAGATGCATACACTCCTGCATCTGATGTTTTGCCCTTGGGATATTTATTACAAACTTTATATGACTTTTGGCAGCAGAAAGTACAAGAGTTGTGGATGGATAACAGTTCCTATGACAAAGTTACCATGGATACTATTATTCATAGAGTCAAAAATTGGATGTTTCTGCCTAATCGCAATGAGCGGAAATAAATTTGGCAAGTAGTTGAATTTTTTAGATCACTAAATACTGACCCAACGAGGGCACAACGTCCTCTTGTAGAGCTATCGGTGTCATTCACCCCAATTTTGTAATGATACAGTATCAGGAGATTAAGTTTCAGGAATGGCACTTTGTTTCTCTCTTCAAAATTTGATGTGTCCATAGTTTGAAATATTATCTCATTGAGTCTTTGCAATATCTCTCTCCTCTTGTGGTGTTTAAGTTTATGTTTTCTCTTCAAAATTTGATGTGCGCGCATTGTTTGAAGTATTTTTGGAGTCAAGTGGATATTTCTCATTGAGTCTTTGCAATACATATCTCCTCTCGTGGTGTTAAACTTTAAGTTTTTGAGGGTAATGGTCAATTTATCTTACGTTGATCTTTACAGTTCATTAATATCCTAAAGTCATTTATGTTCATGCAGATATGGCAGAGGCGCAAGCAAACGAGCATCAAGAGTTAGCCAAGAAGGCATATGAGCGAATGAAGGCCCTTGCACATGGCCTGACAGCCCGCGAAGCTACAAGAACAGCATGCAGGTTGTCGAAATGGACAAATCCTACTTATGCCCAATGGAAAGACACAAACAAACGCGTAACCACAGAGATGATAAAGGAAATATGGCCATGTCCAGATGGCGAGATTAAGAAGGGAAGATGGAAGATTTCACGTTGCACTCACAATGATATCAAAACTAATGCCGAGCGCATTTTCTTGGAGGTGTACGGTCGTCCTCTCCATAACACCGACGCTCTACTCTATTTTGCTAAGATGCTATATGCTCAATTTATCCTAGAAACTCCAGTGGACTTCGCCTCCAGAGAGGCCACTGTCAACACCCACGACATACGTGAAGAGGCAGTGACATTCACAAGGGAAGAACTTGCTCTCATGGTGGAGGGCGCTGGATTGGAGTTAAACAAGGTCAAAGAGAGCTTAGGGGCACAGCTAGCAGAGAAGGAGAAAGAAGCTGAGCGATTAACTCAAGCGTCAATTCCTCCCCCGGCGGCCAATAGAGGGATTCAAGAGCAGCTCACAAAGATCAGCCAAGATGTACAGAGCATCTCTTCACGTATTGCTCCTGTGCGCCAAGGAAACCACATCTCTCATTTTTTGATACATCCTGATCTTGTGGGAGTTTCTGATGAGGCTACTAGTTCCTCCACCCCCAATGTCCTGTATGTTACAAAGTATTCGATGGGTGGAGCGGCCAGTATATACTACCCTGTGGACACTACTACCACTTAATATGTTTAGTGGGGAAAATGCAAAATACTTCCACATGTGCATTGTGCAGTGTCCCGATAAATCAAGGTATTTATACAGTGTTCGGCAAAATGAGGTAGATTACGTACGTGGCTCAAATGCAAAGCTGAATGACTCCAAATTTGTCCCTAAATCTCTGTAAGTATTAGCTACGAACCACACCCTGTCCCCAGTTCAAAGAACTAAGGACGAGTGGCTCAATAGCCTTAGGAGTGCCTACAAGGAAAGACGACAGTCCCTAAGATAAGGACGTTCTTACCAAGAGGACACTTCTAGCAACTCGAGAGCTCTACAAGTACTTTGAGGAGAGATATCACGCCCCCAAAACAAGGACTATCTCCCCAAAAGTTGTAGGATGGGTGTCGGGCAGTCTTTATAAACAGAATAGTACCCCGCCGGTGTTCCCTTATTTTCCCGGCGGGCCCGCCGGGGTAAGCACTTTTTCCGGCGGGCCCGCCGGGAAAATCAAACGCCCGGAGGTGTTACGGGACTAGTGGGTTCTGGCAGGTCATTGCTCAGGTCATGTGAATATACAATGTGATCACAAGTTTTAATATGTTAACAATAGTTTTTATTAACGTGATCACGAAATTGTGAAGACGTTAATGAAATCCCTGGGCCCCACTCTTAAATAGATATTTGGCTACTACACGTGATGACTCCAAGCCTAGCGACTCACCTTCAAAGATATGCTCAATGCCCGTGACTCACCTTTGTAGATATACTCAAGTCAGCCTTTGAAGATATGCTCAAGTCAGCCTTCTGGACCTCCTTACTGCTCCTTCCACTGAAGCACCTAGTATGTGAAGTCCCTCTACAACTTCTACTCACACTACAACAACTTTTACCATTGACCTCCTCCATGCCTCCATGCCGACTGAGAAAGATGGAACCCTCTGATAGGGAGGGGGCTATGTTATAACCACAATGATTAACATTACTCCGGATGCATGGCTCAACCTTTTTTGGCATATCATTTTGTACTATATGGAAAGCACTTCACATGATTGGGATATCTTCGAGCTTATGACTTCTATAATGCAAGACGAGTTCACAATTTTTATAACATCGGTAGTATATACTTAGCCTAGGAAATAAGTCTACTTCTAGCTTTTAGGCCCTTGGACATTACATGGGCAGCCATACATGATAAATATGAGGCTTGTATATAAGGCATATTGTCTAATGAGAACCGACATAATCCCATTATCATAATTGATTCTAGATTTTTTGCTCTTATGGTGATGCTTGCTTTCTCTTTTATGCATGCTTGCTTGTTTGTATTTTGTGGTGAGTGTGTTAAGTGATGTTGTATGGTCTCTTTTATGCTTGCTTGTTTGGATTATGTGTTGAGTGTGTTAAGTGATATTGCATGGTCTCTTCTTCTTCTCCCTCTCCCTCTCCCTCTCCCCCTGCATCTCCATCTCTCTCCCTTATTCTCACACTCACATTAGCATTGAGGTTAAGATTGAGCTTTCCATAGCTCTCTCCCTCTTTGCTCCCTACCAAAGTGCTGAGCTCCTTGGTGGTGACACCAAGGGAGGCAAGGTTAAGTACCCTAGCTTCTCCATAAGAGAGAATTGTTCAACCACAAATGGTAGCAAGGTTAAGGACCCTAGCTTCTCCATAAGAGAGGATTGTCGACCATGTACAACTAAGGGTGCAAACCAACATACACCCTTGCATTCCTCATTTCTTCTCTCTTGTGTAAGGCTCTAAGTGTTCCCAAATCGGTGAATAACTGAAGTAAGAATCCTTAAATTGCTTAAGGCGCTAACATGCTTTGCCATCTCATGAAGAGATGTAGTGTGGATACTTACTTTTAAGTAACTAACTTTATGCCTTGAAACTAGAACTAGAGGGATGTGACTTCTAGCACTCTTACTGATATGTGGAGCTCCGTGCCCCCAAAAAATGTGTTTAACCAAAGAGTTGATTTTCATATTGAAAGAATAATAAAAAACAATATTACATAATCATGTAATAAATGGATCATATAAAAAAAGGATCATGTAAAAAATCTATCGGTTTCATTAAAGACAAGTCAAAGTCTAATATGTTTTTCTTTCAATTCTAGTCAAGAAAATTACACTAAATGTGTTTTTTGGGTGGAGTTCCACTCAGATATGTAGAACCTCCAATGATGTGTTAATTAGAAGAAGGTGGAGGTGTGAAGAGACTAGCCTAACTCTTCTCCATCAAAGAACATTGAGAGCACATGCGAGTATAGGAGATGGGCAAAGGGTCCATGTCAGGTCATTTACAAAATTTCATTCTTACATGTGGGTGTTCATGTCTGCATTGTGGACCATGGTTGAAATTTGCAATTTGTAACCCTAACTTGATTGGGACTTTAAAATTGAAGGCTTAAAAGGTACCTTGGCAACCTCCATTTTTGCAAGTTGCCCCCCCATTTTTCATAGAAAGGATATACAAAAGGAGCCTTTCTTAAAGAAGGGCACTTTTTTTCATATGCCCTTCGATGGAAGGCTCAGTCTTTCTTAACCTTCAAAATTCACAATGTCCACTTACATAAATTGAAAGTTTCAAAAATCTTTCCATCACATGTATTTTATTAAAATTACATAAAAATAAAATATACATTTTTTATTATAGCCATTATTTTAAACTCTTTGGCTAAAGAAAAAGATTACATGGTCTACACTTAGATATACACAGCTTTATCTTCAAAATATACGATCTTATAAAGTAAGAGTAGCAAAAAAATATAATCATATTTAGTTTCAAAGAACTGATGCTTTTCAAGTCATCCAATACATCATACATAGCTTCAAGCCTTCATGTCCAAAATATATCTTCAAGGCTCTTATGAAGATAAGAAAGAGTACAAAAAAAAGTATAATTACATTCACTTTAAGTAGTCATGACCTCAAGATTACGATGGCTCTTCCAGTCATCTCACAAAAAATAGATAGAATCCCAATCTACCTCCATCGAGTTTTTGGAGCCATTGTAAGAAAGGAACATAAGCATATTTAATACTTCCAAGCATAAGCGATTTCGCTCTTCACATTTGATCCGGTTCAGCTTTGAAAACCCTCTCTCGCAATCCACTGTGCTTGCGACAATGACTAGACATGCACACCAAAGCTTCTTCATTTCACCATAGGTTTGATCCCAATCCTCATCCTGAGCACAAAATTGCCATGCTACATGAATACTCATTCCTGGGCATGCTCGCTTCAGTCTAGTCATAAAGTCTTCATATTGCATCTCACATGCTTTCACATTCACTAAGTTTACAAACTTTTCCAACAAAACATGCATCCATATCTTACCCATGGCAAAGCAAGATTTGTGATCCTGTGGATAGTCCTTTGGACTAAAGACTTTGGCTGCCTCAAAGAGCTTCAAATATGAAAATCTAACACTTAGACATGAGATCACTCTACCAATAAATTGCCTACCCATTGCTATGCAACTTTCCCAAGAGTTTAGATTTACACATGTATCCTGCTCTCCCAAAGCATGAGTATGTAGATGATATACTGCATTTGCATGAGTATCAGTTTGATAATGAAGATATCCATCCTTAGCATTTGTAATAAAGACTAAAAAATACTTTGTTCCTTGCCGCCCGAAATCACCTTGCAAGAATCTAGTCTCTAAGCCGCCCGAAATTACCTTGCAAGATCCTAGTCTCTAAGATTTCCATGGTAAAAACAAGATCCGTACCAATGGATGTGATATCAACGTGCTCACATTGAAACTTTTTGTTCAAAATATTCAAGTAATGAAAACATTTGCCATCAAATGCAAAAAGAACTGCACCTTAAAACAAGTAAAGTAATCATATCAATCACATCTCTCATGCATCCAAATACTCAAAAGAGCAGGCATAAGCTTAACAAGCCTCAGAGCAACCTCACCACGTGATAGCCAACAGACATCATGCATCTTTAAAACCTCATGCACTGGCAACTGAAATGCATCAGCAATCTCTTTGAGCTCTGTGTGTCTTTTATATGAACTTCTTATCCACTTGTAACATTTCTTAGCTCCCTTCTCAACAAGCTTGAAGATGGGAAAAGGCTCTAATGCATCCTTTGCTGCCAATGCCTCCCGGTGAGCAATGCAATGTACCGCAACCAAGTGAGGCACTTCTCTTGCAAATTTTGTCACAAGGCCATTTTCTGAACCAGCCATGACACTAAAACCATCTATGGAAAATCCCACCAACTTAGATTTTGGCAAACAAAACTCCGAAAGGTAAGCACAAAGACTTGCATATAATGCATCAGCAGCAGCTGAACCATTGCTTGTAGCAAGCAACCTCATAAACCGATTACAAAAAACTGGACCTTTTCCCTTATCTGTACGATATGTAATGTATATTATCATTTGATGATCACATGAAATATCTGTGCTCTCATCCACCATCAAAGAAAAAAATGGACTCTCTAAGATTTCAGCACAAATCTTCTCATAAAAGAAAGAATGGCAAGCTTGTAGAAAAAGCTTTGCTGCATATGTAGAAGTATAAGCTGCATATGATTGATGCAAAGGAACATTTGGTACATTAACTCCTCAACATTTTGTTGAAAGTCTGACAATGGTTTTTCTCTCATAGCAAGAAAATAAACCACTTGAATAAGCAATTTAATCCTTAATGCCCTCTTTTCTTCCTCACCGTGATGTATGGCCTGCATGCGCTTTTCAAGTGGTATGGTTGTTCCTTTCTCTTTTTCTATCCACATAAGTCTAGCTTTTTGATGTATTGCTTGCATGCGCTTTTCAAGTGGTATGGTTGTTCTTTTCTCTTTTTCTATCCACATAAGTCTAGCTTTTTGATGTTCCTTAGATTTTTCATGACCTTCTAAGGCAAGCCTTTGCAAGACTGTACTACCAGTTGTAGCAAACACATTCGACATTCTAAAATGTGTACTGCAAAGACAATGAATCCTTTCTTGCCCATCGACATCATGTGCTGAATAGCTCCATTGAAAATACATCTTCCAATGTTCTCTATATGAACGTTGATATTTTTTTTAAAGAAGCTTCATGATCATTAAACCTCCTTTCATGTGTAGCATATTGATCTTGTATCTCATGTAAATTTCTCAATGCATGAGAAAGAGGTGAGGTAGGATAACTAGATGATAATTCTCTAGTTTCATCACCCATATTCTCTAAACGAACATTAAGATCAAAATCAAATGATGCAATATCTTGCAAGCCACATGATGCAATGTCTTGCATGCCACTATGAGTTTTCAATGCATTGGAAGGTGATGTAGATCTATATGCATCTCCTTGGGATTCTCTCTTTCGTGAGAATGCAGTAGATATACTCAATTGAAGAGTGTCTTTCTTAGGGCGCCCCCTTTTGGATGAAAAAGCCATATGTAAAAACTATAAAAGTTCAAATAAAATAAAATATGTCAATAATGATAAAATAAAATATGTCAATAACTCTCTCTCTCTCTCTCTCTCTCTCTCTCTCTCTCTCTCTCTCTCTCTCTCTCTCTCTCTCTCTCCAAATAGAACTTAAAAGCAACTAATAAATAACTTATGAAAATTTTTCATTTCAATAAATAACTTATTAAAAACACTCCTAACTCAATCCATAAATAACTTGTAAGCATTTACCATTAAAATTTGAAGTAATTTTAAAAAAACTTACCAAATAGTGTAATCAACAGTATTTACCATTAAATTTTGAAGTTATTTAAAAAAATCTTACCAAATAGTGTAATCACCAATATTTACCATTAAATTTTAAAGTAATTTTAAAAATCCTACCAAATAATGTAATTAGCGGTCCACCTAATGATGGGTGTAGCAAAATTTAGCCTTGCTAAGTGGCTACCAGTAGTAGGATCAAGCAAATTCAAAATGAGTCTTCAGGTTGTGGTGCCACTGGGCAGTTTGCAAGCATACAAGGCAAAATGGAAAGCATAAGATATTAAAAAGAGAGATTCAAGTTTCAACCATTCAAAAGCTGCTATCTTGAAATTTATATCCCCAGGCAAAAAAAGAAAATGCTATCTTGAAATTTATAAGGTTTAAAGTTTAAATTTATAACTTTAAACCCAGCCCAAAAAAAACAACCACTTGGCACTGGGCCACGGGATTGAGGCTGCACGCACTGGTGATGACTGGTTGGTCGACGTCGGACGAGCTGAAGGCTGAAGCCTGAGCAGTGAGACGAGCTCGAGAGGAGTAGTCGACGGTCATTCAGAGGACTCGAGGTCGGAGGAATGGTCGAGCGTTCAGAAGGGCACAGGTGACTTACGGGCGTGGGTTCAAACTTCAGAGGGCACGGCCTGCGGGTTGTGCAACACTACAATGTGAACGAGCATCGAGTGGTCGAGACACGGGGCCTAAGTCGTGAACGGTGACACACGGCCTGCGAGTTGTGCTGCGTGCAATGTGAGCGAGTGGTCGATGCCGGACGGACCACTGGTCGTTCACAAGCAGTCACTAGTGGTCGACGACTCGAGAGTCGACCCTCACGGGCCACAAGTTCCAGAGGTGGTCGACGAGTCACGACCCTGCTCAAGGAGCCAGACGGATCATGGAGGAAGAGGGCACTCGCGAGCTTCGAAGAGTGGATGGAGCCTAGAGGATAACTAGAGTCTAACTCTAGAAGTCAAAGAAGACCGTGAGGCAGCACCGAGCAGGCTTGAGCGAGAAGGCAGGGAGATCCCCTTTATATAGGAAGAGGCTGGCGAGGCTGGGTTGCTTGAACCTGGGGGCGGAGGCTGGACCTGGAGGCTGGAGCCTGGAGGTTGATTCCCGAATCACTGAGAGTCGAGAGCTTGGTGAGAGCCTGCGAGGTGGTCCAGTGGACGTTGAGGCTTTCAGTGCAATTAAACTATAATTATGAAAATTAAAAGTTCACAACTTATAATTTAATCATCTGACTGGAGTTTGGTGGACCGTGGTGGCCGTGCCATTTTAAATTTTTAATACGTTATTAATAATTATTTAGAACTTATAGCCTTATAGGCTATTTAGAATGATTAGAGTCTTAGACCAATTTTAAAATTGGACTTGTCACTTAAGTCTTTTAATTTTTAAAGTTTATAATTTTATATTTATTAATATAAATAATTTTTAAAAAATATCAAAAAATACCGTTCTATGGAAAGGCCCCTTTTTTTTTATCTCAAAAAATACCCTTCTATAGAAAGGCCCCTTTTTTTTACCTCTCTTTAAGAAGGGCTATTTTTTTAACTTTACCCTTCTATTGAGGGTTCAAAGTTTTTCTTCAATTCTTTTGAAGGCCAAATACCCCTTAAAAGGGTGTGGCAAGTTGCAAAAAATAAACCCGGTGATCTTTTTTTGAAAGCCAATTTTCGAAGTTCTCTTAGAAAATAAATTGGTACCAAAGTTACAATGCCATTGGAGTAGGCTTTGAAGCCCGCTACGGGCTTTCACATTTTAGCACTAGGTGTGTGGCAACTCACTTTGTTGCCGAAAGGGCATATAATTGAGCCACACAACGTAAAGATTTTTAGTTAGAGTATAAACACGTCTTGAAAGTTGATGGGGGGTGAACATACTCTATGACATATGTTGGTGATGAGTCCTAACCTTGTAATTCATATTGTAAAAGCCCCCCTTTGGTCCGTAGATGGTCTTGTCATATGGAAAACCATGATGTGATGTGTGGCCTAAGATGTGATACACTATCTCTGCAATGAGAGGTCCCTTGAACTGAACGGGGGCCTTGATAAACTAATGAACGTGTTGTGCCCCTCCTCCTTCCGCTTTGCTAAGTGACATGCTAACATTTTGTGATAAGATTCAACACCCAAAAAATTGTCAACCTCTCTTGCCAAATTTATTTTATTTTTTTTGCCATCAAAGTGTCACTATAATGAAGTTAACAACCTAGAGCCCATGGTCATGCTGAAGGCAGTTGGACGGTACGTTCCATCAGGGCCAAGAGCCAATGGGTAATTATGATTAAAAAAGAAAAGAAAAGCGACACGTGGAGAAAACTTGAGCAATAAAAATTTTGCTGATGACGGACGCAACCGTGTAATACCACTTTCTAATTCTTAAGGGGTTAACGTAGATCCACGTAGGTTTGCAATGTGATGGTGCTCGTGTGAGAATCCACGTAGGCCGCTTCCCTCAAAACAGGTATTCCTGTGTCCACGTAGGCCCGCCGCCCGGGACGAGTTCTCCCATTCTCTCTCCCTCTACACACTCGAGTTTTCATCATTGTAGACTCCCCATTCTCTCTCTAAACTCTCTCCCTCTACAGTGTAGAGACACTCGTGGCTCTCCCCCTCTCTGCGTCCGCGCGCGCGCACTCCCAAAGTTTTCATCATTTTACACCGCGCGCGCGCCTCCCTCTCTCTCTTATCTCTCTCTAGACACACACTGACATTCTCTCTCTCTCTCTCTCTCGACATACTGTGACTCGTGACACACGCGCACCCTCGACACTCTCTCTCTCTCTCTCTCCTCCCCCTGCAACCTTGGAGTGCACCGCTCAGTCTGCAGAGAGCTTGCTTTGATCTGCAGAACCTACGGCATTTGAAATCCCTTGCCTTGGAAGTTGGACACATTCAGGCCATTGCTTCTCTGGGTTGGCTATAATAGTAGAAGCCAGCTTTTCTTTCATAGAAAGGGAAAGGCCGTCTTCTTCTCTTTTCATTCGTTTGTGTGTGTGCGCCGTGCGGCTCTCTCTCTCTCTCTCTCTCTCTCCCTCTCTCCCTCTCTAGCTGGTATTCTCACCTTTCGCTTTCTCTTCTGTTGTTACTAGGGGTGCTGCTCCCACCGGTTGTTGAGAGCACAGGAAAATAACAAAGAAAAGCTACAATAAGCAACTCGCTGCTGCTTTGCCTGCGTGGTACGTACCGTCCGAAAAGCCTCGTTCATTAGCCTAGCATTAGCTAGTTTTTTGGCCTTTCAATCACTTCAAAGTTCACTTCTTCCTCTTTTCTGAATGCGACAGTAGCGCAGTGTCCTGTACATCTCCAGAAACTTTGCAACAATTCAAACGTTGCTTGTATCATAAGCAGCTGCACACCACCACCATTATCATCATTTCATAGGAGCGATGCGTAAGGTATGCATTAGTCTCCTGATCTGCTCTTCTTTCTTAGACTCGTTTAGCTATCTTCTCTATCACACACACACTCTCTCACACACACAGCGCTATTATAGTGCATGATATACTTATGGAATGCTACACTTGAGCAGCATTCCTTTACGACTTTATTTTCATTTTGATTTTTTCTCTGGAACAGCAAAGGACTCAGGAGTTGCTTTTGCACCATTATTCACCTCTGGGAAAGGTTGTAGGCTGTTTTGATGCATGCCTTTAACGAGTTTCTGTATTGGTCTTCCTTAAAAATGTTGTTCGGAATCAAATTTCGTTTTTTCTCACTTCTGTCTGGGTCATAGGGCTTTCTCTATTCCTAAGCTCATTCTACTCCTACCGTTGCTCCCATGCTTATGTGAACTTGTTCTGAGGTGTTTGTTCTGTATGGTCCATAGCCTTTCAGATAGCTCTCATGGACGCTGGTTGTAAGAGCTGCAAAGAAATTGGGGGGATTGCACAAAAAAGGCGAAGAGTGTCGTGAGGCGGTGGAAGCAAACTGTAGTCATCAAGGCAAAGCAGACATGACCAGCAAGTTGTTTCCTGCAACTCCTCGGCCAAAACCCCGGAGGAGCCCAGGCTTAGACTTGGTAGACAAGACCCTGCCAACAGCCAAACCTGGAACCAGCCCTCTTGGAGAAAGTATGCCAAAACCGCTGCCTGAACGAAGGTCTCCTCGTCCTCCCAACATAGAGGTAATGTTAAAAAATAGTTATCTTAGCATTGCAACACATCTTCTCATTTGCATACCTTAGGCTAGCATTGCAATGCATATTTTCATTTGCATGCCATAATCTTTGGGCACATCCACCGGATATGAATCACACGGATCCGGCAGCAAGCATACTACTCATGGATGATACATCTTAGCATTGCAACACATCTTCTCATTTGCATACCTTCGGCTAGCATTGCAATGCATGTTTTCATTTGCATGCCATACTCTTTGGGCACATCCACCGGATATGAATCACACGGATCCGGCAGCAAGCATACTACTCATGGATTATACAATTTTGACCGCCATGCATCGTTTCTTCGCATTAAGTTGTGGCTCTTTTGCAGCAGAAAAGAACAGCACCCAGCAGGGGTGCTGAGCTCCACCAGGTGCAAGAGGATCTCGCCAAAACAAAGGAACAACTAGGCTTATTGGAGAAATCCAAGTCAAATTTGATGCAGGATCTAGCTCGGGCAAAGAGAAACGTGGAAGAATTAACCGCCAAACTCAATGAGGTCGACAAGGCTTCTAAAAGGGGCAAGGAGGTGGAGCATGCCAGCTTCACCGCGGCCGAAGGCTGGAAAGTGGAGCTAGATGCCATGAAGCAGCAATATGAGGCAGCACTTTTGGAGTTGCAGACAAACAAGCAAGCCATGGAGAGTCTGAAACATGAGCTCATAGTTTGTGTGGAGGCCAAAGATGAGGCTGTGAGACTAGCTGGGGAGGCGATGAATGCAGCTGAGTCCACAGCAAGGCGAGTAGAGGAGCTCTCTGCTGAGCTTTTCACAACTAAGGGGTCTCTTCTTGCAGTGGACTCTGCAGCCACCAGAATGGATGAATTGATGGATGAGCTCTTAGTCACAAGGCAGAGTCTTCTCGAGGCTAATACATCCTGTGAGAAAATTGCACAGGAAGGGGCAGCCATGTTGGCTGTCAAGGAAGCTAGCTTGAAGGAGATAACCGAGTCAGCTACTAGTGCAAGAGCTGAAATACAGGGCCTGAAAAGAGATCTTGCAGAGGCAAAGAACTCAGAAGCGCAGCTCAAAGTTCTAACCTCAACTTTGGAAGCTCTACAAAATGAGCTTGCAGCTGCCAAAGAAGCCGAGCATAAGGCTTTGAATGCAGTGCTGGCCTCCCAAGGAGATACTGAAAGGGCCGAATTAGAAAGGGAAAAAGCAAAGAATGCTGAATCAGCTGCCCTGACTTTGCTAGCCAAAGTCTCTAGAGAGCTAGAAGAAGCACATGAGAAGCTTGTCAAGGTGACCTTTGAAGGGGCTGCTCTAGTTTCATCCCTCGAGTTTCTCAAAGCCGAGCTCGAAAGAAGCCAACTGGATGTCTTGGATTTGAAAAGTAGAGAGACCAGTGCAAACCTCAAAGTAGCAGAGCTGCATGCCTGTCTGGGGAAGATTAAGGAAACAAACCAGGCAGAAATGATGATGCTAAAAGAAAGGGAAACATCTGCACATGCCACGGTTGAGTCTTTGAAGACAGAGATAGAAAGGCAGAAGTTTGATGTGGCGGCCGTGGCCGAGAAGGAGTCTGCTGCAACTGCAAAAGCTGCTGCTTTGGCAAAAGAGCTAGAGAGAAGTAAAAGAGAGACGATTGAGCAACAGAAACATTCCACAGATGAAGTTACTGCCCTGAGTAGAGAACTGGAAAGAAATCAAGTAGAGTTGATAACACTCAAGGAGAGAGAATCTGTGAATGCTACCAAAACTGCTACTCTCATGTATGATCTAGAAAAAAAGCAATCAGAGGTGGTGAATCTACAGGATAGATTGTCTGAAATGGATGCCAAAGCTAGAGCCTTAAGTGTCGAGCTGTTGACATTCACTGAAAAGAGCAGCATTAGGCTTGCTGAGCTTAGGGAGAGTGAAGCAGATGCCAATGCCAAAGTTGTCACCCTGAACTCCGAGGTTTGTGAACTGAAACAAGCCCTTGAGGAGGCTTTGAAAGCTGGCAAAGAGGCCAAGGAAAATTTGGCCAATCTTCATGGATCCTTGCAAAAGGCCATTTCAGAGAAAGAAGAGGCCAAAAGGGAAGCACAAGCAGCCTATCAAGAAGCTGAGCTAAACAAGCAGAACGCCATGGTTGCATTGGCCAAAGCTCACGCTGCTAGCGATGATGCCATGAGAGCATTGGAAGCAGCTCATGCAGCCAATAAGGTGGGAATGGACGAGGCAATCTCTGCTAAATCAGCAGAGGCGGCGGCCCAACTGGCTAGAGAAGAAGCTCATGCAGCAAAGGAGAAATTGCAAGCTACAAAGAAGCAAGCTCAGATGGAAGTTGAGGAGGCCAGAGAAGAGGTTCAATCAGCAAGAAAAGAGCTTGGAATTCTCAAGGCTGACATCGTGATAGAAAAAGAGAAAGCAGATGCTGCCAGGGGGGAAGTTAAATCAGTGCTGGATGAACTGGAGAAACTGAGAACAGACTTTGTCAAAGCTCAAGTAGATGCTAGGGAGGCTAGAGATGCTTGGGCAAGTGCAGAAAGCAGGCTTCAAGATGCCACAAAAGAGATGGAGGCATTAAAATCAAGTGGCTCAAGAGAGGAAAGCAATGATGATCATCAACAAGTGCAGGCTATCTCAATCTCACATGAGGAAATGGACGACTTGAAAAAGAAGCTGCAAGTATATGAAGAGCAACTGGTGGCAGCCATGACTGAGGTGGAGACTTTGCAAATCAGCAACGGGGAGCTCTTAATGGAGCTTGAGGCTGCCAAGGTAGAAAGGGAAGTGAACAAGAGGGCGGTCATGGAGGCACATCAGTTCCTGATTGACACGGAGAAGGCGAAATCGGTCATGGAAGCCGAGATACAAAGACTTCTAGATGATAGCAAGCTGTGGAAGACATCCAAAGATACTAGAGATATACCAGTGCATTCAGAGATGAATGGCACTAGCCAGCTACTCTCTGAATCTAGAGAAGAGAAACCACAGCCAGATTCACCAGCGCAAGAAATGGATGTGAACATAGCTCTTCCAGATGTAGATGAAGAAGAGAGAAAGGAAGAGATGGTCGAGAAGGAAGACGAGACCACAGCCCCGGAAGCACCTCTGGCAGTAGTAAAGAAGAAGAAAAAGGCTTTGCTCCACAGACTGCATAGCTACTTAGACAAGAAAAAGAGTCCACAAATACCTTAAAACCTTAAAAAGCCATATCCTATATGACCTAAAGATGCGCACTTACTTACCTCAAGCTTATTGTTTCCCTTTCTTTCTTTCTTTTTTCTTTCTTTCTTTTTTTTTTTCATCAACTTCCGGAAGCTTTAGTTGTGGATTTTGGACATTTTGTTGGCAACCCTTCATAAGCCATTGTTTCTGTACATGAAGCTTAGCATTGAAGGTATATTTTGTGAAGATGGTGTGTTGGCTACAAGGTGTTCTCATTTACAGTGCACATTCATATTTATGAGGTGGGCTATAAGGTGATCTCATTAGCGGGTGGGGACTGATGTTTTTCCTCAATTTTATAATGGAGTTTAAGGTCGAACTGCGATTGTACCTGATTTTAAAGTTGGCATACAAACGGTGTAAGACATTAATTCTTCGTCTGCATATTGATTTTAAAGTGGACCTATATATGCCAATGCCAAACTAGTTTGTCTTGTATACTTATTTTCAGCGGCCATTTAATTGTAGTGTTAGGGTTCAGCTTGACTTAAACAAAACCTAAGCTAAACAGCCAGGACGGGTGTGCGCCAACCATAGAGTGTGGACACCACACCACACAAAGGCGCAGTGCACACATGTGGGCTTCAAACACAAGCAAGGCTTTAAGCCCTTCCAACTAGCCAAGCCAACCCACCCATGCTCGCGTGCTATGGGAGGCTATCACAAAGGCTATAAGTGTCGACTCCTGCTTGATGCATGCACCAACCGATGCCAATGTTTATGACGATGATGGTGATGACTATGATGGTCTCCTTCCTATTATGTGTAACAATTTAAGGCTTTCTCCTGCTGTTATGTGCATGGGCGCATATGTGCACACTAGGGGAAAAAAACAATAGTTTTCTTAAGCTTTAAGAATAAGCTCTTCTCTTATTCCAATACTTCCATGCTTGTCCTCTTCAATTGCAAGCCGT
Source organism: Cibotium barometz (assembly GCF_041138505.1). Taxonomy (NCBI): domain Eukaryota; kingdom Viridiplantae; phylum Streptophyta; class Polypodiopsida; order Cyatheales; family Cibotiaceae; genus Cibotium; species Cibotium barometz. The sequence continues at coordinate 59,412,838 of NC_141051.1, forward strand.
GATTCTTCTCTAAAAACAATGACTCTTGATCTACAAAAATATCACAAGGATTTTTATAACCAAAGGCTACAAAAATATCACAAGGATTTTTATAACCAAAGGCTACAAAAATATCACAAGGCTTTTATAACCTCAGGCTCCAACGTAGCTTTCTTAAAAGCTATAAAAAAAAAAGCTTCTAAATTTAGTTCCCTCAAATATGGCTTTCTAAAAGATTTAAGCCTTAACCTCCACAAGACTGAATCTAAATAATATTTTTACAAGAAAACAACAACGATGGCATCTGATGACGAACCGAGAAAAAAGATCACTCGATGAGAGTCTGTCGAGATCCAAAAAAACTCGACACCCAACCCAATCCAACATGAAAACTCCAAATGAAAAAGAGCAAAGCCGATGTAGATGATTATAGGCATGCATACGTTTCCAGTCGAACGGGCATCAAAGCTTGGAGCAAAAAAATCCCATCATAACGTCATATCCAAAGCTAGTAGATATGTATGGCGCTGTGTATGAGGACATGGAATGTGGGGGTTGGACTTGAACAAGGGACCTTTGTAAATCGGCCTCGTTCTTCAGACAAAACCAGAGGGCGGTGCGAATCAAACACTCGCACACAAAACACTTAACACCTTTGAGGACTTGGAAAAGGAAAACAAATAGGGGGAGCTAGAGTGCTCCTGCAAACAGTACACGGACACCAATTGGCCCCAAAATGCAGTGGTGCCCCTTGCGGTATTTCTTTAATTGATTATAAGAGAGATTTGACTACAATAAGGCTGGAAACTCAGCTGTCCAGTAGAACCCCTGAAGCCTACAAAGACCCTGCATCATGGCCTCATATCCACTCGGCATCCACAAACAAGTCCAGCCATTGTTCACATCAAAAGACTATCACACACTAAGTCTGCACATACAGAAGCTTTCTCCCATGATCAGGGCTCCCACAACCATCCATAGCCTCTCACCCTATGAACAGCATCACACCCTGACACATCCAGTGCTCCCGCATCACAACAAAGACTCCCAAACTATCCCCCATAAGAGAACTCGCATCATAGCACAACATACCATACAGTCGACACCCTCTCTACTTTCCAAGGGTACTATCCATCAATGTCATAAGACAACATACCATACAGTCGACACACCTCTACCAACCCTCTCTACTTTCCAAGGGTACTATCCATCAATGTCATAGCACAACATACCATACAGTCGACACACCTCTACCAACCCTCTCTACTTTCCAAGGGTACTATCCATCTCTGTCATGGATTCCCTGTCCCCTGTCCTCAAAAAGTGTATGCATACATGCAAAAATAGAGTTCGATCCATATATCCATGAACCAAACCAACTCTAGGACTGTTCGCAAGACTTATGCCCTCCATAGAGTCATCCATAGTTGCAGTTATAGCTCATGGTGCGGCCAACTGTGAACAATACCCAACTTAACCATCTCATGTGACTAGTACACAAAATCATAGAAGTCCCATAAGCAAATGTACTGTCAGCCTCCAGTACCTTTGGGTGAATACAAAGATGTCACCAAGTGACTCCTAGATAACAATTGAGCCTGTCTATATAACAAGGGAGCGGAGGTGCTACCCCCCTCGAACATTAGGCAATGCTCCAGACCTATGCTCTGTTGAACCTGAATGAGCCATGTCGCAAGAGTCGGCTCCAACTCAAAGGCATCAAGATAAAGTTGCAATACCTGAGGTGAATCTGCTAAGTCACCCTCCTCCATCCACTTCACATCCATCGGTGAACAATTCTTGAAATTCACAAGATAGTGATGGGAAACTTTACCTCCTACCTTTCTTTCCTTATGTGCCAGTATCTGCTTGGGAATAAGAACCTGATCAAGTTCCTCCACTTCCGTCTGAGCCTCATCTGATACATCCTCAGGCACCTAAAACCTGCTTGCACTCCACCCAAGTGGTAAGCACAAGTCCCTAATGAAGCATAGTAGACCACCATTGCTAAACATAGAAAGAATCTGTCTTCCGAACCCATGAAGCCTCCGTGAAGATACCACTGGTGACAAAGTGTCAAAAGCCATAGCCTTCAACCCATCTTTTGCACTATAACACTTCAATTTCTTCTTGTACCTAGCCAACTACTTCTTGTCCCACTGGTGTATTTTCTCCTGAGCTTCATGTTCAGCTTTTGCTCTTCACCTCATATACGCAAAGACACATAGTCCTGCACTTCCTTTTCACTTTCCACATGTTGAAGCTTTTGATGTGACTCTCATGAGACAACCACGAGCTCGCCCCCTTAGGAAAGTTGGCGATTGTCTCGACCAGAGCAACCACGGACTCGCCTATTTGAGAAAGTCGATGATATCCTGGCAATGAAACCTTGTGAACCGGCCTCGGTCTTCAGACAAAACCAAAGGGCGGTGCGAAACAAACACTCAAACACAAAACACTTCAACACCTTTGAGGACCTGGAAAAGGAAAACAAATAGGGGGAGCTAGAGTGCTCCTGCAAACAGTACACGGACACTGATTGGCCCCAAAACATAGTGGCACCCCTTGCGGTATTTCTTTAATTGATTATAAGAGATATTTGACTACAATAAGGGTGGAAACTCAGCCATCTCACAGTAGAACCCCTGAAGCCTACAAAGACCCTGCATCATGGCCTCATATCCACTCGGCATCCACAAACAAGTCCAGCCATTGTTCACATCAAAAAACTCTCACACATTGAGTTTGCATACAGAAACTTCCTCCCATGATTAGGGCTGCCACAACCATCCATAGCCTCTCACCCTATGAACAGCATCACAGCTTGACACATCTAGTGTTCTTGCATCACAACAAAGACTCCCAAACTATCCCCCATAAGAGAACTCGCATCATAGCACACCATACCATACAGTCGACACACCTGTACCAACCCTCTCTACCTTCCAAGGGTACTATCCTCTGTCATGGATTCCCTGTCCCCCTGTCCAATCAGTAGAGCGAGGCTGTACCAAACATGTGTCCATTCTTGTACCTTTTGCCTGCATGTGACCTATCTCCTGGAGAACCATAAACATGTTTCCTCAAGAAACCTACGACCTATTTCTACATGAAATCCTTAGGTCTGTTTACCTTTGAAATCTTTGTCCTCTTTCCATACAAAACCATTCAACAACAGTGCCAACAACGGCATACATCTATTTACTTGTTCCCTCATAAAACATCTGGAAACATAGAGATGCCCATAATAGGTCCCTTTGTTCCTTTCCCAGTAGGAAGAAAACAATCTGCTCCATGAGCCGTTTTGGTTGGTTGCAAGTACAGGTCACTCGAATGTGTTTCCTGGCATGGGAGTGATGCAAGCTTGCATGGCTGCATACAGTCCCGGCTATGTGCATCCTTGAGCCCCCGACCTGCTGGCAAAGAAAGAGAAAGGCAGGGACTTGCAGTCCTGCGCCTCCCTTCCTACAACCATCTGCAGCTTGTTGACCAGCCCACCAATCCTCCCAGGAGAAGAGCACGTACCTCTACTGCTTCTACCCAACCAGCCCTCCCTGTAGAACTGGCCATTTTTTATCATAGAGAGAGAAAAAGATAGAGCAAATTCAGTTCTCCTATGATCCCCCTTGTGCATGGAGAAAAGCGCATATCGTTCTGTCCCGCAGGCGCCTACAGTTCCCCTTGTGTGTGGAGAAAAGCATGTACTACTCTGTCCAGCGCTGCCTGCAAACAAGCGCTGCCTGCAGCCGCTTGTTTGCAGAGAGAGAGAGAGAGAGAGAGAGAGAGAGAGAGAGAGAGAGAGAGAGAGAGAGAGAGAGAGAGAGAGAGAGAGAGCATGGCATGCTAACACCTGTAAATGCAGCGACTATTCAGTCCTTGCAGCCAGTCTAGCAGCCACCTAACACCTTCCCTTTTGCAACCCGTCAAAAGCCTATAGAGCTTGTTGTCCTTGCACAAAGGAGAACCATCCCATGTGTGCTCCGTGGCACATACGTGCATGTCTTTGTTAGGGTTTAGTAAGACGGATGCAATGTATTTGATAATGCTTGAATACCCAATTTGCATGATAATCAGTCGGGTAGTATAGTATGACACACACACACACATAGAGAGGTACATAGATAGACTACTAGAAGAAATGATATAGATTTAGTAAAATATAGTCACACAGTTTACACGTACAATAGGATTGTAATATTATCTATAAAACCAGACTATAAAGAGGATTGTTGTTATGAGATTAATAGGAAACATTATAAGGTAAGACTAGAAAAGATTATTTATATGTAAAAGCTTTGCATATAAATAAGGTTCAGGGGATTTCAAATTGGAAATACCTAAAGCAATGGTTAATAGGCATTAAGGTCAATGTAAAAGGGATGTCGATGGTGCATAAGGGAAGCCCAAAGGCCAAAAATGTAAGATTCCTCCCCCACCCCCTTTTTGATGTCTAGTATCTTTCCCTGTAATCAATCCCTCTTCAGAAATATAAAGACCTTGTTTCTATCTGTTTTAGCCTAGAGAGAGAAAAATATTCTAGAGAGAGAATATTCAGATTTTGAATATTTTTGGATAGAAAAATATCTCTTCTAATTCAGATGAGTTCCCCTGAAACAGAAATTCAAAAAGAATTTTCCAATGTGCAATTGGAATTAATTGAAAATAGCTATAAAGAACCTTAGCCTAAGGGTCTAGATTTTCAGAAATCTTTAGACTATGGTCCAATTAAGGTTCCTATGGACCATTAGCATCAATCCATGTGTAGGGAGGAGATAAATCCAACTTGTAAAAAGAAAATACCCAAAAATGAGTAAATGCTCACATGAGGTGAAGAGTTGAAAATGTACAAGGTTTATTAGTAAAAAAACTATGAGCAATATTAAAAGTATGACATATGTAAGGAAGAGGAGTTCTTTAAAGGAGGTGCATATTTCACATAAGATGAAGAGTTGAAAATGTACAAGGTTTATTAGTAAAAAATTATGAGCAATATTAAAAGTATGACATATGTAAGGAAGAGGAGTTCTTTAAAGGAGGTGCATATTTCACATAAGATGAAGAGTTGAAAATGTACAAGGTTTATTAGTAAAAAATTATGAGCAATATTAAAAGTATGACATATGTAAGGAAGAGGAGTTCTTTAAAGGAGGTGCATATTTCACATAAGATGAAGAGTTGAAAATGTACAAGGTTTATTAATAAAAAATTATGAGCAATATTAAAAGTATGACATATGTAAGGAAGGGGAGTTCTTTAAAGGAGGTGCATATTTCACATAAGATGAAGAGTTGAAAATGTACAAGGTTTATTAGTAAAAAACTATGAGCAATATTAAAAATATGACATATGTAAGGAAGGGGAGTTCTTTAAAGGAGGTGCATATTTCACATGCTTGAATGAGTTTTCAACTCATAAAAATTGAGATATTTCATCTCTCCTCTCTCCTCATTCAAGTCTAGTTCCAAAAAGTTAGCTTAACTGACCTAAAAATGGTCAAATATTGACCAAACTGATTTAGAAAATTCTAGAATCAGTTTGTTTGGTTAGGAGCTCAATTTTTCCTATAAATAGAAGCCTCACCCTTGTTGAAAAATATATAGTGTTTATGCATCGTTACTCTACTCCACCTAAGCCAAGAACTGTGAATTCATTTAATAATTCACTAGTTTTTGGAGCTTCCCTCTTTCTTCAATCCCCATTAGTGGCTCCATCAACATACTTAACCAATTGATTGGTTGGGGGCCTCTACCGTGAACAAAGAATCAAGCAAGTTGTAAGGTAATTAGTGAATATTCATCTTTCTATAATTTCTCAATGTTTCTCTCTTCTCAACCCCTCTCAAGCTTGAGAAGTTTAATTGGTATGGTTTTTTTTTAAATGCTATTGAAGTTTGAATAGTAGTGAAGAGTTACATAATTTAATAAATGCTATTGAAGTTAATTTTCATTTATGTTTAAATTCTAATGATTCTTATGTAAATTCTCTCTCTCACTCAAGAAATGGTCATACTCATGACCCATTCTCAATCCTAATCAAGCTTTTCATAAAGCTTGTCCTTAACCCAAGATAAAGCTATGCTTGAGGCCAAATTAATGGCTTTTTCTTATGCTTTTAGTTTATGTATATTGATGATTCAATCCATTATGGATTAAGGATCCAATTAGAGAATCATTTTAATTATTTCCTTAATGATAAGCTTTATCCCTTAGAAAAATTGAGATTTATCAGTCATAGCAGCGGAGCTATGGCAAAATTTTTATAAAAATTATGCATAAAAAAATTTTCATTCAAAGCATAAAAAGAAGACTTCCTACCATATTCTAGGAATCATCATCCTAGATTAATTGAAAGAATTTCATTATAATCATGGAGAAATTGAATTTTAATATTATGCATAAAGGATAAAATTTTATATCAAAAGTGTTATTTTTACCATTTTTATTTTCATGCATAGAAGTATGCATAATGGATAAATTTTTATATCAAAAGTGTTACTTTTATCATTTTTATTTCATACATAAAAGTATGCATAAAAGAAAATTTTTATATCAAAAGTATTACTTTTATCATTTTTAATTTTCATGCATAGAAGTATGCATAAAGGAAAATTTTTATATCAAAAGTGTTACTTTTATCATTTTTAATTTTCATGCATAGAAGTATGCATAAAGGAAAAATTTTTATATCAAAAGTGTTACTTTTATCATATTGGATTTCATGCATATAGGTATGCATAAAAGATATTCTTTTTATACTAAAAGTATGATTTTCCTCATAAATGGATTTTATGCTTAACTTAGATGCATAAGAGAAATTCTTTTATTCTAAAAGTATAATTCCCTACCAAATTGAAATCATGCATAAGAAGATGCATAAAAGATTGATTTTAATTTCGAAAGTGTTAGTCTTCTTAAATGGAATTTATGTATAAATAAATGTGTAGAGAAATCTTATATCAAATAAAAGAATTCTCTTTATAAATAAAAAAAAAGATATGAAATGTGATAAGATGTGATAAGAGGTGTATGAGATGTGATAAGAATTGATAAGATGCGTATGGAAAGTGATAGGATGTGATAAGAGGTGTGATCAGATGCTTATGAAATAAGTTAGGATGTGATAAGATGAATTAAGATGTGTATGGGGGGATGAGGTAAGAAGTGTATGTGATAGGATAAGATGTATATGGGTTGTGATAGGGCGAGAATGGATGTGATGTAAAAGATTAGATGTGAAAGTATATGGGGTTATATAAATGGGAATGTGAAAATGGATGTATGTATGTGGATGTGTGGATATGGAGATGGGAGTGTGGATGTATGAACATGAAAATGGATATATGCATGAAGATGTATATGCATAGATGTAAATGTGGATGTAGATGTGGATGTAGATGTGAATGTGGAATGTGGATGTATAGATGTGGATGTATGGGAATGTGGATGTGGATGTATGTGAATGTGAATGTAGATGTGGATGTATAGATGTGAATGTGGAATGTGGATGTGGATGTATGTATGTATGTGGATGTAGATGTGGATGTATGGATGTGTATGTATGAATGTGGATATGGGATGTGGATGTATAAATGAGGATGTGAAAATGGAGGTAAGCATGTAGATGTGGATGCATGTATGTAAATGTGAATGTAGATGTGAATGTGGAATGTGGATGTATAGATGTGAATGTGGAATGTGGATGTGGATGTATGTATGTATGTGGATGTAGATGTGGATGTATGGATGTGTATGTATGAATGTGGATATGGGATGTGGATGTATAAATGAGGATGTGAAAATGGAGGTAAGCATGTAGATGTGGATGCATGTATGTGAATGTAGATGTGAATGTGGAATGTGGATGTATAGATGTGGATGTATGGGAATGTGGATGTGGATGTATGTGAATGTGAATGTAGATGTGGATGTATAGATGTGAATGTGGAATGTGGATGTGGATGTATGTATGTATGTGGATGTAGATGTGGATATATGGATGTGTATGTATGAATGTGGATATGGGATGTGGATGTATAAATGAGGATGTGAAAATGGAGATAAGCATGTAGATGTGGATGTATGGATGTGAATGTGGATGTGGATGTGGATGTATGGATGTGGATATGGATGTGAATATATGATATGTGATGTGAAGGAATCTGAAGTGAAGAGATGGAAAAGGAGGTGATTGGATGAGTACACATATACATGGAATGTGGAATAAGTAATGTGGATTAATGAGGGATAATGTGGAAAAATGAGAGTTAATATAGAAACTGTATTTGTAAACTGTTTGTAAATGCTGTTTGTAAATGGCTGTTTTATGTCAAGAATGCTGGGGAAGCATTTTGACCGTCTTGTGATTAAGGTCGTGGAGACCTAACTGATAAAGTTGCAACTGCTGACGGAGAGTCAATGGAGGACGTCTCGCGTAGCAAGGTCGACCGAGGTCTTGACCAGCCTCGGTTCGATTAAAATGGTGAGCTTCCGGTACGGTGGATGAGGGACCAAGGAAGCGGCCTATGAGTGAAGCGCTAGGTCACCTGCGAAGGATCCTAGAGGGTGCTGACCATACGGTGCTCGGGCTCTGGGTCGCCTAGGATACCCACGCGTGCGTCGAGGAAGATATTGGAACAAGGAGTAAGAGTTGTTTTGTGAAACCGGGCATGGATCTGGTTGACTGACCTTGCTGGTCCTCAACGGATGAGTCCATGGCTCTTTTATATGGATCTGTTGGTTGATCTTGCTGATCTTCAACGAGAGTCCATCTTGATAAGTGATTATATTGCCGAGTATTATGGGCTAGGAACTATGGAAACGGCCTCTGTGTGGACAGGTGGTGAGCGTTCTAGTTACCAATGATGCCATAGATACTCTGATGAAGGAATGATGGGAAATTATGAATCAACTGGATAAATTGGGAGATTGTGATCAGTGGTACTATGGTTTCATTAAAGGATTGTTTTAAAGTTAGCTGATGCTAAGAAAAAGGCAATTTTCATATTGGGTGTGTAAGTGGTGTGGCTAGTTTTATGTTTGCATGAAATTCCGGCTAGGGGGCCTTGGAACTCTTTTCCTTGGTACCCGGGACAAAACCTAACCAAATTCCAAATTGGATCCCATCACTACAGTGGTTGGGCGGTTGGCTAACCCATGGGATCGGATGGGGTTAGGCTGGACTGATGGATCCATAAATCGAGATTTAATTTCTATTATTACGATAGATGAAGTAAAGCCCGGATAGAAATTGTTCTATGGATAGGAATCAACGGCTGTGCCTCTTGATGGGGAAAAAAGCGTTGATCCCAATGATCCAAGTGCAAGTTTCTTCCTTGATTTGACCAAGTACCGTTAAAGGTGCAGTCAGATCAGTTGATCAGAAATAATCTTGACTACGATAGAGTAAAAAGTTATCCTGGTGGAATCGCCCGTGCTTTCCGGGTAAAGGAAGTTTTTCCGAATTCGGTTTTGGAACAACCGTCGGATTAGTCTCTTGTCCGGATATCCGTGGGCGAGGCCCCGAATGTGGGACCCCTGTCCCGCGCGAGAAGTGCTACTTCCGCTGCTAGTACTCGAATCCGTTGCTCGGTGGGAACAGGGGGATCTCACAGTTGGTATCAGAGCAGGTTTTGAAAGCTAATAAAGATAATTAAATTCTTATCTGAAATTGGTAATAAGAATTCAGAAATAGCATTTTCATAATGTATTTTCATCCCGTAAGCTTCTTTAATGAAGAAATTTTAATCAAAGAAATTATTTTTATAGATGGAAGTTCCACATTTATCTGGTATTCCCGACCTCACCCAGTCTCAAGATATGATTGCATTTGCCTTCGAGCATCTCATCTCTTCCGCTTCAACTCAAACAAGCCGAGTAAGACTTGCACGCCATTTTAAGGATTTATATTTTCCTACCCCAGTGGAGAGAATACAACATAAGTGGGTTGCAGGGCAATATGTCCACGCTCATTGCAACCGCCATACAATGCTGTGGCAAAAATCTCTCATTGACTATGATCCTGTTAAAGCTGAAAATGGTGCGTGGTGTCATTCTATATCATTCGACACCTTAAAATTTCAGACTTTCATGTCAAATTTATAGACTCCTTAGTCGATTTATCCCTAAGGAGAAAATAATAATTTCCTTCGCAGTTAGAGAACTTATGTAACAGGGCATGACTATGGCCCAGTACCGTCGTCTTATATGTCTCTCGAAGAGATTTTGAATTTTGGAGCCGAACCACTCTATGTAATTATTGCAACTTGTATATAAATATACAAATGTTTTTTTTTACGGACGATCGGATAAAGAAAAATCTATTTATCAGACTTAAGTCATAGATCTCCAATAAGATCAACTGAGGAGCAAATTATGTCAAAAGTTTATCAAGACGCACAAAAAGGTTGTAATTGTTTGATATAATTCATACAAATTGTTAATTCAAATTGAAATTCGTAAATTAGTAATTGGGTCTTCAATTGGAAGTACCGCAATTGTATGGAACCCTGACTTGCTTGAGACCTAGACATGATGGTATTTACCTTATAGTTTCGAGTATCATGACTATCCGTATATACCGAGGGTATAACTGCAGCTCTTTACCGATAGTATATACGAGTAAATCTAAGACTTGAAATTATAAGCGTTAATGCTATCCAGATGATGATTTCGAATGTGGTTGATATGATTTTTAATTCTGTTTGAGAATTGATGAATTGAATTGGATTCTGATTGAAAAATGACGATTTTTGAAATTTAGTTGAAATGTAATAAGCTGAGCGAAACCACAATGAGGATGAATGGGACGAGTCCCAGTGATGATATTCATGACTGGAATGATGATAATGATTTCAGCAAATCACTATGAGATTAGTGGATTGTGCTGTCAGATTGCTACTGTTAACACTTGAGACGGTAGATTAAGTTAAGGGATGACAAATTGAGAACTTGCTTAACTAAAACTCCTATGGAGGAATGTTCAGAAGGAAAATTTTCAGACTAATGGGCCATTATCGTGTTAAAGATATGAATGACTGAATGAATTGTTATTTAATGATGAGTTCTATATAAGGGATAATTATCCCCGTATTCTGTTGGGTTGACCAGAATATAAGGAACCCCAGAATAAATTGGATCTTAAGAAAAAGAGTTGTCCTCTACCTTGCGAGATGAGGACATCTCGCACTTTTCAAGTGGGGTAGAATGTAAGATTCTCCCCCAGCCTTAGAGGTATACAGGAGTAAGAATCTCCCTTTCTGATCTTATAATTATTCTCTCTCTAAAATAAAAGAAAGATTCTGTTTAAAAAAGGAAGAACCTTTTTCCTGAATACTTCTCAAGAGTCCCACCTGTTTTAAGATTCAGAACAATGAGTTTAGAAGGAGAATCGATGTTTTGGATATCAAGGTTTTGGTCTTCATTCGAGTACGGCCCAAAAGAAGTTCTTTATCTCTTGGGAAGAAGTTATCTCCCAGATATTGTGGACCAAAGAAAGTAGGTGATTTAGCTTACGAGCTTCTTTTATCTCCTCATCTCAAAGTTTGAATGCCTTCTATAGAAAAATGTGCCAAACCCAAATCATGGAAAGACGGTAAAACTTCAGTGGCAAGTTACCGTTGGCTTCTAAGTTACGCTAGCTCCTTCCTTTATATAAGTCGTAACTTATACTTGTCGTTCACAGTAATCTTACTTCCATCGATCTCCTTTCTTTCTTAATCTCCTTCATGGCTTGGCAACAAGAATTAGTTTTATCCATGATGATTTCTCACCTTCAAGACGCAAGGGAGTCTGTGAAGAAAGATTTTATAGAGCAGTATGAGCGCTCACTTTTCCCTCACTTGGGAACTTCAGTAGCGCAGACAAAATGGCGGACCTATCAAGACATAACTAGGGTAACACCCTGGGGTCAGCAGCACTTTCGTAACAATGTCCGCTTGGCCATGGTTATTGAAGCTTTGGGTTTGGGTCCCCGATACTACTGCGTCATGAGATCAAGGCATCCTGGGTTTTCTGAGCGGGTCTTCTTACTGGCGTGTTTTCTTCCTCCTCATGAGAAGATATGCCTTTACCCCGTTTTTGGCTTGCCTCTCAGAGGTCCTTTTCTTAGAACACCTCATACCACTGAGATAGGCACAGCAATAACCCACAGAATCATTCCCATAGATGAGTTACCTTATACTTGTGCAGCTTGTGAGGACTGCTTTTGTGACCATATGATGGACGGGCTTATGGAAGTGTAAAGAGTTCCTCTATCTTTACTGTATAAGTTCCGAGAATGAATAAAGTTTAAATCTTGTTCGTATTTTGAACCTTGCTCTCTTTAAGACTTATCTTGGTGGTTAATCTTGATTAAAATTTTTCTCTAAAGTCTCATATTCGTGCATCTTGCGAAATTATCCCAGTTTGCGAGATGAGGACATCTCGCATTTTTTTAAGTGGGGTAGAATGTAAGATTCCTCCCCCACCCCCTTTTTGATGTCTAGTATCTTTCCCTGTAATCAATCCCTCTTCAGAAATATAAAGACCTTGTTTCTATCTGTTTTAGCCTAGAGAGAGAAAAATATTCTAGAGAGAGAATATTCAGATTTTGAATATTTTTGGATAGAAAAATATCTCTTCTAATTCAGATGAGTTCCCCTGAAACAGAAATTCAAAAAGAATTTTCCAATGTGCAATTGGAATTAATTGAAAATAGCTATAAAGAACCTTAGCCTAAGGGTCTAGATTTTCAGAAATCTTTAGACTATGGTCCAATTAAGGTTCCTATGGACCATTAGCATCAATCCATGTGTAGGGAGGAGATAAATCCAACTTGTAAAAAGAAAATACCCAAAAATGAGTAAATGCTCACATGAGGTGAAGAGTTGAAAATGTACAAGGTTTATTAGTAAAAAAACTATGAGCAATATTAAAAGTATGACATATGTAAGGAAGAGGAGTTCTTTAAAGGAGGTGCATATTTCACATAAGATGAAGAGTTGAAAATGTACAAGGTTTATTAGTAAAAAATTATGAGCAATATTAAAAGTATGACATATGTAAGGAAGAGGAGTTCTTTAAAGGAGGTGCATATTTCACATAAGATGAAGAGTTGAAAATGTACAAGGTTTATTAGTAAAAAATTATGAGCAATATTAAAAGTATGACATATGTAAGGAAGAGGAGTTCTTTAAAGGAGGTGCATATTTCACATAAGATGAAGAGTTGAAAATGTACAAGGTTTATTAATAAAAAATTATGAGCAATATTAAAAGTATGACATATGTAAGGAAGGGGAGTTCTTTAAAGGAGGTGCATATTTCACATAAGATGAAGAGTTGAAAATGTACAAGGTTTATTAGTAAAAAACTATGAGCAATATTAAAAATATGACATATGTAAGGAAGGGGAGTTCTTTAAAGGAGGTGCATATTTCACATGCTTGAATGAGTTTTAAACTCATAAAAATTGAGATATTTCATCTCTCCTCTCTCCTCATTCAAGTCTAGTTCCAAAAAGTTAGCTTAACTGACCTAAAAATGGTCAAATATTGACCAAACTGATTTAGAAAATTCTAGAATCAGTTTGTTTGGTTAGGAGCTCAATTTTTCCTATAAATAGAAGCCTCACCCTTGTTGAAAAATATATAGTGTTTATGCATCGTTACTCTACTCCACCTAAGCCAAGAACTGTGAATTCATTTAATAATTCACTAGTTTTTGGAGCTTCCCTCTTTCTTCAATCCCCATTAGTGGCTCCATCAACATACTTAACCAATTGATTGGTTGGGGGCCTCTACCGTGAACAAAGAATCAAGCAAGTTGTAAGGTAATTAGTGAATATTCATCTTTCTATAATTTCTCAATGTTTCTCTCTTCTCAACCCCTCTCAAGCTTGAGAAGTTTAATTGGTATGGTTTTTTTTAAATGCTATTGAAGTTTGAATAGTAGTGAAGAGTTACATAATTTAATAAATGCTATTGAAGTTAATTTTCATTTATGTTTAAATTCTAATGATTCTTATGTAAATTCTCTCTCTCACTCAAGAAATGGTCATACTCATGACCCATTCTCAATCCTAATCAAGCTTTTCATAAAGCTTTTCCTTAACCCAAGATAAAGCTATGCTTGAGGCCAAATTAATGGCTTTTTCTTATGCTTTTAGTTTATGTATATTGATGATTCAATCCATTATGGATTAAGGATCCAATTAGAGAATCATTTTAATTATTTCCTTAATGATAAGCTTTATCCCTTAGAAAAATTGAGATTTATCAGTCATAGCAGCGGAGCTATGGCAAAATTTTTATAAAAATTATGCATAAAAAAATTTTCATTCAAAGCATAAAAAGAAGACTTCCTACCATATTCTAGGAATCATCATCCTAGATTAATTGAAAGAATTTCATTATAATCATGGAGAAATTGAATTTTAATATTATGCATAAAGGATAAAATTTTATATCAAAAGTGTTATTTTTACCATTTTTATTTTCATGCATAGAAGTATGCATAATGGATAAATTTTTATATCAAAAGTGTTACTTTTATCATTTTTATTTCATACATAAAAGTATGCATAAAAGAAAATTTTTATATCAAAAGTATTACTTTTATCATTTTTAATTTTCATGCATAGAAGTATGCATAAAGGAAAATTTTTATATCAAAAGTGTTACTTTTATCATTTTTAATTTTCATGCATAGAAGTATGCATAAAGGAAAAATTTTTATATCAAAAGTGTTACTTTTATCATATTGGATTTCATGCATATAGGTATGCATAAAAGATATTCTTTTTATACTAAAAGTATGATTTTCCTCATAAATGGATTTTATGCTTAACTTAGATGCATAAGAGAAATTCTTTTATTCTAAAAGTATAATTCCCTACCAAATTGAAATCATGCATAAGAAGATGCATAAAAGATTGATTTTAATTTCGAAAGTGTTAGTCTCCTTAAATGGAATTTATGTATAAATAAATGTGTAGAGAAATCTTATATCAAATAAAAGAATTCTCTTTATAAATAAAAAAAAAGATATGAAATGTGATAAGATGTGATAAGAGGTGTATGAGATGTGATAAGAATTGATAAGATGCGTATGGAAAGTGATAGGATGTGATAAGAGGTGTGATCAAATGCTTATGAAATAAGTTAGGATGTGATAAGATGAATTAAGATGTGTATGGGGGGATGAGGTAAGAAGTGTATGTGATAGGATAAGATGTATATGGGTTGTGATAGGGCGAGAATGGATGTGATGTAAAAGATTAGATGTGAAAGTATATGGGGTTATATAAATGGGAATGTGAAAATGGATGTATGTATGTGGATGTGTGGATATGGAGATGGGAGTGTGGATGTATGAACATGAAAATGGATATATGCATGAAGATGTATATGCATAGATGTAAATGTGGATGTAGATGTGGATGTAGATGTGAATGTGGAATGTGGATGTATAGATGTGGATGTATGGGAATGTGGATGTGGATGTATGTGAATGTGAATGTAGATGTGGATGTATAGATGTGAATGTGGAATGTGGATGTGGATGTATGTATGTATGTGGATGTAGATGTGGATGTATGGATGTGTATGTATGAATGTGGATATGGGATGTGGATGTATAAATGAGGATGTGAAAATGGAGGTAAGCATGTAGATGTGGATGCATGTATGTAAATGTGAATGTAGATGTGAATGTGGAATGTGGATGTATAGATGTGAATGTGGAATGTGGATGTGGATGTATGTATGTATGTGGATGTAGATGTGGATGTATGGATGTGTATGTATGAATGTGGATATGGGATGTGGATGTATAAATGAGGATGTGAAAATGGAGGTAAGCATGTAGATGTGGATGCATGTATGTGAATGTAGATGTGAATGTGGAATGTGGATGTGGAATGTGGATGTATAGATGTGGATGTATGGGAATGTGGATGTGGATGTATGTGAATGTGAATGTAGATGTGGATGTATAGATGTGAATGTGGAATGTGGATGTGGATGTATGTATGTATGTGGATGTGGATGTATGTATGTATGTATGTATGTATGTGGATGTAGATGTGGATATATGGATGTGTATGTATGAATGTGGATATGGGATGTGGATGTATAAATGAGGATGTGAAAATGGAGATAAGCATGTAGATGTGGATGTATGGATGTGAATGTGGATGTGGATGTGGATGTATGGATGTGGATATGGATGTGAATATATGATATGTGATGTGAAGGAATCTGAAGTGAAGAGATGGAAAAGGAGGTGATTGGATGAGTACACATATACATGGAATGTGGAATAAGTAATGTGGATTAATGAGGGATAATGTGGAAAAATGAGAGTTAATATAGAAACTGTATTTGTAAACTGTTTGTAAATGCTGTTTGTAAATGGCTGTTTTATGTCAAGAATGCTGGGGAAGCATTTTGACCGTCTTGTGATTAAGGTCGTGGAGACCTAACTGATAAAGTTGCAACTGCTGACGGAGAGTCAATGGAGGACGTCTCGCGTAGCAAGGTCGACCGAGGTCTTGACCAGCCTCGGTTCGATTAAAATGGTGAGCTTCCGGTACGGTGGATGAGGGACCAAGGAAGCGGCCTATGAGTGAAGCGCTAGGTCACCTGCGAAGGATCCTAGAGGGTGCTGACCATACGGTGCTCGGGCTCTGGGTCGCCTAGGATACCCACGCGTGCGTCGAGGAAGATATTGGAACAAGGAGTAAGAGTTGTTTTGTGAAACCGGGCATGGATCTGGTTGACTGACCTTGCTGGTCCTCAACGGATGAGTCCATGGCTCTTTTATATGGATCTGTTGGTTGATCTTGCTGATCTTCAACGAGAGTCCATCTTGATAAGTGATTATATTGCCGAGTATTATGGGCTAGGAACTATGGAAACGGCCTCTGTGTGGACAGGTGGTGAGCGTTCTAGTTGCCAATGATGCCATAGATACTCTGATGAAGGAATGATGGGAAATTATGAATCAACTGGATAAATTGGGAGATTGTGATCAGTGGTACTATGGTTTCATTAAAGGATTGTTTTAAAGTTAGCTGATGCTAAGAAAAAGGCAATTTTCATATTGGGTGTGTAAGTGGTGTGGCTAGTTTTATGTTTGCATGAAATTCCGGCTAGGGGGCCTTGGAACTCTTTTCCTTGGTACCCGGGACAAAACCTAACCAAATTCCAAATTGGATCCCATCACTACAGTGGTTGGGCGGTTGGCTAACCCATGGGATCGGATGGGGTTAGGCTGGACTGATGGATCCATAAATCGAGATTTAATTTCTATTATTACGATAGATGAAGTAAAGCCCGGATAGAAATTGTTCTATGGATAGGAATCAACGGCTGTGCCTCTTGATGGGGAAAAAAGCGTTGATCCCAATGATCCAAGTGCAAGTTTCTTCCTTGATTTGACCAAGTACCGTTAAAGGTGCAGTCAGATCAGTTGATCAGAAATAATCTTGACTACGATAGAGTAAAAAGTTATCCTGGTGGAATCGCCCGTGCTTTCCGGGTAAAGGAAGTTTTTCCGAATTCGGTTTTGGAACAACCGTCGGATTAGTCTCTTGTCCGGATATCCGTGGGCGAGGCCCCGAATGTGGGACCCCTGTCCCGCGCGAGAAGTGCTACTTCCGCTGCTAGTACTCGAATCCGTTGCTCGGTGGGAACAGGGGGATCTCACAAAAAAAGTCGGCGCCCCCATCTAGGGGGAGTTGAGGAGGCATTGGATAGTGAAAGGGCCATGCCTAGGCATTGAAAGGTCAAGGGCTGAAGTTGAATGCGTTTAGGGCCCATTTGGGATATGGTTAGGTGGAGAATCAAAGTTCTAGTCTTACAAGTCCTCAAGCTATTGATGCAAGGAGTATTACATTAGTATCAGAGCTAAGTTCTTTCTTTTCCATCATGTTTCCATTGAGCTACTCATTGCTAACTTTAATCTCCACTCCTTAATCTCTTCTCTATTCATTTCCATAAGCTAATCCTTAATCTCTTCTCTATTCATTTCCATAATCCTCATATTTCTCAAATCTTCTCCATACAAATACTTACTGCTTAATAGATTGGGCATACCTCTTACCTAATTGATTGAGCATACTTCTTGCCTAATAAATTGGGCATACTTTGGATATTTTACATGAAGTAAGTGGATATTTTACATGAAGTAATTGGGCATACTTTGGATATTTTACATGAAGTAAGTGGAGTACATGACAACCTTGAAGAATCATTGAAGCAAATATCAACAAAGGAGGACTCAACAGAATTGTTCTTTACACATCATTAGAGCCAATTCATAATTATCCAACCAAGGAAGGTTGTTACATCTTCTTTTTTTTTGCTTTGTAAGAAACTTTCCATTTTGCTTATTTTTAGAGTAAATGGGTTCTCAAGGTGGGAAGGATGAAAATGGGGAGAAGGGGAAAATCCCAATGTCCTCTTTCCACACGAAAGATGATATTACAAAACAAATGAAATAGATATGCAAGATTTAGATCTTAATGAGTATGAGGATATAGAGAGGAAGGAAATGAAAGAAAAAATCTCTAATATAGAGAATAAACTTGAGAAAATGATGGGTCTTCTTAGCTTCTTAATGAGATGGGAAGGATTGTGAGTAAAAGAAATATCTAAAAATAACATTAATGAGGGAAGGGAAGAAACTCTAGAAAAAGGATTGAATGAAACCATAGTTGAAGAGGGTCCCAAAACTAGAGACCAAGGTATGGTATTCAAAGATTTAAAGGCGCCCACTTTTAGTGGAGAAGAGAAGGAGAGAAATAAAGATGTGGTCCATATTTTTCACAAAAAATGGCAAGATTTGCATCTTTTAAGATATGCCTGATCATAACTGCTCCATTGAAGCTAGCCTATCCTTACAAGGCAAAGCTTATAAGTGGTGGATGACCTTAGCACAAGCTAGGCAAGTACCTAATTCTTGGGGTTCATTTAAGTAATTATTCTCAAAGGAATCTTTTTGAAAATGAAGAAGACTAAAATTTGGAGGAGTGGGATAATTGTTCTATGGAACAAAAGAATTTAAATCTCACTCAATATTTAGCTTGCTATAGAGAAATTGTCTTAAAGCTTAAGGGAATAAACAATGTTCAAAAAGTAAGAGGCTTCATTAGAGGCTTAAAAAGGGAGTACAAGAAGGAAGTTCGCTCCAAAGAGCCAAAAAACTTAGATGAGGCTATAAAATTTGCAAAACATTTTGTCGATACCATGGGTAATGGTAATCGTACAGAAAAAAGATAAAAAAATTTCATATAAGCCTCATGAAGAAAATTTTGGCTCTCAAAAAAGAAAGTTTTTTTTCTTTATAAAGGAAGAACCTCTTAAAAAGCAAAAATCCAATCCTAGTAAGTTTCTAGAAAAGTAAGATTTTGAGAGAGCAGTTAAAGAAAAACTTTGTTTCTCTTGTCCTTAAGCCGAGACATGATAAAAGGAACTACCCTAAGTCCCAAGGACAAGAACTTACTAGGAATGGTAATGATAAGCCTAAAGGAATGCACACTTGAATTATTTTCATTGGGAAAAATATTTTTGAGAAGCTATTTGAATAATACACTAAAATTTGAGCATAAAGGAAAATTTATTACATTATTGCAAGGAGAGCACAATGTATCATCTTCTCCTTTGATATGTGATATTGAGCTCTAAAAGCTTAATTTCAAGATAATGGAATAGAACAAATGTTTTTTTGTTATGCAATGTCTCAGTTTAAAAACCATTGTGTAAATTTTGATTCAATTCAAAGGTGCTAAATATTTTAATAAGATAGATTAAAATTCTGGATATCATCAAGTAAAAGTCAGAATTGAACATGTGCCAAAAATAGCATTTAGGACATCTTTTGGGGCACTTTGAGTTTTTAGTTATGCCTTTTGGTCTAGCTAATGCTCTCACTACTTCTATATTAAGGAAAATTTGTGGTGGTTTTTATTGATGATATATTAGTCTTTATTTAAAATGAATAAGAACATATTGAGCACCTTAGAAAAGTATTTCAATTATAGAGGAAAAATAAATTATTTGCCCAAAAAAATCTAAATTATTTGAAAGTAAAAGCTGAACAAAGCTCAAAAAAATTATTCAACTAATGAAAAAGAACTATTTGAAATTGTGCATGCTTTTAAAAAGTGGAGTCATTATTTTTATAGTGCCAATTTGGAAGTATTGTTTGATCATGAAAGTCTTAAATGGTTAAGTACTCAGAAGGAGTTAAAAGGTAGGAAGTCTAGATGGGTTGAAATCCTACAAAAGTTTGATTTTCAAATCACATATGGAAAATTTAAGGTCGTGGGGAAGGTGCTCTAAGTCGAGCACCCATGATAAATGAGTTAAATTTTACTCAACTAGAAAGTGAGTTTGTTGGCTCACTTAAAAGAAAAATGTGCTAATGATCCTAGCTATCAAGTAGTTCGGAATTACTTGATTAAAAGAGAACTCTCAAATGGGAAAATGAAGCTGCTGCTAGTGATAAAAGGTTATCACTTAAAAAGATAATGGTTCAAAGGAATCACTTAAAGAAAGGCCAAAAGTGGAAAAGATGGTTAAGGCCTAGTAAAAGTGGCATGTATATCTATAAATAAGAGTCTAAATCCTTGTAAAAGAGGAAAGACTATAAATTCTCATGGTGGTGATATAATAAAGTGATGTTTGTTTCAGCCACATTGTAAAGGTATGAGTATGTGATTGTAAAAGAAAGTAATGACATATACTCATTTGTGAAAAGAAAAGTTGACTATATTAAAGAGAATGAAAAAGAAGTTATTACCTAGATCCAAATTCAATGATATCCAAACTTTTAAAAAGGTAGGGTCTAGTGTAATGAGTGGTTACTCAAGGTGCACTCTGGCTATGTCAGTGAAGATGGAGGTGGGGGACTTGTGTGTCCAACATCAAGATCTCTGCCAATATGCATTTGAGCCATACACACTCCACAGTCACTAAAAGCTGCCATGTACTCAGCTTCATGGCTCGAAGTGCCAATGTTGGTTTCTTCTTACTGACCCATGATGATATACATGACTCACAAAGGTGAAAGAAAAAGACACTAATGGACACTCGTAATTCATAACATCCAACCCAAGAATGTAGCGTGATATCACCACCCCCCTTAGCATAGAATAGGCCAAGGGTTTGAGTGCCCTGTAAGCATTTAAATACTCAGTCGGTAGCCTACCAATTCTTACTTCTGGGATTGTGCATAAACTTGCTCAACCTGTGAGATCCCAAACTAGATGTTTGGCCTCATATTACATAGATAGATGAGGCACCCCATAGCTTGTTGATAAAGTGGTCCCTCAAATGGTTCACCTACATATTGGAGACTAAGCCTAGCACTTATCTCGATTGGTGTAACAATAATCTTACGGTCTTCAAGAGTACCAAACTGTATAAGTAGCCTCTATATGTACTTTGACTACAACATCATAATACGATCATCACACTACATAAACT
Organism: Cibotium barometz; assembly: GCF_041138505.1. Lineage (NCBI taxonomy): Eukaryota > Viridiplantae > Streptophyta > Polypodiopsida > Cyatheales > Cibotiaceae > Cibotium > Cibotium barometz. The sequence continues at coordinate 59,434,282 of NC_141051.1, forward strand.
ACATGCCAAATAATAATGCAACGAGCCTCAATCTTTCATCTCAAATGAGACATGAAATTCAACCTTGAAGGTTGAAATTTTCTCCAAGTTAGGGCCTATGAGAGTAGCATGCCATCAATGAATAAAATGATGATAAAAAAGTAATCTTTACTCCTTTTTATAGCTTACTCTTAGGTGGACTCTTGCAAAAACCGTTTGCAACCAAGTATGCATTTATATTCTCATACCATGCTCTAGGAGCCTGCTTCAAGCCATATAAATCTTTTCTTAACCTTTTAAGGCAAATCAGCTAAATACCAAGTGTCATTTTTTAGGATTGTATGAATGCCAACACTCCCAAAAAATTATAGCTCCAATGAGGAAAAAGCAAGACTCTCCCTGTGGGAGATAAAATAATCTTAGTATGCATCCTTACAACTTTTCCAAATGAAAATGGGAAGGGATAAATGAAGTGGCTTCTTTTTTTTGTTTTAAAATAATTGGGAATGTGGTAGAAGGTTAAAAAGTGTTAGTAAGTTAATTTTTAAATTTTTGATATATAACAGGAATAAGCTATAGCTAGTGATTTGTTTCTTTAAAAGAGGTTAATAATTTTTAACCCTAAAAAACCAAAAGACAAAAGAGAGAAATATTAGATATTAGAGTTTCATCCAAATTAGGGGGCTAGTAAAAAATATTAGTAAAGGAGTGTTAGTAAGTTAGGGATAGAAGGGTTAGGGGTAGGATTTAGTAGGAGAGGCAAGGGTGTTAGATAAGAAAAGAGGGGAGGGAATTAGGTAAAAAAAGAGTGAAAGGGATGGGTGTGTAAGAGAAGTGGGGGGCGGGGGTTAGAGTTTGGGGGACTTAGATGAAGGTGGTTTTAGGGTTCAAAGAAATAAAATAAAATATTTATTTTTTTGTGAGGATAAGGGTTGGATGAACGTTAAGACTATGGCATTGATCAAAATTGCGACACCTTTTTTGGGCCGTCGAATAAAGTAAACTATGTCAAGTAAACTAGGCTACTAAGTGACCATAGTTTACTAAACGGGCATAGTTTACTTCCTACTTTACTAAGTGATCATAGTTTACTTCCTAGTTTACTAAGTGAGCATGTTTTACTTCCTAGTTTACTCAATAAATCATAGTTTACTTCGTAGTTTACATCATGGAATGACGGTGAATTTGGGCTTGGGACTTAGAAAATTTTGGAGCAAGATGTTATGTGCAAAAGAGGATTTGAACTCGAGACCTTGGGTCACCATTGGAAAAATCTTACCACTACACTATACCTTCAAGCAACAAAACCATATGGTTTCAAACCATTATATTCTATGTTTTTCACCCCTAGTTTACTCAGCCTAGTCTCGTTTACTCGGCCTAGTTTACTTTATCCGACGGTCCAAAAAAGGCGTTGCAATTTTGATCAATGCCATCCATTGATGCCACATGACAAGGGTCTTTAAGACCCTGTGGCACTTAGTCTTGAGGTTGGATGAAGGCGATCTTTAGGGTTTAAAGAAATAAAATAAAATATTTATTTTGGTGGCCTAATTCTCTTTTCTTCCCCTACGCCTCCTTCGCCACTTGCCAAGGCGATCGTTCCCTCTATTCTCTTTGTTATAGTTGTGGCTATGGTGGGGAGCCCTTACCCACTCCATCCGTCATTGTTGCTGGTATTTTTACTATCCCTAGCAACAAGTGGGCTTGCTCGGTGTGCCTTATTGTGCCTTCATAGCTTACATCTTGTGGGGCTTGTCTTATTTTCTTTAGTTCTTGATTTTGGGTAGTAAAAAAGATTTTAACTGGCCATGGTATTGCATGGCCCGCATGACTGCTGCGGTCTCTTGTTAGGTGTTGTCTTGTTTGCTAGGTGTGTAGACAATCTGTAGTATTAGCTTTTTTCTATAATCATGTGCATTGCACACGACCATATTTGCAATGCACTATCAAATACAACCATTCCCAATGTCTTTCTTCACCTTCAATCTTGAAATGTTATTTTTAATTTCAACTCAACCCCAAATGCCTCTCACTCACAAGAGGAGATCAAACCAACAAAGCTTCAAACACCCTAAACCATAGACACACTCAAGACTCACACATGAGCTCACAAGAGTGGATTTCCACGATTGGGGGCTAGAGGGGAATGAAACCTCCTTCTCCCACCATGTTATTATATAGCAAAGGGAGGCTATCTTTTATGCCGCATGTGAAGCATAGGATATTACCATGGATTACAACCAATGAGAGGTGGCTAACTGTCACCTCTATTTTCTAAGTCAAAACCTTAGGAAATGTGCACTAAAGTAATATCAAAGGATGTGCATTGTGCCCAATTACATGTGTAATGTGTGCACGTGTGTTGTACAATGGATGTGGCTTGAAAACCCATAGAATGCGATACATGTGCACTATATCCGTGCACTCATAGATGTGCAATACATGTATGGATAGTCCTAGAAAGATATACTTGAAGCCAATAATATTTAAAGGCCTAATTTGTTAACCCAAAAAGTGTTAACAAGCCTACAAGAGTAATTGGAGGAGTTGGCAAAAAATAATAGGGTGTACAAACAATTGTGAAGAAGGTGGTGCTGTATGGAGGAGACAATGGCAAAGGCCAAAGGCTCTCCATCTCCCATCAGAAGCCAAAAAAAGAGGCCAAAGACTCTCCATCTCCCATAAGAAGGCATAACTGAAGCAAATGCATGAAAACTAGATATCGCCTGAGAATTGAAGAAAGTCTATATGGAATACTCTATTTTCATGGTAGCAAAGAGTCAAATACGCTAGAAACAGATGGAGTGTTGCTTGGATATGGTATGTCTATTAACAAAGAACACCAACGTGAGAAAATCCAATTTCAACTCGATGAAGGCATTAGAGATGGGACATAAGGTCAATTGGGCTCGATAATAATATTCTCAAGCAACATGGTGACTCAAGCCCAGAGGATAGCTTCCTTATGAGGACACTCTAAGATGGCATCGAAAAATCATTGCACAACTTGAAAGCCCAAAACAACATGACAAAGAAGGAGATGAGGAGATAGAAAGCACATAGCGCAAAGTGGAGGAATGTGAGGAGGAATCTAACATAAAAAAGCAACAAAAGTTGTTAGAAGCTCAACCCTCAACTCCTTAGGTGCATAAGAACTCAAGGAGGAATCTAAGAGATAAGAGATAAAAGAAACCAAAAAGATGTCAAAATCTCAAGTTTCAATTCCTCGAGTGTGTAGAAGATGCATCAGCTCCCTCCCATCCCCTCTACTAGTAAACACATATTTGGCTAAACTCGAAATGTTCTAAAACACAAACCCAAGAAGCCTAAGCTGCAGAGGAGAAGAAAGACAACAAAAAGCTTAGAATGTGCACATCATTAAGCATGTTCTATAGTAGGTCCTTAGCCCTGAGAAGCAACAACATGAGAGAGAGGAGCATGTGTTGAATCTGCCTCCACATGGGAAATGCAACACACCAAAGGATCTATGCACATGCACCATGAGTAGCTTAGGCACACACACAAATGTGATGGATCTATCTTCCAAAACAAACGGGTGTAACAACTCCTCAACAACTCAAGAGAAAGCATCCCACGCTGTGATGCACACATGGATAGTAACAAACACAATTTTGGAGCATTTGGAGAATGCCAACAAGCTATCTCTGTAGCCTAGAAGAGAGTAGGCACAGATGCTTAGGAAGAGAGCAGATGAAGCAAAAATTAAGGTTGCAAAGGCAATAGCTAAAAGAAAAGAAATTGTATAGCTACAATAAAGAGTGGAGGAGTTGGAACATCCCACCTCCAAACTACAAGGAGAATGAGCTAAATGTAACACAACTAGGACCGACGATCTCTTTGTTTGCGACGCTTGTCATCAAACCCTTGATGACACGAAGGGCCATCCACAGTCACTTTTGTCGATGCTAATGAAGTCGACCACGATTGGATGAAAATCCTTGCTACACTTGATACCCTCCTAGATCGTAAACTCAACACCTAATTTGTGGTTCCAATCGGCCAATACCTTCATGAACCCTATAAGGCCTTTGCCTCACTTAACACCCTGAGTGTAAGAGTAGCTCCCCAACACAACACGCAAACCCTTCGGGTATGGTTAGATTTCCCCTTTGGCATAAATATACAAAGAAAACATGCCTTGTTGTCTTCCATAGCTAGCCACAATCTTTTGCCATGGGAAACATGGGTCTCCCTACGCAAACCATCTCTTCACAGTGCCCATGCCAAAATTCAACTGTCTAATGGACAACGTATACAAAGCAACGTATACAAAGCCTTGGGTCTTTTACACGAACTGTACATATTGTCATTGGATTGTAAGTCTTATGTGGTATCCATAGGAGGTGAGACTCAAGAAGAAATCATTCTTGGAGGGACCTGGGTCAAGAATGCTACAAGTACAATTAATTCAGTTCTGCTGATATGACAACGCAGCTACCCTCGTGCTTCCTATATGGACAAGGTAACAATGATCCTCTGGGACAAGGAGCTCTGCTGATATGACAACGCAGCTACCCTCGTGCTTCCTATGGGCAAGGTAATAATAATCCTCTGGGACAAGGAGTGCACTCAGAATCCGATCCTTTGCCCGTACCAAATGCTTCCACAAAGGGTCTCTCACCCACAAAACTGGTAAGTCTTCCACCACCCCTGAACTTCCACCTGAACTAAATCCACCCCAAGAATATGGATTGGACTCCCGACTGAGAATGGTCTACAACAGTGGTAAGACCATATGCAACCCTATGGTCCACACTAATCTCATATTCTTAGAGGCATAGAAAACTCTTGGGAAAACCCATACTTACACAAGAAAACACTTACATTCAAATTTCACATGAAATGCATTTAATGAGTGTTGGGTATTTCATTCTTAAAATTTCTATAGGAAATAAGTGTAGATTTCATGTCATAGATGAAGGAGCACTCCAAGGCCGGATTATCATTAGAAAAGAGTGGATTGATGCCACTCACTGCCAAATCAATTGGTGAGAAGAAATAGCCACCATGAAAGTCAACGACAAAAGGCCACAGTCCTCTTGTGTCCCAATTTTGGGACGTTTTTGAAAAACAAAAAGTAAGACGGTTAATTATAAAAAAAGAGTTAAAAAATACAAAGGAGAGTTTGTTTCTTTTAAAAGAGAAGAGGGGTTGTTAGTTTAATATTTATATATATAAATTTTTTGAAAGGTAAAATGAGGGGGTGAGGCTACTTAATGAGGGGATAGGGTCGGTTAATGGAATGGAAGGTGGGGTTTAATGTGGGTGTAAGAGTTGGGGAGGTGGTTAATTGGATTGTACTAAGGGAATAAGGGTGGGGTGTAAGAGGAATGGGGAGGTGGTTATATGGGATTATAAGAGGAATGGGGAGTGGTTTAATTTGATTAATGAAGGGAGGCAGTCACACTGTGTGTGAGGGAAAGGGGGAAAAAGAGAGTTTTTTTGGGAACAATAATATATTAATATATTGATATCTACAAGTTTACAGAGCAGCCCTTTACAAAAAAGAGAGAGTTTTAAATGGTTTATGAAAAGGGGAAGGGAGGGTAACATTAATGCTGTCAGAATTCTGATTTTTTCCGTCGAGGTTTTCGTCATTTTTTTTCCCTCCATCTGACTCCGTCCACTATCAATTCTGACAATGAACATCCGTGTGTGCAAGGGCTCTTGTGAGTTTTGTGTGTTGACAGCTTGTTAAGCCTTGCTTAACGTCTGCATGTTAAGCTTCACAAGAAGCGACATCGCCGGTTAAAAAAAGAAAAAAACACAACACGTCCATTTCTGCGTTTTCTGTCTGCCGTCTGTCACTACGATTCGTCCGTCGCCATCCAGCGTTTCCGTTGCCATAGAAGTTCCGTCCACCAGTGGCTTTTGCCTTGTATGGTGGCTAAGAAATAGCTTTGATAGCCTTGTTACTCAGACTTGGATTAGCTACAACACAGCTTCAGCGATAACAAGCACAAAGCTACAGCCGGCAGCCGCGTAGCTGAGCAAGCGCATCATAGCAAACTGCAGCATGTCTGTGCATGTTCTGTGCTTTTGTTGCTTAAGCAACTGACTGGCAATATTGTGGCAAGGCAAGGTTGGCGTCTGTAATCGTTGAGGAGCACGCGCATCACAACGTGCAACAATCAACATTTTGTGTTTTTTTCACAGAAAACAACGCTATACTCTACAGTTTTCAAAACCTTGCCTTTTTTTCCATCAAAGTTTTTTTTAAAAGGATTTTTTTTCCTCTAAAGGTTCTTTGAAACCTTTCAAGGTTCTCTCAAAGGTTTTACAAATATTTTTTTTCCTCATTTCTTTCAAGCTCGAGGCAAGTGGAGGAAGAAATTATTTTTTGCCATTCTCGCTTGGGAAGTGAAAGGTATGCACAATTTCTAAAAACTAAGCAAATCAACGCATCAAGCATGAAATTCGATGCTAAAATTTTTGGATGAACTCATATGCATTGAAGTTGTCTACCATATTGTAATGGAGTTAGACATTCCCCTTATGTTGATAAACAAGTGGTAAGACCTCTCTTAAATCAATGTTCACATTGGTGTATGAATTTTTGAATCATGATGAAGTAAAAGGTGGAAGCAGAAGCATATTGAGAAGCACATGTATTGAAGCTATTGAAACATGGGTGGCAGCCATGTGTTAGTCTATGTGGTAGCTGGACTAAGGAAGCTAGCATGATTGGAAGGAGACATGTATGCATGAAGTGTGTCTACCACGAGAAAGGATTGGAGAAGCATGAAGATGCAACTGATGAAGCTAATGTAAGGAAGAATGGTACATCCAAATCCCACTTGAAGATAGTCTTTTGCAAGAATATGGTTTCATCAAAGCGAAGGAGCAACAAGGGTGGTGCACGAAGCCACTATGGACGAGATGGTACTAAAGATGTTACTGAGGTTGAGGGAAACTTTGTAAGTTCCTCACATGATCAGAAACTCTTCTAGTCAAGGAGTAGAAGCATGTTTGCTAGAATTGGGAGTGAACCACATTTCTCTATAACTCATCACTTTTGTAAAAGTCTAATTTATAAAGGCTACCTACCTTGTCATCTATCCTATGGTGGAGAGGGGGTCATTTTGTTCTTGTATGTCTAATGCTCACCTTGCTCCATGTTTGGCATTGTCCCATGGTAGCATTGAGAGGGAGTGTTGAAATATATGATGTGTACAAGTGATAAAGGGTGAGAGAAAGAGGTCATGTAGGTGTGAACACACCCCAAATACAGTGCGCATGTGGGTGGAAAGGGATCCAGGGTTGGCCCATACCTAGCCCTTGGTGAACCCTATATAAAGAGCAGGAGACCTCACTTTTGTTAACATAAGTAACACAACACTTGAAGGTGAAGGTCAAGCCAACTTTGGAGTGGCTGAAATAGAAGGTAATATAGAAGCTTTCTATATATCTTGTGTTCTTGCTCTCTCTCATATATGTTTCTCTATCTTGTCTCATCAACTATTTCTTCCGTTGTGCATACTACCCATAATTTTGACAGTGTAAGTGACCTTATCATGTCACTTCACTTGTATTTTGCTCATTCTTATGAATTTAGTTTGAGTGTTGTGCTTCTATCTATCTCTCCTTGCTTATTGCATCTATGTGTGTGTTGAGCTACCTTGATCTACATTTCAACAAGTTCTCTTGGCGCTCACCCCCTTGTCATCTTCTCCTTGGCTGCTATTTTGATTATCTTGGATTAAGCTATACATGTGAATGTGGAGAGGGAAGGTAGTGCTAAGCTATGTTGTACGAAAAGGGGTTAACAAAGATTATGACAAGGACAACTCACCCATGGCGATTGTAGCCATTTATATGGTAGTGATGTGTGGACGTAGGCTAATAATGGGCTGGGTTACTTTTTCATTCTTTAGGTGGTTTTTTCCTTACGCATATGTATGCACTCTTATGAGTGTATGTAAGTAACCTTATCATGTCACTTTACCTGTATTTCACTCATTCTTATAAATTTACTTTGAGTGTTGTGCTTCTATCTATCTCTCCATGCTTACTCCATCTATCTGTGTGTTGCTACCTTGATCTAGATTTCAACAAGTTCTCTTGGCGCTCACCCCCTTGTCATCTTCTCCTTGATCTACATTTCAACAAGTTCTCTTCCCCTTGTCATCTTCTCCTTGGCTGCTCTTTTGATTATCTTAGATGAAGCTATACATGTGAATGTGGAGAGGGTAGGTAGTGCTAAGCCATGGTGTACGAAAAGGGGTTAACAAAGATTATGACAAGGGCAACTCACCCATGCTGATTGTAGCCATTTATATGGTAGTGATGTCTGGATGTAGGCTAATAATGGGTCACTCTTTAGGAGGTTGTTTCCTTGAGCATATGTACGCACTCTTATGAGTGTGTGTAAGTAAGCTTATCATGTCAATTCACTTGTATTTCACTCTTTAGGAGGTTGTTTCCTTGAGCATATGTACGCACTCTTATGAGTGTGTGTAAGTAAGCTTATCATGTCAATTCACTTGTATTTCACTAATTCCTATGGGTTTACTTTGAGTTTTGTGCTTCTATCTAACTCTCCTTGCTTATTGCATCTATGTTTTTTGTTGCTACCTTGATCTACATTTCAATAATTGGTATTAGAACAAGTTCTCTTGGTGTCACCCCCTTGTCATCTTCTCCTTAGCTGCTCTTTTGATTATCTTAGATTAAGCTATCCTCTAGGTGGAGAAGGTATACCCTGTTACCATATTATAGTAGTGATGTGTGTGAACACACTTAGGACCGCCGGGGCACTTTTTCCCTCACTAGGAGGTTTTTTCCCCCGGCATTGTATATACGCCCATTATCTTCTAGGGCTTGTTATCTTTCATTTTTGGCACTCATAATACACTACTGTGTTGTGCTCAAGCTTCCTCATCTTCTTGAAGTTGTGTGTGCATTCCTGCAACCCTAATTCCAACAATTGGTATCAGAGCAGGCTTCCTCCTCCCGGGCAGCATCACCGGCACCTGCCGCTTCATCTCCTCCGATTGCGACGAGGTTTCACGAGGTTTCAGAATTTTGATCTGAAGTCATTTCGCCCTCCGATTTCACGAGGTTTCAGAATTTTGATCTGAAGTCATTTCGCCCTCCGTTTTTGCATTCCAAGTACTGCGCAGGCAAAATCGTCCTACTGTGCAGATTTTCTGTCAAGATTAAAATCTGCAGGACAGGTGCCCATTCGTCTGTTTTGGGCTGTGCTACATAGCACAGGTCGATTTTATACAGGTTTACCTCTTACAGACAGCATTTACATCTAGTAGTACAGTCATTGGCCATGGCTAACAACAATGATGTATTCCGCATGTTGGCTGCTGAGGATAAGTTGGATGGCACCAACTATCCATTGTGGGCATATATGATGCGACATGTATTGGTAGCAAAGGGGTTATGGAACATTGTGCAGGGTATTGATACACGTCCTATTGTGGCTGGGAATGCTGCAAATACATCAGAAACAGGTACTGTTGATGATGGTGCAGGCACAAGTGCTGTAGCAGCTGTTCGAGAACCACCACTTTCAGCAGAGCAGATTCGTTGGGATGGTAGAGATGCGCAGGCTCATGCCTTGATTGCGCTGTCTGTCAAACGTACCATTATCCCACATATTCGCTCCTGCAGGACTTCTAAGGATGCTTGGGATGTACTTGCCACATTGTATCAGGCAAGAAATGAGGCTCGTGTTGCTTACCTCCGAAAACAGTTGGAGAGTGAGCATATGAACGAAGGTGATTCTATGGATAGCTTTTTGACAAAGATCAAGGATTTCAAAGAGCAGTTCATTTCTGCAGATGAAATCCTGTCAGACAGTTCACTTGTGCAGACTGTTTTGAATGGTCTACCAGATTCTTATCAGGGTTTTGCTTCCACTCTTCGCTTGATGATGAAAGGCAATCCCAATGCCTTATCATTTGAGGAGTTAGTTTCTGTTTTGCTGCAAGAAGACCAGTCAAGGCAAAACAGGAATATTATGCGTGTCGCAGATCAAGCTTTCGTTGCTAGTCAGAGAAGCGGGAAAGGTAAAGCTGGCTTTTCTTCTAGTAAGCAGAAATCTGCAAATGCTGCGCAACCAAAGAAGGAAGACAAAGATGAGAAGAAGGGTGACAAACAGAAGACATTTTGCAAGTACTGTAAGGGAAATGATCATGTCATCAAAGCGTGTCCTAAGCTGGCTGCGAAAGAGGCTAAGAAGAAAGAGGCTGGTATGGCTGTTGCAGATGCCTCTCCTTCTAACAATGAATCTGCTAATGTTGTGCTAGATACAGAATGGGCATTCAATGCGCAGTGCAGTTATGACCCATCTTTGCATGACACATGTATGTCTGCAGTAGATTCAGATGTATGGTACTTTGACAGTGGTGCCACTAAGCATATCACCTCGCAGCGCAGTTTATTCACTTTCCTTGAGTCTGCTCCCACAGGGAATACTGTCACTTGTGCCAATAACTCCTCTTATCCCGTTAAAGGAGTTGGACAGATTGTGCTGAATGTTGCAAATGGCAACACCTTTACACTTTTTGATGCATTGTATGTGCCAGGGATCAAAAAGAATCTGCTGTCAGTCTCCGCATTTGCCAAAACAGGTTTGGTTGTAAAATTTGTGGATGACAGATGTACTGTTCATGATCTCTCTTGTGGTGACATCATTGTAGCATCTGGTTCACTATGTCGAGGGCTGTATAAGCTCAATATGGATGGCAAATGTGTAGAGGATTCAGCATGTGCTATTATGGATACGCAGGCTATTTCAAATGCAAAACTGTGGCATGCATGTTTTGGTCATCTGAATTTTGCAAGTTTGCTGCGCCTGCAGAAATCTGAAATGGTGTCTTCTTTGCCTAAGCTTGAGGCACCTGTCAAGCATGTTTGTGAGGGCTGCATATTGGGTAAAATGCAGCGTGCTTCCTTTCCCAAAGATGGATCAGTGAGAGCTGAACGCAGATTGCAGCTTGTTCACAGTGATGTTTGTGGTCCCATGCAAACTCCATCATTTGGAAACTACCTTTACTTCGTGACTTTCATTGATGATTTTACCAGGCATGCATGGGTATATCCTTTGAAGGCAAAGTCCGAAGTGTTTTTGTGCTTCAAACAGTTTTTGGTTATGGCTGAAAATGTGTCAGAAAGTAAGATGGGCACCCTCCGTTCAGATCGAGGGGGGGAGTATATGTCTTCAGAATTTAATGCATTTCTGGCTGAGCGTGGGATAAAACACCAATGTACAGTGCCGTATACACCACAGCAAAATGGTGTGGCTGAGAGAAAAAACAGGTCTCTCATGGAAATGGCAAGATGTATGGTTAAGAGTCAAAGTCTACCACATGGTTTTTGGCTTGAGGCTGTCATGTGTGCCACTTATGTACTAAACAGGTGTCCCACCAAAGCATTACAGGTTGTCACTCCATATGAGGCTTGGCATAGCCGCAAGCCATCTGTTGGCCATTTACGTGTTTTTGGTTGCCTGGCATATGCATTAGTGCCTATGCAACATCGCAGAAAATTGGATGACAAAGCTGTCAAATGTATTTTTGTTGGATATAGTGCTGAGAGCAAAGGCTATCGATTGTATCATCCACAGACAAAGCGCATTTTGGTTAGCCGTGATGTTGTATTTGTGGAAGATGCAGTTCAGCCCTTGGTTTCATGTACTAAGGAGACAGATATCAGCTCACGTGATGTCTATGATACATTGTTGCCTCTTTTCAGTGGTGCACAGTCAAGTGCAATACCTCATGAGGCAGTTTTTCAGCCTATGCAGGTTTTAAATGATGGCACAGATCAGCCTATATCTGATGCAGATGTGCATGATGCACTTGAGGATGAGAGACAAGAGATTGAGGGCTCTAGGAATATGCCTAGATGGCTGGTGCAGACTTTGCGTGACAGCAAGTTGGATGCCCCTTTGTCTAGTCGCACTCGTTCTGGCTCTCATGGTGCCTCTTATGCGTCAGATTGTTATGCATTGGCTGTTTCTAGTATGTGCGATGAAAGTGAGCCTATTTCATTTGATGAGGCACAAAGTTCAGAAAATTGGATGGCTGCTATGCAAGCAGAATACGATGCTATTATGAAGAATAGTACATGGTCTTTATGTGACTTGCCCCCTGGCAAGAAGGCCATTGGCACTAAGTGGGTATACAAATTGAAGCGTAAGCCTGATGGCACAGTGGATCACCATAAGGCTAGGCTTGTTGCAAAAGGTTATGCTCAAGAGAAGGGCATTGATTTTGATGAGACTTTTGCTCCCACATGTCGTATGACCACTGTTCGTAGCATCTGTGCATTAGCAGCTCATAATGGTTGGAATGTACATCAGCTGGACATAAAGACTGCGTTCTTAAATGGAGATTTGCATGAGGAGGTGTATGTATCGCAGCCTCGTGGTTTTGTTCAAAGAGGGCAGGAAAACAAAGTGTGCAGGTTAAAAAAGGCTTTATATGGTTTAAAGCAAGCTCCACGAGCTTGGTATGAAAAAATACATGCATATTTGACTGCACATGGGTTTTAGAATAGTCCAACAGAAAGCACTTTGTATGTTAAACGTGTGGATGGTGTACATCTAATCATTGCTCTCTATGTCGATGACATGCTGCTCACAGGACCAAATGAGAGTCATATTGCTGATTTTAAGGCTGATTTGAATGCCTCTTTTGAGATGTCAGATTTGGGGCATTTGCATCATTATTTGGGGATACAATTTAAGCAGTGTGATGGAGGTATTGCTTTGTGTCAGACAAAGTATATTGAAACATTGTTGCGGAGATTTGGCCTTGAAGACTGCAAGCCTATTGCTACTCCAATGGAGACAGGTTTGAAGTTGAGTCTTCATGATGCTGGAGATCACTTTGATGTCACACTCTATCAGACAGCTGTTGGTTGCCTCATTTATGTATGCATTACGAGGCCAGACATTCAGTTTGCAGTCTCACAGGTGAGCAGATTTATGCATAGCCCAGGCATTAAGCATTGGCAGGCAGTGAAGCGTATCTTTTGCTATTTGAGTGGTACTCGGCATCTTGGGTTGTTTTATCCCAAGGGGGGATCATTGCCGCCAGATTTACATGTTTTTTCAGATTCTGACTGGGCTGGTTGTTATGACACACGCGTGTCCACGAGTGGTTTTTGCTTCATGCTTGGAAGCTCATGCATATCATGGTTGAGCAAGAAGCAGCCTACTGTGGCCACTTCTAGTTGTGAAGCTGAGTACAGGGCAGCTTTCACAGCTACGGTTGAGTGTGTGTGTGGCTCAGACGCCTTATGGCTGATTTGGGTGTTGGGCAGCCATCTGCCACCACCATCTTCACTGACAGTCAGAGCGCATTGGCAGTTGCGCGGAACCCAGTGTTCCATGCTCGTACGAAGCACATTGAGGTGCACTACCATTATGTCAGGGAGAGACTCTCTGCAGGAGAGATCAGTTTGGCTTATGTGCCAACACAGGATAACCTTGCAGACCTTTTCACAAAGGCTCTGCCTCGTGAGAAGTTCGAAGCTTTTCGCAAAGCTTTGGGCTTACTCCCTTTTGTGGATTCGTCCACATAGCTAGACACTTCCCTATACATGAGTGCTAGCTCTTGTTCACCGCATCACTCCAGGGGGGATTTGTTACCATATTATAGTAGTGATGTGTGTGAACACACTTAGGACCGCCGGGGCACTTTTTCCCTCACTAGGAGGTTTTTTCCCCCGGCATTGTATATACGCCCATTATCTTCTAGGGCTTGTTATCTTTCATTTTTGGCACTCATAATACACTACTGTGTTGTGCTCAAGCTTCCTCATCTTCTTGAAGTTGTGTGTGCATTCCTGCAACCCTAATTCCAACATACCCTATAGGGTGCTACTAACTACCTTTCGAAGACATTCGGATATGTTATGGGCTCGATCACATGTTGTAAGGTCTTTACAAACATCCCATGAGAGGGTATCCGTTTGAACTGCTTTTGTTAGATTTTGGGTTTTCTACACTACTGCAACTCCAACATTTGGTATGCACATATGGTCATTGTCATCTTCCACATTTGGTGAGCAGACACAGGGCCATCGTCATCTTTGACATTGCATCTTCAAGCTAATCTTTCAGCAACATTGTCAACATCATTGATTTTTACATTCCTACTAAGTATCATTTCCACACTCTACACTCTGCATTTTTTCATAGAGTTTGTAGGTTTCCTTGATCTACTATTGACAACCTTGCATTCAGTGTGCACACTGATAGTATGTATAGGTAGTTGAGACATTCACACTCAATGTCAAAGATTAGTTATTTATAGGCTAAAATGGTGCCAGGTGCAATGATGTATTTGGGATGCTTTCTACTGAGGATAAGCTTGACGAGACCATCTACATGTTGTGGTCCTATATGATGTGCCAAAGGAGGGCTTTGGAATGTTGTTATTGGCATTGAGGCATGCCCTATCTCACTAGCATAGAAACATATTTGGATGACGCTGACGAGTTCTAATGTAATTGTGGCATTTGCCTCTGCACCTCCCATGATAAACAAGCTAGGTGGGATGGCAAGGATACATATGCACATGCATTGGTGGCACTTTTAGTGAAAAGGAGTATTATTCCTCATATTCACTCATGTGAAAATGTGAAGCATACTCGGGATGCGCTTACTTGGGATGTGCTTGCTACCCTTCTACCAGGTGTGTAACATGGTGGTATGAGTGGCCTACTTACTTGGGATCACTTGCTACACTTTTAGTAGGTGCGTAATGAGGTATAAGTGGCCTACTTACTTGGATGCACTTGTTGCTACACTTTTTCTAGGTACGTAATGAGGTACAAGTGACCTACTAACGTAAGTAGTTAGAATTCAAGCATATGAATGAGGGAGATTTAATGAATGAGTTTCTCATAAGGATTAAAGATCTCAAGGAGCAACCTGCATGTATTAATGAGGCCAGTTGGTGTCTATTGTTTACAGCTCTACTGGATTCATACCAAGGTTTTGCATCTACACTTCAGCTCATGATGATGAAAGGTAACTCTAGTGCCATTGCTTTTGATGATTTGGTTGCAGCCAGCAACAATACTCTTGCAAGAAGAGAAATCTTAGAAAAAACAAACTAGAATGCATGTGTAGTTAAAAAGGTAAAGGCAAAGCCTTTACTCAGGATGGCTATAAGCCAAAGGAAAAATTAACCTAGTCTTTTGGAAAGGATGCTGAGAAGGGCGATAATAAGCCTAAGAAGAAAGAAAAACTTTTATCAAAAGCCAAGACATTATATCAATGAATGAAGAAAATGGCTAGAGAAGGAGAAAGAGTCACACATGGTTATGACTGGAGAAGGAGAAGAAGAAAAAGTCATGCATGGTTGATGCATCAACACCTAGTTCTAAAAAGAAGGAGTCAGTGAACTATGCATGAGATGATTGGGCATTGCAGTTTATGATCCCTCTGTCCATGATGTATGCATGTCAATGACCTATCAGCATGTATGGTTCTTTGATAGTGGTACTAGTAAAGCACATTACACATTACTTCTTAGCATGATTTATTTTCTCCCTTGAGTTTTCTCCTCAAGGAGGCACAATCACATATATAAAAAACTCCTCATATTTAGTGAAAGAAGTTGGTAAGGTTGTGCTTACTATTGCAAAGACAAAATCACTCTATCTAAAGTCTTTGTTTGTTAATAAGCTGTCAATCTTTGCCATTGCTAGGGCAGGCCTGGTGGTCAGATTTGATGATGATGAGACATGTGTATAGTTCATGATTGGAGTAATGGACACATATTAGCTATGGCACGCCTGCTTTGGTCACTTGAATTTTGGTAGTTTTTTGTACCTTTTAAAAGGCAAGAGATGATGTGAGAGTTGCCAAATCTTAAGACCCCTATCAAACATGTATGTGAAGGGTGCATTTTTGGCAAGATGCAACGGGCTTTACTCTCAAAAGATGGATCCAAGAATTATAGCTTATACATAGTGATGCATGTGGTTCTATGAGGACACCATTGATCGGGGGATATCTCTACCACATCATGCTAGGGTGTATAGAGGATCTTTATTGTATATGAATCATAATGGCCTCCCTTATTGCTTCTTACTACTTCAAGTCCACATAGATTTTTTCTATCCAAAGCTTCACGTGGATTTGCTACACCATGACACCTATCTTGTTCCCTCCAATGAGGTAGCATGCGCTTTGATTAGCACACCCATCCAGTATCCAGATTATCTCTCATCCATGGTGGAGCTACATTTTTCCTCAGATCATTTGGAGAAAATGTCTACACTATATAGCAAATAGCCTTGCAAGACTTCCCATCCTTTGGCTTGCTCTGTTCTGTTTATCTCAGCAGGACTTCTCCCCACTTGGTGATACATTCATTAAGGGGAAACCTCTTAGTTTACATCATGATTCCATGCCTTATTTAGAGTCATTAGGTCCACTTACATCCTCATTAGGCCTTATTTAGAGTCATTAGGTCCACATACATCCTCATTAGGCCTTATGGTTCATGGCATGTATATAGTTTTTTATATGCTTTATCTAGAGAACCAACTCTTGGATCATTTGTCTGGGATCTAGGCATTCCATTATGGAAGCAGATTAATTTCTCGATCTTGATTTGGAATCATGGTGGAGTTGGTCTCCTTTAGGGATGGGGGTGTTATCCTCTACTTTTATTTCATGGGCTTCATCGACATGGGCGTCATCCTAGTGGAGTCAATCTCCTTTAGAGGTGGGGGTGGGCTTCATCGACATGGGCGTCATCCTAGTGGAGTCAATCTCCTGTAGAGGTGGGGGTGTCATCCTCTACTTCTATTTCGTGGGCTTCATCGACAGATCTTCATTGACATGGTCTTCATTGACACACCTTTTGATCTACATCGGCCATGTTATTGTACTCCATTTCATAGCTTTTGGTACATTATTTACCCTCCTCGTACCCACTTGGCATCACATTCAAGGGATCATATGTGCTTTGGAGGTGGGGGAATGTTAACCCTTTTTGGGTTAACACATTAGGCCTTTGTATATTGTATCTTTCTAGGGCTATCCATGCATCTACTGCACATTTATCAGTGTATGGATATAGTGCACATGTACCACATTCTATGGGCTTCATGTATATCTTTCTAGGGCTATCCTTGCATCTATGAGTGTATGGATATAGTGGACTGGGCTTTCAAGCCACATCCATTATTGTACGACACATTGCACATGTAATTGGGTACATTACACATCCTCTGGTATTATTTTAGTGTACATTCCCTAAGGTTTTGACTTAGGAAAGAGGGGTGATGTAAGAAAAGTTTGAAACAAATGGTTACCATACACAGATTTTGTTTTTGGTGTCTTTGAATCCATATTTCTTACCAGCCCATGATGTGGATTTAATTTGAATCCATTTATTTCTTTGGGCAATGGCATGCCATTTCCTGAAGTCACACTGAATGTGCCTTGCAGGCTAATGCTCCAGTTATATCTGATAAGGGCATGTCCATTTGAGCTTCAATTTTCCTAGATGTGGACCCATTTTTGAGTTGAAAACTAACACCTATGTTTGACCTATGTTGACCTTGTAGGCTATTATGAAAGCCCATAATGATTAGTGTAATTTTTTATCCCATAATCAATCATGTTCTCATTGATCTTCTTCAGTATCTTGACCATTGCACTATGGATAGTATACTATGGACTTCTTTTGGATTATTTCCATATGCTTGCTTGTTAGCTCTTCCATTATGTTCTCAACATGTTCTCATTGATGATCTTCTTCAATATCCACAAGAGAACTTGATTACTTAACATGACCATTGCACTCCGGATGGTTAAGTGAGGCTGAATGTTCCCTACCTTAATGCTCTAGCTGAAAACTAACACCTAATCACCTTCTCAAAGAGTTTCTACTTTGTATTCATGTTAACCCATGCTTTAATTTTCCTTTAGATTATTTATCTGAGGATCTTACTCATCTATCTCTCTTCCTATAGATTGATGAGCTACTCCATCCGGTGTTATAAGAACTGATTTGGGCTAAGCGTTTCCATAGCTGTAATTCTTATGCTTGTTGGCTCTATAAGCTCCATTGGTATAATTGCTTCTAGTTGATATGTAAGCTTAAACGATGTCTGACCTATAATCTTGTAGGCTATTATGAAATCCCATAATGATTAGTGTAATTTTTTATCCCATAATCAATCATGTTTTCATTGTGACGATCTTCTTCAGTATCTTGACCATTGCACTATGGATAGTATACTATGGACTTTTTGTGGATTATTTCCATATGCTTTCTTGTTAGCTCTTCCATTACATTCTCCACATGTTCTCATTGATGATCTTTCTTAGTATCCACAAGAGAACTTGATTACTTATTAACACTACTTCTTGACCATTGCACTGCGGTGGTTAAGTGAGGCTGAACGTGCCCTGCCTTAATGCTCCAACTAAGGGCTTGTCCATCTGAACTTCAAATTTTCTTATTGTGAACCCATTCTTGAGTTGAAAACCAACACCTAATCACCTTCTTAAAGAGTTTCTATTTTGTATTCTTGTTAACCCATGCTTTACTTTGCCTTTAGATTATTTATGTGAGGATCTGACTCTTCTGTCTTGCTTCTTCTAGATTGATGAGCTACTCCATCCGGTGTTATATTAATTGATTTGGGCTAAGCCTTTCCATAGCTGTAGTTCTCATGCTTGTTGGCACTATAAACTCCGTCGGATCTAAAAAGAGCATATCTAATCGTTAAGATGGCTGATGGAACATCTTCAAGACCCATTGGGCTCTTGGAAAATGTGAAGTTCATACTCTTTACATTTCAATATCGTCATACATTTGTGGTCATAGACTTCTTACGCCAACTTGATGATACATATGACATAATATTGGGATGACCTTTCATGAGGGAATCCAAATTGATGCATGATTGGGCCTTAGATCATGTATATGTACGCAGGGACTCACAAACATTAAAGATTGATCTAAGAGCATGGAAGGCACACCCCATGGAAGGGCAATTGTTCGGTAATGACTCAGTCACAAATAACAACGGAGCAAACCACATCCCTATAGATATGCCAGCTCACAAAAGGGGAAACCAAGGATGAGGCGGATATGGAGATGTATGCATCATTACCTCCCCTGGATTTCTGTGAGAATTAGATGCATGTGTTGATCACAATTGATGTGATGCAACCTAAGGGAACCTAGTATTTGGATTCCACAAAAATCCCTACAACTTCTATCTGCATGGTTGATTAGAGAACCATAGCTGGGGAGTCAATAGAAAAGACATCAAGTGTAGAAGGCACCATGGTGCGAATTTAAACCAGTAGTCATCACAGCGCATCAGGCGATGGTGGCAGAAACAAAAACGGTACCTAGCACGATGAAATGCATTGCTGCGAAAAAAACCAACGGATGCCCAATGGTTGAGATACCTTGAGGCTACAAGGGTACATGATGAATTCTCTAAGGATTGGGGTGAAGAGTTGAGTAAAATATCGTTGGAAGGGAGGAATCTAGAGCAGAACACCCTTACGAAAATTGATACACCCAAACTTACAAAAATAGGATGCAGAAAACGCAACAAAGCTTTGGCAGAGGCACAATGTGAGGCCAAGAAAATCATGGAAGAAACAAAAAAAGACAATGAGGACAAAATGGATGTACTCTTAGTGCCTAACCATTTCAAGAACTATACAATTGATGATAGAAGAGTGGCCCTATCAACAGCCAGAGGAAGGGCTGTCGACATCATACGATGGCCCGACGAAGTCAAGGAGGTTGATATTACGAAATCAGGGGAAGAAGCAAGATCCATATATATTGCCAAAGATTTTACCTCTGTAGAAGAAGCAGAGCTTATTGCTCTTCTCAAGGAATACAAGGATTGTTTCGCCTGGAACTATAAGGAAATGAAAGGGGTAGCGCGCCCGAGGTGGTACAACATACAATTCCAATTATGGAAGGATCACGGCCTACCAAGGTAGAAACCATACCAGATGAATCCAAAGTATGCAACAATTATAAAGGAGGAAATTGATAATCTCATGCTGCTGACTTTATCTCTATGAGATTGAACATACGGATTGGTTATCACCCATTGTGATAGTGCCTAAAAAGAATGGAAAATTGAGAGTATGCGTCGATCTTAAGAAAGTAAATGCAACCACTCAAAGGGATCATTACCCATTGCTGTATACCGAACATGTCCTGGAAAGAGTGGCTGGAAAGGAAGTGTACAGTCACCTTCTTGGATGGGTTTTTAGGGTACAACCAGGTGTCCATAGCACCAAAATACCAACATAAGACTATCTTCAATACCATGTGGGAAACATTTGCTTACAAGGTTATACCGTTTGGTCTTACAAATGCCCCAGAAATATTTCAAAGATTGATGTGTGCACCGCTTTTAAGGACTACTTGCAAAAGTGGCTGGAAGTGTTTATTGATGATCTATGTGCACATTCTCAATGAAAAGATCATTTGAACTATTTGAGGAAGGTATTTGAACGTTTTGCCGATTATAGCGGATATTACTAAACCCCTTGAAGTGCCAGTTCTGGGTCAAGCATGGTGTGATACTAGGACACATAGTCTCAAAAAATGGCATATCCACTGATGATAGCAAGGTTAAGTTGATCTTGGAACTACCACTGCCCACCAACTATAAAGGTGTGCAAAGGTTTATGGGTCATGGGGGTTATTATCGACGCTTCATCATACTTTATGCGGAGATAGCCAAACCCTTGTATAAACCCTAGTTGATAGCATCACACGGACTCATGGTTGAAAAATTGCATAGAAAACATTGGTTTGATAGAAACCTCAAGCAAAAAGAGTTAAAAATAGGGGACCTTGTCCTCATGTATGGTGGGGGAAGTGCCAGGAAAAAGAAACTGAAATACCACGATCTGGGACCATTCCGCGTAATATCAGAAATCACACCTCAAGGGTCTGTCCAAATAGAGACAATTGACGGCATCCAAATGGAGGGCTATGTCAATGGGAGTAAACTAAAAAAATACTTTGGACCATTAACCCAGGAGATGCTCTTCCAAGAACACCTCTTAAAAAAATAAAAACAATTAGCAAAAGAAAAGATCCAGTAAGCGCAAGACGAGGCTAAAGCTAGGCAAGCAAAAACTAAAATATAGAAGGACCTGATTCATGTCAATATGGCGTCCATAACTCTGGTGGGACGAAGAGGATCTAAACATTGAACCAGAAAGACTCAAGTTGGGACTCACAACAAATAAGGGCATTGCAACAAGTGTTGCATTGATAGATACGGGATCAAGCCACAACTTAATCTCATATGATACTTGGATAGCCTTAGGCAAACCAAACCTAGAACACACGGATGCAAAAGTTCGTAGTATGCACTTAACAGCCACAAAGGCCGTTAACATTTCTATCAGTAATAATCCCTTGGTTGGAAAGGTGTTTGTAATGCCTACAGGTATAATGGAAGAGGAAATGATCTTAGGACGATCCTGGATCTGTGCCAACAACAAGTGCAATATCCAACGGGAAGACAGAACATCACTAACCATCAGTACAAAAGTATTGTCCATACCATTATGGACATTGGTAAATTAGGGAAAACAAATTGCTGAGGAAGTGGTACCTCAAAAACTAGAATCTACACCCACCATGTTCAAATTGCTTACACAAAGCCCAACATACAAGAGTACATACAAATGGGTACCCAAGATTCACCCAAAAGGTCAACCTGAGAAGCAGGAACCAATGAATGATGAACATTCTCATAAGAGAACCCGGTTCAAAAGTCAACCATCGACACCACCTACAAAGTGGCAGAAGGTCAAGAACTTGCAGAAGCTTCATGATGACTGCTGGTCAACAGTGGATCCAAAAGGACCTACTGTAAGCACCAGGCTACTATCAAGGCAATACAACAATATGGTTACCTAAAAGAAAATCAATGACAGATGCCACAACGGGTTTGGATTAATATACAAAAGAAGGTAAGAGCTTTCAGCCTCAACTCCCCAAAAGGACAAAACCCCCACCTGCACTTGTGTGGAGAAGAAAGCAAATTTAGCAACCTGAGTTGAGAATGACTCAAGCAACAACAATACCCACAGTAAATAAAGAATGGAACAATATGTGTGAAGAAAAAAACAAGGGTGTCCCAAGTATAAGCAATACACAACCAGACGCCAAAACAAAAATATTTAATTGGGTGGAAGGAACACTAAAAATCTCCCGATTCGAATTAAAAAATTTTCATCAAACAATGCCTAAAAATACCAAAGAAAACCTTTGGTTTCCATGGTAAAAAATCAATGCATTGTTGAGATATCGAGCTCGTCTAGTGAGGCGGTGGACACTGATGACCCCTGGGGGATAGGCCCCACACTTACACCACTGGCATGGTTGGTGAGATCTTGGGTGATATGCGGCCAGTGGGATGACAGGCTGTGTGACAACCATTCTAGAGACTGGCATAGTTATAGCGCCAGCTCATTTAGTCGGGTTCACACTATAGAGAACCCGTGTATGTATTGGTTGAGTACCTTTCATATTATGTGTACTCTTATTCTTGTATATGGTGTGTTGAGTGTTGAGAGAGAAGAAGAAGATTTTCAGCCTCTCACCTTGTGTGTTCTCTATTAGGGTTTTGTGAGTGTGTGTGTGTGCTTGTAAGAGCTCAAGCTCTCTTCCCCCCTGCATCTTTTCATGGTATCAGAGCCTGGTTCGTGCTAAGGGCTGAGCTGCAAGCAGGAGAACCACAGGAAGCGGTACGAGGGTAAGAGCTGCAACTACTCTTCCCTATGTGTGTTGGTGACTACACCCTTGTCGGGAGCTCTACGGGAGGCACCGGCAACGATCTCTGATTGAGGAGCTTTCTTTGCGGGAGTAAAGCTATAGGGCAACTATAATGTCCTATCGGACAGTCTTATCGGATAGAGTTTTCTGGGCCGAAAACGCGTTT
This sequence comes from Cibotium barometz, assembly GCF_041138505.1. Lineage (NCBI taxonomy): Eukaryota > Viridiplantae > Streptophyta > Polypodiopsida > Cyatheales > Cibotiaceae > Cibotium > Cibotium barometz. Next base: position 59,457,223 of record NC_141051.1, read on the forward strand.
CGGGCGCGTCTTGACCTCCGTTTTTCAGAAAGCAGGCGATTTCGAGCACTGCGGGTAAGTCATCGATTCTCTGCATAACTCTATTTTAAGAACTGCAGGAAGACAGATTGACTGTGCAGACACTGTGGGTGCTGCAAAGAGGTCTACAGTTACCATTGGGTGTATGTATGCACATTGAAGTCACTGGTTGTGACATTTGAGAGTACTATAGTACCGCTGTGCAGAAAATACAGCAGTTGTGCAAAAAAAACCAGAGTGCAGTTTCTGGTAAAATTGTGTGTTTGGCAAGATGTCTAATGATGGCATAACACAGATTGTGGCTGAGAAGCTGGATAAGAATAACTTCCATGCTTGGAGATTCAGGTTGACGAATTTTCTAATGGGAAAAGGCTATTGGGACTACATAGAAGGTGAGCATGAAGAGGCACCGGAGATACCGGATATAAATCCGACTGCTGCAGATGTGAAAGAATTTAAAGACTGGAACCAAGGAGCCAGGAAGGTTATGTATTGGCTCTCCATTAGTATACAGGACACCATGATTGGGCACATTCAGGATGCCAAGTCCCCCAAGGAGGCGTGGGACACCTTGGTAAAGCTTTATGAAACAAATACCAAGGCACGTAAGATACAGTTGAAGAATGAACTTCATACTGTGGAGAAAAAGAGCATGTCTATGAATGACTATGCGTTGAAGATAAAGGGTATTGTGGAATCCCTTGCATCTATTGGTGTGTCAGTAGATGATGATGATAAGGTGGAGGTCTGTCTACGTGGTCTCGGGCCACAATACAAGGCGTTCAAGACGTCTATTCAGACTCGGGAAAACATTCCCAACTTTACAGATTTGGTGTCTATGCTGATTATCGAAGAGAAGATCTTAGGTGAAGACCAACAGTCTTCACAAAGCAAAAACAGTTCAAAGCAACCGGCCTTCTACACGAGTTTAGGAAGAGGACGAGGTAGAGGAGGCCGTGGACGCGGTCAAGGAGGTGGCCGAACAGGTAATCAGAATTATGGCCAGCAGCAGCAGCAACAACAACAGTCCCAGAATCAACAACAACAACAACACGCAGGTGGAAGAGGCAAGTTCAGAGGCAGGGGGAGTCAAAGAGGACGTGGAAATTGGCAAAGGCAGTACAATGATGCACGTGAATGCTACTATTGTGGTAAGACTGGACATGTGCAGGCAGAATGTTATAAGAAGCAGGCTGACATGCAAAATGGGAAAGTGCAGCAAAACAACTATGCATCCTCAAGCAGAAATAATGAGGATAATGAAAGGTTGTTTGTTATGCAGCATGTCGTGAATGCCATGTCTGAAAATGTTGATGCAGCACAAAAAGATAATGTATGGTATGTGGATTCAGGCACTTTGAACCACATGACGAGTCATGGGGAGTGGTTCAAGGAGATGAAAAACCCGGAAAGACCAGGTTTTGTGGAAACAGGGGATGACACTGCTCATCCAATTGCCCATGTTGGAGATGTGCCATTGTCTATGCAGGATGGCAAAGTGAAGTACCTTGCAGATGTACTTCATGTACCGAACATAACAAAGAATCTGGTTTCAGTTGGCCAGATGATTGAGCAGGGTTTGCAGGTTAGGTTTAACCCTTATTGTTGTTATGTTGAAGACTTTAAAGACAAGTGCAGGTTGGTTGCAAAAGGCAACAAAGTGGGCAGAATGTTTACATTGAATGTAGACATGCCTGAAATGAGTGCTGCGATGTTTGCAAATGGTTCAGGAATTGTTGCAGACACAGACATTTGGCATAAAAGGATTGGACATAAAAATGTGCAGAGATTGAAGTCTATGCAGACAAAAGGAATTGTGACAGGGCTGCCAAAATTTAAAGTGGAGTGGAAGGCATGCAGAAAATATGTGAAGCATGCCAATTTGGGAAGCAAACAAAGCATGTGTTTCCACGTAACAGATATGTGAGTAGAAATGCACTAGATGTTGTGCATTCAGATGTATGGGGTCCTACGAAGACCATATCTATGGGAGGCTGCAGGTATTATGTGACTTTCATTGATGACCACACAAGGAAAGTGTGGGTATATTTCATGAAGGAGAAGAGTGAGGTGTTCACTCACTTTTAGAATTTCAGAGTTTTGGTTGAAAAGCAAACAGGGAAATATGTAAAGTGCCTAAGGTCAGATGGAGGGGGAGAGTACTTCTCCAATGAGTTCTCTGAATTTTTGAAGAAGAATGGTATTCGGAGATAGTTTACATGCAGATACACTCCGCAACAAAATGGAGTTGCTGAGCGGAAAAACAGGCACATTGCTGAGATTGCGCGAGCATTGATGGAAGAGAAGAATATGCCGCATTGCTATTGGGCTGAGGCTGTTTCTACAGCAGTATACATCATGAACAGGACTCCAACTGTAGCCATACATGATGTAACTCCAGAGGAGAGGTTTGCTGGCAGAAAACCAGATTTGTCTTATCTGAAAGTTTTTGGATGCATTGCATATGTGCATGTGCCAGATGAGCTGAGAACTAAGCTGGATCCAAAAGCTAAAAAATGTGTGTTTATTGGATACTCCCTTGAGCAAAAGGGATACAGGTGTTATAACCCTGCTACACGTGAGTTGAGGGTAAGCAGGGATGTTATCTTTGATGAGATGAGCAGCTGGTATGCTGCTGAAAAAGAAGCTGTTGTGGGGCTGATGTGAGTGGAAGTGTGGTTGCACAGAATGCAGGTCAGCAATCACAGTCTTTGAGTGGACCAGGAGAGTCCTTATCTAGTGGGTCTGTTGATAGACCATGGAGTGGCAGGCTGCGTCATAATACCAGCCCTGCAAATGTGATTACTACATCACGTAAAGGAAAAGAGAAAGTGGTTGAGCCCCTTGGTATGCTTGACATTTCTGCAGGGCATTCTCATGTTGATGGAGAGTCTAGTGGCTCAGATATGAGCCTTGATGAGGAGCTTGGGATCCCAGCTATGAGAACACCTGGTGTAAAGAAGGCTATGGAAGCCATGAATGAAAAGCTGCAAAGATCAAGGAGAGTGAAGAACCCTGTGCAGAGATTTACATATGATGGTTATGTGGCACATCACTATGCATATATGGCAAAGGTTGTGCAGGTTGTAGAGCCCACATGCATTGATGAGGCTGTTGGAAATGTGTATTGCATTAGGGGAAGGTTGAGGTCTATAGGGGCCCTTTAAGATGCCATGTGATTAAAAGGTTATTAAGGAAAAGAGCCAATCGTGTGATGCCATGTATACAAAAATGTTGGGTGATTAAAGTTGGTCAGAAGATGCCTTTTTGTACTTTTCATTTTCAAAAAGTAGGGGGAAAAGTTTTTGAAATTTCAGACGTCCATAACTTCTACATATGAGCTCAAAATTTGTCGAAGATTACAAATCCAGAATCTACTCGTCGAGCTCTTTCCATAGATATGTCACATGATATAGTTTTGCTCGCTCGATTTCAAATTCAATTTTGGCGGGAAACTTTGAAATTCAAACTTCTAGCCGTTTGAAGAACAAGAAGGTATCTAAAGTCAAAGAAACTTAACGTTTTAACAAAAAGTCATTAAAATCATAATATGGCAGCTTAAAGGGCCCCTATAGACCTCAACCTTCCCCTAATGGGGAGAAAGCTATGGATGAGGAGATGGATGCACTATATGGAAATGAAACTTGGGATTTAGTGCAATTGCCTGAAGGCAAGAAAGCCATTGGATGCAAGTGGGTGTACAAAGTTAAACATAACAGTGATGGGAGCATAAACAGGTACAAGGCTAGATTGGTAGCCAAAGGATATGCGCAGACATATGGGATTGATTATGAGGAAACTTTCAGCCCAGTTGCCAAGATGGCAACGGTGAGAGTTGTGATAGCAGTGGCTGCATCAAAGCAATGGTCTTTACATCAGATGGATGTAAAGAATGCATTCTTGCATGGGGATTTGCAAGAAGAGGTGTATATGTTGTAGCCACCTGGTTATGAGGATGTGGGTCACCCCGAGCATGTTTGCAAGTTGAAGAAAGCCTTGTATGGCTTAAAGCAAGCACCAAGAGCATGGTCTGACAAGATTTCTGAATATCTTGTCACTATTGGCTTTCATGTAGCCAATGCAGATTTCTCGCTGTATGTGAGACATGGTGATAGAGGAGTTGTGCTTGTTGCATCTATGTAGATGACTTGATCATTACGGGGGACCATGATGCAGAGATCTTTGATGTAAAGATCTTGCTTAGACAGAAGTTCGAGATGAAGGATCTGGGGGAGCTCAGATATTTCTTGGGCATTGAGGTGATTAGGTCACCACATGGTATTGGATTACTGCAAAGACAGTATGGCTTGGACATGTTATCCAAGTATGGTATGACAGGCTGTAAGCCTATTTCTGTGCCATTGGATCAGAATGGCAAGTTGAGTGCAGATTCAGGAGAGATCTTGGAGGATCCTACTATGTACATGCGCATAGTAGAAAGTTTGATCTACATGACGATCACCAGACCAGATTTGAGCTATGCAGTTGGGTTGGTGAGTCAGTTTATGCAGGTTCCACGGAAACCGCATTTGGATGCAATGAGACGCATACTGAGGTATGTGAAGTCTACTTTGCATTGTGGACTATTCTATGAGACTGGGACAGAGATATGTGTACATGGGTACACAGATGCTGATTGGGCTGGTAGTATCTCAGATAGAAGATCTACCAGTGGATTCATGTTTTCTTTGGGGAGTGCTGCTGTGACTTGGAGCAGCAAGAAGCAGCCTACGGTTGCTCTATTGAGTACAGAGGCCGAGTACAGAGGCCGAGTACAGAGGAGCTGCTATGGTAGCATGTGAGGTAGCTTGGTTGAGAAAGCTACTTGCAGATTTGGGTCTATCAGTGGATAGACAAGTTGTCATTTTCTGTGACAACATTAGCAGTATACAGTTGGCCAGGAACCCAGTCTTTCATGCTCGTACGAAGCACATAGAGGTTCACTACCACTTCGTCAGAGAGAAGGTCTTGGTAGGAGACCTTGACCTTGTTTATGTCAGCACAGAGGATCAGGTAGCTGACATCTTCACCAAAGCATTGGGTACAAAGAAGCTCCATAGATTCAGGGCTTCACTTGGTGTACATGAGATGGAGTTGAGCTCGAGGGGGAGTGTTGAGATATCGAGCTCGTCTAGTGAGGCGGTGGACACTGATGACCCGCCTGGGGGATAGGCCCCACACTTACACCACTGGCATGGTTGGTGAGATCTTGGGTGATATGCGGCCAGTGGGATGACAGGCTGTGTGACAACCATTCTAGAGACTGGCATAGTTATAGCGCCAGCTCATTTAGTCGGGTTCACACTATAGAGAACCCGTGTATGTATTGGTTGAGTACCTTTCATATTATGTGTACTCTTATTCTTGTATATGGTGTGTTGAGTGTTGAGAGAGAAGAAGAAGATTTTCAGCCTCTCACCTTGTGTGTTCTCTATTAGGGTTTTGTGAGTGTGTGTGTGTGCTTGCAAGAGCTCAAGCTCTCTTCCCCCCTGCATCTTTTCATGCATCATCATGTGCATGCGGGTGTGTTTGAGTACAAAATTCGATTTTATAAACTTCACATGAAACAGCAGAAAAATACTTCACGACGTGAAGTACCCAAAATGTTTCACGACGTGAAGTACCCAAACTATTTCACGACGTGAACCATTTTAGTGTTTCACACCGTGAAAAATTACAAGAAGTTCACACCGTGAAATGGTAAAAATGCAGAGCCAATCACAAACCGACACATGGATTGATCATTTAACATAGCCGCCCTGTCCGACGGCTACGCTATAAAAGCGATTGTTCTCTTAATTTTGTCATTTTCACGTATGATTACACGCTCTCTTTCATTGATTCCTTGTGCGCTTTTCGACTCTTTGACTCCCGACATTGCCTTCGTGCCTTCTCAAGGTGGGAGCTATACCCTTCTTTTCATTTCTTTTTTGATCCTTTGTTTTCGTTGTTTCTTTTGAATATATAAAGTTTTGAGGCGATCTCTTTTGATTGCCGATTCATGGATTGAAAAATAATTGAAAATGAAAAATGCAAATCTGCCTTCTGAAAAAAAACTTCATGAAAACATAAGGTATAGAAAACATAAGGTATAGAAAACAAATAAAAACAAGCTTCATTGTCACACGCAAATATGTAAAAATCTGCAACTTCACGGGAGTACTTCACGTTCCCAAATCTACAACTTCACAGGAGAACTTCACGTTCCCAAGTCTACAACTTCATGGGGGAACTTCACATCCCCAAGTCTGCAACTTCACGGGGGAACTTCACGTCCCCAAGTCTGCAACTTCATGGGGGAACTTCATGAGGGAACTTCACGGGAGAATTTCACGGGAGAACTTCACGGGCGAACTTCACGGGAGAATTTCATGGGGGAACTTCACGAGGAAACTTCACGGGAGAACTTCACGAGAGAAATTTACGGGAGAACTTCACGGGAGAACTTCACGAGGGAACTTCACAGGAGAACTTCACGGGAGAACTTCACGAGGGAATTTCACGAAGGAACTTCACGGAAGAACTTCATGGGAGAACTTCACAAGGGAACTTCATGGGTGACCTTCACAAGGGAACTTCATGGGTGACCTTCCACGAGAGAAATTCACAGGACACCTTCAAGGAAGAACTTCGCGTCCCCGAGTCTGCATCTTCACATAAACATTTCACACCTTCAAATTCAAACGTTTTACTATATGAGAAGGCCATCACAAATCTTTCACTAGCATACTAACAAAAGAAAAAGAAAAAGTGTGGGGGGGTGGCTTCCCCTAGTCATTCGACTGACAATATTTGCTTGTACAGATGTTTATGTCAGAATCTGAGTCCTAGGAGCAACCATCTCCAACACAAGCAACTACCTCCAACACAAGCCAGTAGTGCCACAGAATCCCAGAGTGCCAGAGCAAGTTGAGGAGCAACTTCTTGGGCCCTTATGCCCAGTCCTTCCAAGGAAAACTCATCAGAAGACAGGTCATTACACCACATGGGAAAATCACTCTACAGTGCCACACTAAAGAATGCCTCCATCTGTTGGAAGATGTAGAAGTGAAAGATAAGCTAGAAAAAGTCAGCCTCGGTAGAATGGCTACAGTGTTACCCAGAGGGATCGACACAGTTCTCTGCGCTGAATATGTTCGTACTACATATGACAAGCAGACAAAGTGAGGAAAAGTTACAAAGGCAGATGGTACCACCGAAGAACTACTCATAAACAGAAGACTTTATCAGAGATGCCTTACAGCTCCTCACCGCAGTAGTCAGGGCCCACAAAACACACAAGTCTGCAACTTCATGGGGGAACTTTACCTCTCCAAGTCTGCAACTTCACGGGGGACTTCACGAGGGAACTTCAAGGGAGAATTTCACGGGAGAACTTCACAGGCAAACTTCACGGGAGAATTTCACGGGGGAACTTCACGAGGGAACTTCACGGGGGAACTTCACGAGAGAAATTCACGGGAGAACTTCATGGGAGAACTTCACGAGGGAACTTCACGAGGGAACTTCACGGGAGAACTTCACAAGGGAACTTCAGGAGGGAACTTCAGGAGAGAACTTCATGAGGGAACTTCATGGGAAAACTTCACAAGGGAACTTCACGGGTGACCTTCCATGAGAGAAACTCACGGGACACCTTCACGGGAGAACTTCACGTCCCCGAGTTTGCATCTTCATCACAGAAACTTTTCACACCTTTAAATTTAAACATTTTACTATATGATGAGAAGGCCATCACAAATCTTTCACTAGCATACTAACAAAAAAAAAAGTGGGGGGGTGGCTTCCACCAGCCATTCGACTGACAATATTTTCTTGTACAGATGTCTATGTCAGAATCTGAGTCCTGGGAGAAACCACCTCCAACACAAGCCAGCAGTGCCACAAAATCCCAAAGTGCGAGCAAGCGAGGAGCAACTTCTTGGGCCCTTATGCCCAGTCCTTCCAAGGAAAACTCATTAGAAGACAGGTCATTACACCACATGGAAAAATCACTCTACAATGCCACAGTAAAGAATGCCTCCATCTATTGGAAGATGCAGAAGTGAAAGATAAGCTGGAAAAAGTCGGCCTCAGTAGAATGGCTATAGTGTTACCCAGAGGGATCAACACAGATCTCTGCGCAGAATATCTCTGTATATATGACAAGCAGACAAAGCGAGGAAACGTTACAAAGGCAGATGGTACCACAGAAGAACTCCTCATAATAGAAGACCTTATCAGAGATGCCTTACAGCTCCCCACCACGGCAGTCAGGGCCCACAAACACACAATAGATACAATTCCCATCAAGGAGATGCTAAAGAGAGATTCTTATAACTCCAATGGGGCAGAGTACAAGAACATGAAGGATAAAGCCACGGAGAAAGCTTGCAGGGCAATGTATTTGATGATGTAAATCAAGGTATGACAGGGTCAGCCTTAACAGAATTGCCAAAGCACATGAAGAAAAGGAGGACGATTGGGCCTTTTTTATGCACAAAGAAATGGAAAATTATCTGAAGGCACATCAGTCCAAAGTCAGCAACCCATACCTGTTAACACAAATACTTAACCATCATGTGGCACAACGACCAGTAAAAGATGAACCTGAAGAAATCCTGTCACTAGCCCTAATCCCCAATCAACCTACCAAAGCTACTGGAAGGATGTATGAAGGACAAGCAGTGTTAATGGAGATAGAACATCTCATAAAGTCAATCAAAAAAGATAGAAAGAAGAAGACTGATAGAAGAATGAGAGGACTACTAGTGGATGTCACAACAGAATCTCAACAATTGGAAGCCACTGTGGCATCATAGATCAAGAAATACCGAGAGGCTCTCTAAGAAAAACTACAAAGCCCTACTATGTAGGAACAACACCAACTCTCTCCTCCAATGAGCCCTGCACAACAAATATTCAAGGACCTCTCCTCGCTAAAGGATTCACAACTATCGGAGATGCACATAGAGGAAGCTGGAGAACAAATACTGAAAGATCATACTTTGGAAGGACCAGTACATAAGGAGGCATCAGTTGCACAACAAGATTTAGTAACGCCGCCAACAGAATCTAGTAAGAGGCCACACTCCCCAGAAATGTCCATGCCAAGCAAACAAAGAAGATTGGATGAAGATGAGCCACTATTGCATCTTGGTTCATTCAAGGAGATGGATACTCAACAATTCCTCTAGGATACTTTGGAAGGTCTCGACACACTCCTCAATGATCCCCATACAAAAATAAGTGAGGCCACTAGTACCAATTGGGAATAGGAACAGAAGGTATGGCGTTGCCATTTGTTGACAACATGCTGCATGACACGAATGCCAGCCTATGGAATCAGCTACAAGAGGCTAATGCCCAAACACAAAGTGTGAAAGATACCTTGGCGGCAGTAGAGGAAACTCATAAAGAAGTAATCATAAGGAGTTTACAAGCTGCAGAACAACAGGAAAAAAAGATACAGTGCATTAGAGAGCAACAACTTGGTTTTAAGTCAAACCATTGTACAAAAAATAAATGAGAACACTGACTTAAATGCAAGGCTAGAGCAAGCAAAGGAATAGATACAAAAGGAGATAGCTCACACAAAAGGCCTAACAACTAGGCATGCCAAGGAAATGGGTGTTGAAATATCAAGCTCGTATATAGCTGGAGGATAGCACATGGGTGCTGATAGAGTGACAGTATGGTAGATGGATATCATGTGGTGTGTTTATGACCGCGTCCAGCTGGTCATGTGTGGTGTGGACATTACATTAGGTTTACTTTGTAGTGTGGACATAACACTATGTTATGTTCTCCTTTGTGTGTGTGAGAGAGATGGTGACTATGGCTTCTCTTCTTCTTTATGATTGATGGATATGGATTAGGGTTTGCTTCTCTTGTGTGTGCTCCCTCCTGCTTCTATTTTTTATCATGGTATCAGAGCCTAGAGCTCATTAGTTGTGTTGTGAGAGTGAGTGAGAGAAGAGGGAAGAAGAAGAAGAAGCTGTGAAGATTTCCATGGAAGCTGTGGAGCAAAAGAAAGCTGTGGAGCTCACCTCGGTTACAGATCTGAAACTTGGCCTAACTGGTAAGAGTAGTAAAACTCCCTTGAGCGGATTGCAGGTGCCAAAGAGCAGGTTCAGTGAAGATTGAAGTGCATAAAGCAAGCAGAAAATTTTTGGTTTTTCTCTAAGCTTTCATGGAAAGCTTGAAGTGAATATACTCTTGGCAAATGTATACACAAAGGCACGTGTATTTGAGCTTGCACATGTATTAGCAAAGTGGACACAAGCAACATACAGAATTTTGAAGCAGATTGATGCATATAGATTTGAGCAAAATCAAGTGGAAGTGAATCTATGCAAAAGTTTCTGGTTTTTCACAAAAGCAGAAAACATACCCCCCCGTGGAGGATTGATTGTAGGAGCTAGAGGAAAAATTGAGTCAAACCCTTCAAGCACATGTTAGCTTAGGTCATTGCTAAGGTGCTGATGTTGTCAATGAGCAAAAGCCCCTTCTCTACAGGCCCCAGGAGCAGGCGGCGCATTCTGGAGCAGGTTCTTGGACAGGTTGAATAGTTTTTGGTCTAATTCACTCATTTGAATATCAAACTTGGTGCCTTAAAGCTTGGAGTGCTTAGCAAAAGTGTGATTGAGAGTTGCATTACATTTGGGGCAGCTCATGTGATGTATTTGGAGCTCATTGAAGTCATTTATCAGAGATTTGCAGGTTTGCAGAAAGTCTATCCAGAAACAGAGCATCACTAATCAAGGCATTAATCCTTGTCTATATCAAATTGGCCTAATTCCTTTGGTACAAGTAGAGTCCTATGAGTTGCTAAACTTTTGATTCAAAAAGTTTTGAATTTGGATCAGATTTGAAGGAGATAGAGCATTTTTAGTGAGAGGTGGTACTTGACATATGCAGAAAAAGGCAAACCAGAGAGCTACAAAAATTGGTGGTTCTCATTAACCTTGAAGAATTTGATCAAACCCTTCTAGGATATGTTGGAGCAATGTGTTATGAAGCCAATGAATGCATAAACATCAAATTTGAACAAGATTTGAAGGAATTAGAGCAAGATCTTTGACTGGTTCTCTAGCAAGAAAAAAACCAGAAAATGTTTTGTGAAGAAGTATCATTTGTTTTCAACCTTGATCGAGTATACATTGTTGATGAAGCATTGTGGGATATAAAAGCACATATATTGCAATCATTTGATGTGATTTGGAGAGATTTGGAGCATTATAGGTACTTCATACACATTGTGATCAAAGGGGTGCATCTACTACCTTGCAAACATGGGAGATGGTCCGATACAAATTATTGGAGAGAAGCTTGACAGAACTAACTTTCAACTGTGGAAGTTTCGAATGAAGAGTTTTTTGAAAGGCAAAGGTTTATGGAGTCTTGTGTCGGATGAAGACCCGGAGCCATTTCTACCTCCTCAACCAAATAATGCTCAGTTGGTGGCTCACAAGCAATGGGTAGAGCGGTCTTCGAAAGTGTTGCATTATTTTTCAATACATGTAACAGATGCCTTGCTTATTCACATCCAAGATGCAGATACACCGAAAGAAGCATGGGATATATTGTGCCGAATGTATGAGACAGACACTGGTGGGCTTTTTCCATCGTTTTCCTCTAATCTACGCATTACTTGCCCATTGTCTTGATTAGTGGTTTTCTATGAAAAATTTATGGTTTATGGTGATTTGTGTGTGATTTTGTGAGAAATCGCTCTCTTTTTTGTTTTGTAAAGAATGTTTTTTTACTTATTTTTTAGCTTAAATCACTATTTTTTTGTTGTTAATTTGGTTTTTAATGTTCCTAAGACTTGCGTATAGAGTCTATTAGGCTTTGTTTGCTTCCACTGCATCAAAAAATGCAATAGAATGAAATTTTTAGTGATATTTAGCTCTCTTTAGAGTTAAACATAAAGCTAGAATCATTAATTTTTGTTTGATTTGTGTGTTTTTTGTTTGATATGTATACATTAGAGTGTTAGCAAGTATTAGGAGTAGCTTAATAATTTAAAAAATTTCTCAAAAATACTAAAAAAACTCTTGAAATTGACTAATCTTTCCTAATTGCCTTATTTTTGTCATTAAAGGGTGATTAATCTAGCTCAAGAGGCAAAAAATTTAGTTAAGGTGTTTTTTAGGATTAAAATTGATCATGTAAGAGATTGAAATTAGTGTTTTTGAGTGTTCTGAGAGCATCTAGATGCATCAAAACACCTAATTACATCAATTTCTTCATCAATTAGAGGAATTTCTCTCTCTCTTTGCTTAATTTTGCATAAAGAGAAGAGACTAGAATTAAGAGTTTAATTAATCTCTAATTATGGATTAATTTACACATTAGTTGATGCACATAGCTTAGCAATTTCATGCTCTATCCAATGATGTGCTCAATGGTGTGAATTAATAGTGATTAGTGGTTAATTAGAGCCTTTAATTAGTTCAAAAGGAAAAAAAAGTAGTTGAAGGATTAATCTTTGATTAATTCTTAAGAATCTTTTTCCATAAATCATTAAGGCTGATGAGCATTGAATGAGAAGATGCGAATGAGTTGTCAAATTTTCCATTTTGGGGGTCATTTATGAGGGGTGTAAGGGGGTGTCATAAAAGTGTTGACTTTTTTAATTCCCACTTGCCTTTTTGGGAAAATGCCCATATCTCCCCAATTTAAAATTTAAAAAATATTCCTTCCACACAAGAAAACTCGAATTTCCCACTAGACTAAAAAAAAAACCGTGAAACCTCGGTTCACGAAACCCCTATTCACGCACCAAAAAAATAAAAAAATAAAAAATTCCATGAACTATATAGTTCATGTCGTGAATCATGACCTGCTATTTCACGTCGTGAACTAAGCCTGTGCAAAAATTAAAGATTCTGTGAACCACCTAGTTCATCGTGACCTGCTAGTTCACGTCGCGAACTAGGCTCACACACAAAAAAAAATCCTTGAACCACCTAGTTCACATTGTGAACCGCAACCTGCTAGTTCACCTCATGAATCAGCCCTGCTAGTTCATGCCTGAAAAAAATAAAAAATAAATTTAATTTAATCTGTGAGATCCATCTCACGTTTGTGAAGCCCTCTATCTCACGTTTGTGGGGGGAAAAAAAGTCTCTAGAAAATAGCCCTATTTGGAGGCTCATATATCCTACACTGTGAGGCCGATGAATGTACTCTAGTGCTCATCAAAAAGCTGGCATCGAGTTCTTCGAAATCGGTCTCGAGTGCCCGAGGACAAAATTCATCTTTTTGGCCTCCGACTAGCAGCCTCAAAATTCGACCCGAAATTAAGGTAAAAAACGGGCCTTAAAGCACTAAAAATTGCCGAAAAGAGCCTTAAAGATTGCGTACCATATTCGAGCTACTTTTTGAACGTCTAAACAATGAAATCATGAAAATTTCAAAGAGACAAAATTGTAGTTCTCCAAAAATACTACAACTCTCTCATATAGAGTTTTTCTAAATTTCTTTTGAAACACATTCAAAAAACGGGCTGTGAAAAAGGAAAAATCTTTTTGGAAAAAAATTTCATCTCAAGACAGTGATGGAAAATAGATTTTGAGACCTCCTCTTGCATCTAGGATACTACTGGCATGCACCTTTTCCAAAAAAGTTCATCCTAAGGGCGTTAACATGAACTTTTGAGACCTCAGCTTCCATCTGGGACACCAGTGGCACACACTTTTTTTGGAAAAATATCTCTAAGTCATTCACGTGTGCTTAGCGCCTAAGCAAATCAAGATAAATGGATACACGTTTGATCCAGAGAAGGGTGCGCCAGGCCTCCTAAGGCTGTAAGAAAACCTAAAAATCAAAAAAAGAACCACACGTGTGCTTGTTCACTAAAAGGAGCAATTAAACGTCAAGATATGGAAACGATAGAGGGATTACGTGGGCTCACACCCAGACTAAACCCAATGGCTGAAATCTTCGAGCCATTGAGATCCATGTCCCAAATGCATCTCCCAATTCCATTTGCCATGCGGATAACAAGCATGTCATCGAGTTTTATAGCCCCTGTCACATCAATCCCTATAGGATTTGGTCCCTTGCCTTGCACTACCACAAGTCCTAAACCTTTAGGAAGGATAGATATCAACCCTTTGCAACCCTTAAATGAACAAACCTTGGATATATTGACTAATCTAGGAAGGGGTATTGCCCAAGGACTAAGTGAGTCCCTATCCACATTAGCACTCACACACAGCCTCAGGGACTCATACAAAAACACGGCTATACAGATTTCCAAAATCATGGGAAAATACGATGGAGCTATCGATCTTGTTCAATTCATACAAATGTTTGAACAAATATGCAAAGCCTTTGAAAATCCAAACTGCCCTACCAAGGTACATCCGTTGAACCTATACTTAGTGGGAAAGGCCAGTCAATGGTTCATCACATTGATGCCGACGATCAAGACGAGCTTCGGGACCTTGAAAATAGCCTTTATCCACAGCTTTTCAAGACAAGGTGATCAGTGGAGTGCTGCAAGAGATCTCTATTCTATTGAGCAAAAACAAAATGAAACTATTAGAGATTTTATCCTTCGGATAAAAATCTTGGACTCACAATGTGAGCCATGGAAGAAACTAAACGATGCTCAGTTACAAAGATGTTTCATGATGGGCATAAAGCAAAACATTTTACACAACTTGATCATTGTATCCAATCCAAAAACATTCGATCAATGTTTTAAAGAAGCAATATGTTTAGATGAAAACATGATGGAAAATGATAACGATATGAGATGTTCCTCATCTAAACCAAGTGAAGCAATGGCTTGATCTCAAAATTTGTTGGGGTAAAGGCATTATGCCCACCCTTGTAGTGTGTACAAGCCCATGTGTTTTATAGTACATAGTACACTTAGTACTTTTAATGTACTAAGTGCACTATGTGTACTTGAGCAAATATACATGTGTGATAGGGGAGTCACACACTCATACATTGAGTTGACTTATCCCTATATGTCTCTCTGTCTCTCTCCCTTCTTCTCTATGTATGTCTCCCACATGAAACCCTAACTCTCTACAGCAGAGCTTCCATAGCTACTTCAACTGGTATCAGAGCCACGGTTGTGTCTGTGTGTGTGCGGGTGTGCGGAGTCGTCTTCATCGCGAAGAAGAAGCTCGGCTATGGAGCCTTGAGCTTGGCACGAGCGGAGAAGATTGCTTGGAGCTTTCTGGTGCTCAGCAAGGAGCAGGTGCGTTGCAAGATAGTGAGAGGGAGAACTTGCTGTCGTACAGCTGTGGGTGAAGCGAAGGCTTTTACGACTTGCAGATCGTCACACGAGCCGGCAAGGACAATGCGGTGAATGTGGAGAGCACCCATAGCACAAAAGGGAGGCAGGCGAGCGAGGAGGAAGGGTAACGGCGGCGCCTCACCAGCGCGCGCAGCTGGAGGAGTCGGGCGTCGTGCGGGAGAGGTTCCTGTCCAATCGGTAGCTCCCTACCGTCGACCCTTGCAATCGCGCAAAAGCCCACCTATACTGCCACCAATCGGTTGACGGAGTGTCTAGCTTAAGCTGCGGTGACATGAAGCCCACGGGCGCCTCCTCCGTTTCCACGGTCTTGGTGAGACGAGAAGAGGAGGCGAAGGTAGCCTACTGAGGCAGCTTTACCTGGCTGCCTACGGCGGTTGACTGACGGTCAGTCAGGATAAGGCGACGGGGGCTGTTGTTGAGATATCGAGCTCGTCTAGTGAGGCAGTGGACACTGATGACCCGCTTGGGGGATAGGCCCCACACTTACACCAGTGGCATGGTTGGTGAGATCTTGGGTGATATGCGGCCAGTGGGATGACAGGCTGTGTGACAGCCATTCTAGAGACTGGCATAGTTATAGCGCCAGCTCATTTAGTTGGGTTCACACTATAGAGAACCCGTGTATGTATTGGTTGAGTACCTTTCATATTATGAGTACTCTTATCTTTGTATATGGTGTGTTGAATTGAGTGTTGAGAGAAGTAGAAGAAGATATTCAGCCTCTCACCTTGTGTGTTCTCTATTAGGGTTTTGTGAGTGTGTGTGTGTGCTTGCAAGAGCTCAAGCTCTCTTCCCCCCTGCATCTTTTCATAGTATCAGAGCTTGGTTCGTGCTAAGGACTGAGCTGCAAGCAAGAGAACCATAGGAAGCGGTATGAGGGTAAGAGCTTCAACTACTCTTCCTTATTTGTGTTGGTGACTACACCCTTGTCGGGAGCTCTATGGGAGGCACCGGCAAACGATCTCTGATTGAGGAGCTTTCTTCGTGAGAGTAAAGCTATAGGGTAACTATCTTGTCCTATCGGACCCAGTTTTTTGGGCCGAAAACGCGTTTCGGGCGCGTCTGCACCTCCGTTTTTCAGAAAGCAGGCGATTTCGAGCACTGCGGGTAAGTCATTGATTCTCTGCAAAACTCTATTTTAAGAACTGCAGGAAGACATTGACTATGCAGACACTGTGGGTGTTGCAAAGAGGTCAACAGTTGCCATTGGGTGTATGTATGCACATTGAAGACATTGACTATGCAGACACTGTGGGTGTTGCAAAGAGGTCAACAGTTGCCATTGGGTGTATGTATGCACATTGAAGTCACTGGTTGTGACATTTGAGAGTACTACAGTACCGCTACAGAAAATACAGCAGTTTGTGCAAAAAAACCAGAGTACTGTTTCTGGTAAAATTGTGTGTTTGGCAAGATGTCAAATGATGGGATAACCCAGATTGTGGCTGAGAAGCTTGATAAGAATAACTTCCATGCTTGGAGGTTCAAGTTGACGAATTTCCTGATGGGAAAAGGCTATTGGGACTACATAGAAGGTGAGCATGAAGAGCCACTGGAGATACCGGACATAAATCCAACTGCTGCAGATGTGAAAGAGTTTAAAGACTGGAACCAAGGAGCCAGGAAAGTAATGTATTGGCTCTCCATTAGTATACAGGACACCATGATTGGGCATATTCAGGATGCCAAGTCCCCCAAGGAAGCGTGGGACACCTTGGTTAAACTCTATGAAACAAATACCAAGGCACGCAAGATACACTTAAAGAATGAACTTCATACTATGGAGAAAAAGAGCATGTTTGTGAATGACTATGCGTTGAAGATAAAGGGTATTGTGGAATCCCTTCCATCTATTGGTGTGTCAGTAGGGATGATGATGATAAGGTGGAGGTCTGTCTCCGTGGTCTCGGGCCACAATACAAGGCGTTCAAGACGTCTATTCAGACTCAGAAAAACATTCCCAACTTTACAGATTTGGTGTCTATGCTGATTATAGAAGAGAAGAGCTTGGGTGAAGACCAACAGTCTTCACAAAACAAAAATAGTTCAGAGCAACAGGCCTTCTACACAAGTTCAGAAAGAGGACGAGGTAGAGGAGGCCGTGGACGCGGTCAAGGAGGTGGCCGAACAGGTAATCAAAATTATGGACAGCACAGCAGCAACAACAACAGTCCCAGAATACACAACAACGACAACAACAACACGCAGGTGGAAGAGGCAAATTCAGAGGCAGGGGGAGTCAAAGAGGCCGTGGAAATTGGCAAAAAGGCAGTGTAATGATGCACGTGAATGCTATTATTGTGGTAAGCCTGGACATGTGCAGGCAGAATGTTATAAGAAGCAGGCTGACATGCAAAATGGAAAAGTGCAGCAAAACAACTATGCATCCTCAAGCAGAAATAATGAGGATAATGAAAGGTTGTTTGTTATGCAGCATGTCGTGAATGCCATGTCTGAAAATGTTGAAGCAGCACAAAAAGATGATGTGTGGTAAGTGGATTCAGGTGCTTCGAACCACATGACAAGTCATGGGGAGTGGTTCAAGGAGATGAAAAACCCGGAAAGACCAGGTTTTGTGGAAACAAGGGATGACACTGCTCATCCAATTGCCCATGTTGGAGATGTGTCATTGTCTATGCAGGATGGCAAAGTGAAGTACCTTGCAGATGTACTTCATGTTCCAAACATAACAAAGAATCTGGTTTCAGTTGGCCAGATGATTGAGCAAGGTTTGCAGGTTCGGTTTAACCCTGATGGGTGTTATATTGAAGATTTTAGACAAGTGCAGGTTGGTTGCAAAAGGCAACAGAGTGGGCAGAATATTTACGTTGAATGTAGACATGCCTGAAATGAGTGCTGTGATGCTTGCAAATGGTTCAGGAATTGTTGCAGACACAGACATCTGGCATAAAAGGATTGGACATGTGAATGTGCAGAGATTGAAGTCTATGCAGACAAGTCACAAAAGGAATTGTGACAGGGCTGCCAAAATTTAAAGTGCAAGGTATGCAGAAAATATGTGAAGCATGCCAATTTGGGAAGCAAACAAAGCATGTGTTTCCACGTAACAGATATGTGAGCAGAAATGCACTAGATATTGTGCATTCAGATGTATAGAGTCCTACGAAGACCATATCTATGGGAGGCTGCAGGTATTATGTGACGTTTATCGATGACCACACAAGGAAAGTGTGGGTATATTTCATGAAGGGGAAGAGTGAGGTGTTCACTCACTTTTAGAATTTCAGAGTTTTGGTTGAAAAGCAAACAGGGAAATATGTAAAGTGCCTAAGGTCAGATGGAGGTGGAGAGTAGTTCTCCAATGAGTTCTCTGAATTTTTGAAGAAGAATGGTATTCGGAGACAGTTTACATGCAGATACACTCCGCAGCAAAATGAAGTTGCTGAGCGAAAAAATAGGCACATTGCTGAGATTGCGCGAGCATTGATGGAAGAGAAGAATATGCCGCATAGCTATTGGGCTGAGGCTATTTCTATAGCAGGAGCTGAGAACTAAGCTCGATCCAAAAGCTGAAAAATGTGTGTTTATTGGATATTCCCTTGAGCAAAAGGGATACAGGTGTTATAACCCTGCTACACGTAAGTTGAGGGTAAGCAGGGATGTTGTCTTTGATGAGATGAGCAGCTGGTATGCTGCTGAAAAAGAAGTTGTTGGGGCTGATGTGAGTGGAAGTGTGGTTGCACAGAATGCAGGTCAGCAATCACAGTCTTTGAGTGGACCAGGAGAGTCCTCATCTAGTGGGTTTGTTGATAGACCATGGAGTGGCAGGCTGCGTCATAATACCAGTCCTGCAAATGTGATTAGTACATCACGTAAAGGAAAAGAGAAAGTGGTTGAGCCCCTTGGTATGCCTGACATTTCTGCAGGGCATTCTCATGTTGATGGAGAGTCTAGTGGCTCAGATATGAGCCTTGATGAGGAGCTTGGGATCCCAGCTATGAGAACACCTGGTGTAAAGAAGGCTATGGAAGCCATGAATGAAAAGCTACGAAGATCTGGGAGAGTGAAAAATCCTGTGCAGAGATTTACCTATGATGGTTATGCGGCACATCACTATGCATATATGGCAAAGGTTGTGCAGGTTGTTGAGCCCACATGCATTGATGAGGCTGTTGGAAATGTGTATTGGGAGAAAGCTATGGATGAGGAGATGAATGCACTATATGGAAATGAGACTTGGGATTTAGTGCAATTGCCTGAAGGTAAGAAAGCCATTGGATGCAAGTGGGTGTACAAAGTTAAACATAACAGTGATGGAAGCATAAACAGATACAAGGCTAGATTGGTAGCCAAAGGATATGCGTAGACATATGGCATTGATTATGAGGAAACTTTCAGCCCAGTTGCCAAGATGGCAACAGTGAGAGTTGTGATAGCAGTGGCTGCGTCAAAGTAATGGTCTTTACATCAGATAGATGTAAAGAATGCATTCTTGTATGGGGATTTGCAAGAAGAGGTGTATATGTTGCAGCCACCTGGATATGAGGATGTGAGTCACCCCGAGCATGTTTGCAGGTTGAAGAAAGCCTTGTATGGCTTAAAACAAGCACCAAGAGCATGGTCTGACAAGATTTCTGAATATCTTATCACTATTGGCTTTCATGTAGCCAATGCAGATTTCTCGCTGTGTGTGAGACATGGTGATAGAGGGGTTGTGCTTGTTGTCATCTATGTAGATGACTTGATCATTATATCAAGATATGCTCTCACACATGCACTCCTAAGACACACACACACACACACACACACACACACACAAGAGCATATATTCACACACAGACCTTCGTACTGAGTTTCTGTCAAACCTCCAGAGATGTAGGGCAAACTCAGTCATAATGAAGCCTAGCACTAAGGAAAGTAGCAAATAGAAAGACAGCAAATAAGCATTAGGAAAAAAGGGAGCTCATTTTGGGGCCTTTTACGGTTTGGAAAAATAAGCTCTCAACCAATGAGCAGAGGGCCAACGTAACATTGGAAATTCACAAAAATAAGAGAAAATAGATAAAAGAAACAATATTTTATGTAGGTACAAGCGTGCTACATTAATGTGGAGATTGGTTTTTTATTCTCACAAGATCTTTGGACATGAAGATAGAATCTAGTTTGACATTTTCTCTGACAAGGGCCTTCCCGCTTCCACCTTCCTTTGAACTTTGAAATGTTGCGCTGCCTTTCCTTCGAAAGGTCTACCATTCTACACCACTGCTCTTCTTTTCCAAAACTGCTCCCTTGATCCTGTTTGGCTTAGAGTAAGATGTTTCTTGTCAACTGTCTGTTTGCCCACTTTCTCTTTCTTGAAACTTCACTTTGTTATCTTGTTTACATTACTTTGCTATGGTTACAGATTCACAAGGTCTCCATGGTGAATAAAAACTATGGCCGTTCTTGTGGAAGACGCTCTGTGGATGATAATGCTATGAAGGCAGAACTATACCACACATCCTTACCCCGTCGACCTGCTTCTTCTATTTCTTCGGTAGAGAATTCAAGTACAGTCAAAACGGAAGGAACTTGGGAAAGGTTTAGTGTTTCGAAAGGAGCATGGGTGCTCATGAAACCTAGTAAAAGAAAGAGACCCCAGACAAAAAACATTTTCTTGGCATCATGGAAGGAAAGAGTACGAGATTTTAAAATCACCAGAGGGAAGATATCGGTGAAAGAAGTTTTGATTCAGCATGTGTACATGCATAAAGAACTTGTCTTGCGAGACTATCCAAATGATCTTCCGCAACATAGGCCTAATTGTATATTTTTCTATTGTGGAGGTGTATGGATTTTTAAGATAAAGCTTTCTTTCTTTGCTTATTGACATTCTTGTGTTATTTTATTTCAGATTTATACCCTTCATCGTATGAGACATGGCAAAACATCGATTGTATTCTGGGATTTATAGATGTTTTGCATGGATCGATAGGAGAACAACAATACCAAGGTCGATGTGCAACAGAGCTAGCTCAATCCGGTATATTTTTTACTGATCATTTTTATCAGTTTTGCTGGACAATGCAAACACACATGGTGTGTTAAGAAAACAAGACCTTCTGGCATGGAATTCAGTGGATTGGCCTCTCCCACATTTTAGTGTTACAGAGGCATATAGGGCCAAGCTTTTCAAAGAAGTACAGAAAGCTCTGAGGCCCAATATTGCCACAAGGATAATAAAAATTTCTTTATGCATGCCTCTCACAGTTTTTGTAGACTTGTTTAATACCTTTCCAGTGAAGGTTTCAAAAACAATGTTCACAGTTAAAGCAACAAGTCTGGCATGCGTGCCACAATTTTTGGATAAAGGTTGGGATAAGAAGACATGTAGTTCAGTGTTTTGTGAGGTTGTCCAACCTTCTATGCAGCTGAAGTACATGGTTGCATCACAAAATTTTATTTTTTCTTTTTATTATAAGCGCAGTCGAATGCTAGGTACAAAACTAGTCCCAATGGATCAAGATGAAGATTCTTTTGGTGCAGAAAATAAACTTCTTGATATTGATGTTGTTGAGAATGGTGATGTGCTAGTCAATATCTCATTAAGACAATGTTGCTCCCTAGCTCAATTGCGCAATGACATTCTATTTGAGACAGAAGGTTCTATTTCAAAGGACTTTTTATTTATCTACAACAATAAGAAGGTATACCATGTGACTTATCCTAGTCTCATTAAGCACTGCTATTAGTTTACTTTACCCTATTGTTTCATATTGCTTTTTTGCAGGTGCTCAAAAGAAGAGAGAGTTCAATAAAATGCAAAGACATTGAAAATTTAAAAATTGAGATAACACAGACTCCATAAACAAAGGTATTATATTCAATAAAGTAAAATTCTGTACAGAAGTGTTTAATTATATATGCAGAACATATTCTTGACAACAATTTTCTATTTATCTACAGGCTGATCTAGAGGCTGCTCTACATGGTCCAAGCTCACCGTATCATCTTTATTTGGAGAATCTATTTTCTGCTGCTCCATCCTATCGTGTACAGTCTCTTGGTGCTGCTCCATTGTCTTCTCTACTGCCCCTGGAGCATCTGTTTGCTACTGCTCCATCATCTCCTCAATAACATCAGCAGCAGCAGGTCCTTGTTCTTGTGGCTTCTCCTCATCAGCACTAGGTCCTTGTTCCTGTGGCACCACATCTGCATCATCTGTGTCATCAAGGTGTATGACACCTTCTCGGACTTTAGAGCTCTCACCCAACTCGACAGTAGCTAGTACAATAGGTTTGGGGGAGGCATACTTCAAAAACTTCCAAATTATATCAGCTCTGAAACTATATACATAGTTCGAGCTGAAGCTATCTTCTCTCATCTGCAATGAGATATGATGATTTAGAACACTTTGTACCAATATCAAATTTTTTGAAGCTAAATGAAAATTATTTTTTCTTACAAGCTCTGGCTGTCCTATCTCAAAATAGCTTGAAAGTATATATTTGGCACTAATCAGCACTCTCCAGCCGCCGCAGCTACTTGAATCATCTTGTTGTGGTGTCTGGATAGTTGGAAAGATATGTTAGAAACTGTTAATATCTGAACAAAATAAAATTATTCAATAAGTTCAAAGGCATAGCAAGAAATAGACATCAGTAGAGGGAACAACTTTCTACCTCTAAATCTATTGGCTCTATTGAATCCAAAAGATTGACATTAGGAGGACAGTGATCCAATGCATCTAGAAGCCTTCTAATACAACTGCAATACATATAATTCAGTTAGTGTGCATTAAATCCAAATAATGAAGTTTAAAGTTAAAAATAGCACACAAATCACTTACAATTTCACCTCTCTGTGTGTGTTTCTAAGAGAGTTGAATAAAAAGCATTGCTTCTGCTGGATGTCAATAGAAGCAAAGCTCCAGTGGTCACTGCTCAAGTCAAAATTATTCTCTGAAGTTTCATCTTCAATATGTACAACTATGTTAGGGCCTAGCTCCTGCAGCCTTCTCTGTATTTGCAGCTCCATCTGTACAGTCTCCACATCTATAGCAAATTTGGATTCTTCTATTTGCTGCTTCAGTGACTCCTTATAAGCAGCTTTCCCTCTGGTGCTCTTTGAGTGGGTCACTTCAACAACCTTCACCTTATCTACCTTCAATTTCCTTGTAGGTGGAATTAATAATATGTCTCTCATTTTTATGTCCTGCCATTCCACAGGATGGACCAGCTTGTCATACCTTCATCTCACTCTGGACAAAGTGTTGAAGTCCTTGGCCATCAGAGTTACCCTGTGAGCATGGGCTGCTACAAGCATTGCATCTTCAAAGTACTTCTCCAAGTAATCCTCTGCCATTTCCTGTAAGGAAAGAATGGCAGTCCTGTTCCACCTGAAACCAAGGTGCCTACTATCACATATTTCTCTCACTAGCCTCTGAAAAGGTGCCTTGGGGATTGCAAAGCCTATAGCTTTTTGTTGTTTCCTGATCTCCTTTAGCACACCTGCAGAATGTTTTAATCTCTTGGACTTTTGCTGGAGCATGCTCATTGGCTTTCCCTTCCTGCCATGTGTAACTCTTCCCTTTGGAGGCACACTAGATTCCTTGATATCAGCTCCAGCTGCTGCTGCTGCAAGCCCTGGCCCCTTGCCAGACCTCCTTGCAATTGCCTTGGTCCTTGCCATCACTCTGAAAAGCTGCATACAAAGCAATGGAAAAAGATTACAACCATGGAGAACATGGAATGATAAAAGAAGGCAATGACAAATTGGATAAAGCAAAATTTAATAATTTGTAACAAAACGCGATTATGATAATTTGAAATTTCTAACTGCTCATCATCGTGTTTTTCTGCAAATACTTGAAACAACATGCTATTGCATTCCTACAGTGAATTCTCTGTCTTTACAACTACAAACAATGTTTATGCAAGGAGTATACAGCCATGAATAGCCTAGAAAGACACAAAATCACAATGATAGGGGTGGATGAAGCAGCAGTTTCAAATTTGCAACAAAATGTGATTTGGGCTGTTTGGGATTTCTAAAGCCCCCTCCTCGCGTTTTACTGCAAATTCTTGAGGCAGCATACTGGAGCATGCCTTCAGTCATTTCAGTGGTTTTACAACTTAGTGCAAGATGGATTGAGTCTATAGAAAGCAAGAAGTGAGCAAGCTCTCACACAACAAGCCCAATTAAAAAGTCTTCCTGCTTCTACTTGCAGTGGAAAAAATCTAAGAAATGCATATAATATTTATCATAATATCTAACCTACATCACATCAATCAGTACCTTACCCTAATATACTATTAAACAAGAAGAGAAGGAAATAGAGTGTCTTACTGACCTGGAAGCTATCTGTAGGTTACTGTGCTGATGTGATGAGTATCCTGTGCTGGGGATGAACCTGTGCTGGGGATGAACCTGTGCTGCTGGTCTGGATGCTGATGGTGTAGAGTAGGGAGGTAGAGATGCAAGAGAGCTGAGTTAGGAGAATAGATTATTGCAAAATACAAATAAAGTAGCTATTAAATACCACACATGTGAAATGTAGTCGTTTTTTCACACGTGTGGGTCCCACCCAGATCTTTTGGAATTTAAAATTTGACACGTGTGAAAGTCACTTTTTGCCTTGGAAATTGTGCCAATCATGATTTCATAATCAGATCCATTAACACTCTTCCCTCCTCGTCTTCCATCCCTGCCAGCACCCTCCCATCATCCTTTTCCTTCCCCCTCTAATCACTTCCTACCCAACACACTCCACCCACTCTGCAACCTGTCTGAAGACTACTACCACTGCCAGATCTCAGGTTACCTGGGCTGCAGCTCAAGTTTGGAAGAGAGCAAGAGAATCACCAGGGCAACTCCAACAGTATGGCAGAGGAAAAGAAAGATCAGAGATCTATACTCTTTTCAATGTTTTCTGATATATATTTCTTCCATCTATAGAATTCTTGAATCTTACTGCCTAAGAATCTGGTACATCACCCTAGGATTTGATTAGAGATGGATATGAATAGGACTTAGAATTTTGCAACAAAATGCGAGGAGAGTGCTTTACATTTTCCAAATGTTCCAAATCGTGTTTTCCTACAAATTTTGATATTAGTTTCAGTTATTATTTCTTCCTCTTTGTTTTGCTCTCTTGTGCCCTGGGGAATTCCTCCTAGTGTCATTTACTGTCCAGAACATATGTCCCTGGGGATTTCTTTCTTGATGATGAGAAAAGTTTTTGCTTTGGAACAGTTGATTCTCAGGCCCCTCCTTTCAAGAGGAAGCTGGACTTTTCTGCTGCTATACTCAGACCACAGCAATCACCAGGTGATTCATGTGTGCTCATGAAGAGAGTTGTTTGGTGATATCCTATACATTACCTGATTGCATATGTCAGCATATAGAATTCATGATATATAAAGTTTTGTTCAGGAAAAAGCAAGAGACTAGAGCAGAAAGGTGAGTCTTCCCTTTCAAAACAAAGGGAACCAGAAGAGGACAAATCTCCAGATTTGCTCCTATTTGACTTTCTTCACAAGTGCAAGGCTCAGAGGAACTTCCACATATACCACAATATTTTCAACAGGGAGTTCACTATGAGCTCTGTTTTGGATCATCACAGAGATTTTCTCTCAGACCATTGGGATACCTTCAAACAACTGACAGAGGTAGGAAGAATTGTGGAAGGTGAAAAGGTTTTTGTGCATATGAATCATATTGTCTCCATTGACAGGCTGAGGTACCATGTGAATAGAAGATTTGACAGCCTGCCTGAGGAATATAAATTCAGCTGTAACTTGCACACCAGAAAGTGTAGAGTGCTTGAGGAAACCATGGCATTCCTTATGTACATTGTCTTCCATTAGCAATCTCTAGAAGAGCAATTGCAGGAGGCTGAAGAAGAAGATATAGCGGAGGTAAAAGAGGATATTCTTGTGGCAACAGATATGGCAGAGCAGGAAGAAGATATCAACCTTGAGGATGAGGGGCTGCAAGTGGCTGCTCTTGACCTTGTTCAACTGAGGACTGAAACTCTTAGGGCAGCACAGCCAGTTGAAGATTTTGATGTTCAGAGCAGCAACTATGCAGTGCCCATGCTTCCAGGTGTCTTGATTGGTGGTAAAGATTATGTTTTCCTCCATGATATAGAGTGTATGTTCAATTTGAGGGAGGACTTTGCCATTTCTCTTATTGCCCAGGCTTCAAGGCTTGACAAGGAGGTTGGCATAGAGGATGACCATTCACTACTGGATTTGGAAACAACTTTTGATCCTGCAGAGGCCCTTACTATTTGTTTCAAAGAGGCTGAAAATTTTCAAGAGCCAGATGAAGCTGCCTTCCAGCTCACCCAGGAAGCTATGAATCTCTCAGCACTTCATAAGGAAAAGCTTAAAGAAGAGGCTGGACTGGAGGGGAGAGGAATAAATCTTTGGAAAGATGAACTTCTTGTTGCTGATGAAAATGAGAAAGTATGATATTATTACTTCAAATCAAATACTTTATCTTGTGTTTAAATGTTTTGTAGTTATGTATTATTGTCTCACTCCAATCTTTTGATACATGGCAGCTACAAATCGAGGATGACACATTCCTCCAGAGAACAAGTGGAAGCAGGCCGGCTGGGTTTGGCAAAATGTCAAGCCTAGCTCATTATATTCATGATCTAGGCAGTGCTAAGATCTTGATTTACCATAGGCAGTTGAGCAACAATGGAAAAGCCATTGTTTACTTCTTTAAATGTTTGTCTAGGGTTTTAGGTGGACATGATCTTCCATGGCAAAAGGAAAAGATCATTTTAATAGAGAGGTTGTCCGCCATAGATATATTTGGGGATTATGTGAATAAGCAGGCCTCTAGGGCCTCTTACTTTTTGTCTTACACTTCTTATGCATTAGCATGTGGTGTTAAGGAGCCCAAATGTCTGGAGGGCTATGGAAAACACAAGCTCATAAGGTTTCGAGAGCCACCCATGATTGCATCAAGCCACACAATCCAAGAAGAAGAACACGTGGAGATAGCTGAAGATAAGGATACCCCTCTCAGACAAGCAACAGAGGCAAGCATTGATAAACAGACAGTCGACATCAAGCCAACAAGGAAGAAAAAGAGTCCAATCAAGTTCAAAAAGAGAGTTCCGACTGGCAGGCCTTGGGAGTAATAGGATTTAGTCATCAAATATAGCACAAACATTATGTTGAAGTTGAACTGATTTGTACAAAGTCTTTGATCCTCATCAGTTCCTTGTCCGTACGGATGATCAGTACCCTTTTGCATTTGTCCCATCACCGTACGACACTTCAGTACTCTTCCCACACTCAGTAGCTTCTAAAAGCGTTTGACACTCAGTACCTTATTGGTAAGGATCAATAGTGTGTCGCATAATTAAGTAGTATTGATTGAATTTTTTGTGTGTAGCTCATGGATGTATTGATGCTTGTTAATATAGATCACATGTTTCACAAAAGAAATACTTTTGATGGAGTCTCAAAACATATAGGCATAACACCAAGAGTCACTTGTTCCACAGAATAAAAATCTATTGATTGAGTTTGAAAACATGTGGACATAACACCAATAAGTTACAAACTGCTATTCATGTTTACTTGTCCATTTATGGTTTCTAAATATCTTTGAATCCCTCCATTGTCTATGTCTCTCTGCTGCCATTGAATTGTCCAAAGTTTGTCTTCGTCTTTGCTTTTGGGCTAGAATAAAAGCAAGCTTGACTTTGGAACTAGCAACTTTTCTTTTAGCATGCAACCTT
Organism: Cibotium barometz; assembly: GCF_041138505.1. Taxonomy (NCBI): domain Eukaryota; kingdom Viridiplantae; phylum Streptophyta; class Polypodiopsida; order Cyatheales; family Cibotiaceae; genus Cibotium; species Cibotium barometz. The sequence continues at coordinate 59,485,212 of NC_141051.1, forward strand.
TGTAGAATGCCTCGGTAAAACCATTGGAAGACTTCCTTCAGACTATTTGCCTTTTGACTCCCTCCATAGTGTTGTGTGTGTCTGAAAAATGTATTACGTGCCATGTAGTGAGACTTCTCCATGCCTTGGGTAGACCAAATTGCTGGGCATCCATACTTTTTGACAAAATAGGGAAGGTGGTTGTAGATGATATGCTATTTTCACAGAGATAAGAATGCATAGTAAGTTATAAAAGAAAAGAGGATCACACTTAAGTAAAAGAAGAAGACATCACTTTACCATGTAGTGAGTTATATTGCAGGCTGTCCACGCATCTTTCATTGACTTCCCAAAATGTTTAATTGCCTCTTCAAAGTTCTTGTAATCACTCTTTGTCCATGTTACATTGTCACAGAACATGAAGAGTTGATCAAGAGACCTCCACACCTCTGCCTTCACATTTCGTGCTTCCCCATCTGCCTCATGATCTTTCACGGCATTATGGACTTGCTTCCACAATCCATAACTAATCCTTGAAACTGTTCTACCTTGCCTTACTTGCTTACTACTGTGTTTGGGTCGAGACAAGAATCTTCTTGCCTTAACACCACCAATAGAGGGCTTGATTGGTACCTCCTTGCCATTGGTAGACTTTTTAAAATCCTTTGTGATATGAACATCACCTCCATGCAGACCTATATCGGATAACACTTTTTCCAATGCATGAAGAGCATCCTTTCTATTTCTTTTGGGATGGAGTTTCCAAGCAAATCCAATATACAAAAATACCAATTTCTCAATAATTCGACATAGAGCATGCAATGTGCATATGTGAACATTACATAGTGGAATGTCAAGAATGGCCTTGAAGTCAGGGTCAACTTTATCTCTATTAGGTGCTCTCTTCCACCATTTGGAATCCATTACTTGAGCTGATTCTTTGCAGTAAAGACAAGGAGACTTTGAGTTACCTCCTTTACTAACGTTATACATGCACTTAAGTGTTTTAAGATCCCCCGCCATGTGCCACTCTACTTGAAAATCACCTTTTCCTGCAACATGGAGATTCTCTCCTTGCACTTGTCTTTTAATTATTCTTAGTATTTCCGTGTGGTGAAATACCCAATCTAGTGTTTCATGGACTTCTGTCTTCACCTGTGATTATACAAAACAAAAGTCTTACTATAAAAGATTTGAAAACATTGACTAGAATCAAGTACGAAATAAAAAATGATCATACCTGGAACGAGCCTAACCACCATATGTGTTTCTCCGACTGCACACTAAAATACTTCGCACTCGCTTCAGTCCATGATGTATCAAGTGCTCCATTCATCAATGTAATAGTAATCCTTTCCATTTTCTTTTCCTTTACAACCTCACACTCATCTAGTTTGATAACAAATTTCAAAATGCCTTTGCACTCTTCAAATGTTATTCCATAAAACTCGACCATTCTTCTTTGAAGTTGTTGTAGATCTACAAATATATTGTTCCAAGGGTCATACACAATGGTTCCTTTACCACCATGAAATATTTCTTCAATATGGATATATTGTCCAATAAACTCATCTATACTTTCATTCAAATGACCTCTTATCTTCCACACTGTTGCTGGATTTGGCAGTAAAATTCGTTTAATCCTTTGATCTCTCAAAGTTGAGGATATCGCATGGAATTTTGGAAAATCAAACTATATCCCTTCCTGCTAATTCCACTAACATGAGCCTCTTGGATTGTAGTACCATCAACTTGATTATTGGATATAAAGTCCTCTACAACATTGCGTTTGATTGTTTTGTATTTTTTTTCTTCAATCAAACCTTTTGCTACACCACAAGAAAGCAATCCTTTCATTTGTTTAACTGGAAGAAGGTTGGGATCCATATTTTCTTTTGCAGGCTCCAATAGTTTCCTATAGTAACAACACAATATGCCTATATTATTCAACACTTCCAATCCTGTTTTGCATTAATGGACAAAATAGATATAGTCATTTGAGAGCATTTTTTAGTATAAAAAATAAACAATTACAAACTAGCCTCGCTTCCTGAATTCTTCGCTTGCATCCACCAGTCCCAGCCTTCAAATTTGCAATGTTTTTAATCTTCCTGCTTCGTTGTCTGTCTCCAAGCACGGTTCTCTTCCTTCTTGATCTTGTCAACTCTTTTTTACTCTTTGAATGCTCCTCAATTTCATTCTGCAAACTGCTGCTCCAATTTTACACGAATAGCTATCTCTTGAATCCTGGCCCCCTTTTCTTGTAGGTACATTGTTTTATATGTTTCTGCAAATGCAGACTGTGCTAAAATATAACCAAGAAGTCCATTTTGTCCATCGCCCGCAAACCTCAGTAGTGTGGTTGGATTGACAAATGGAGGTGTAGAGTTTTTTACTAGACATTTTGGATATATACTTCCATCACACCATAAGTCAATATGTTGGAGCCCTTCTCTTCTCATATTTTCCCGTTGTTGAGCATTCAGCACCGTATCCTTTCGTCTTTTTTGTGCTGGAGCATATTGTTCTTCTAAGTCGATGTGAAGATGGTGTAATCGCTTCTTCTGAGATTGTAACTCACCTAGTATCGGCCATTTTTTGTGCTTCTGAGGTTGCAAAGTTTGCTTGTCAATCTCATAGTCTTTTTGTAACATGAATCGTGGAAGTGTGGCGGTATTCATACAATCATTAAGTTCAGTGATGGATTCTTTATGAGAGGCCTGCACACGTCGTCAAAAGAGATGTGGAATCTTCGAGAAACAAAAAAAAATTAAGGAGATATTTAATGCAAAATCGTGTTAGTTAGACAAAAGATTATCTTATTCTTTTCTGAACTGACAGTTCGGTAGTCCTTACTGACAGTTCTGAGCCACGTTTTCATATTTTATTATTTTTGAGGTCTTTTAGGAGAGAAATAAATCGAAAAATAGTGAATTTCTTACAGGGCCCCAAAATGAGCTCCCTTTTTCCCTAATGTAGTTGATAGGACAAATGCACTGCTAAAGATAGAAAGAATTAGCACAAAATCAACTGGCCGCAACTTGGACGAAAACTTCACAATGTGAAATCTACATGTCTACTAATACGGCTCAATTATATATAGTATATACACACAGAGAGCCGGCGGTGTATATATACACAAAGTACACGCAGATATATATACATGCAGATATAGACGCAGAGTATACAAAAACGAGTATACAACATACATCAAAAAAGCAATAACATGCAGATATATATGCAGCATTTGAGGAGCAAGAAAGTGAGAAAAACGCAGAGCATACTTAGATGATTTTCGCTCTGAAAATCGATTGTGGAGGGCTGGATAAAATGCAAAACCAAGAACGCAGTGTGCTAGAAAACACGCAGAACCAAGAACCTCGATTTATTGTTGTTACAAAATGGCGGGAAGGATCGACGGCATGGTCCACCAAAAGCAACACAATTGGATAGAGGTAAGTGCGCCCATGTTTAGGCAGCCAAGCTCGGGTGCCCAGGCTCTGGCAAAACAGGGACAGGAGGTGGAGGCCACGGTGGCAGACGAGCACCCAGGAGACATGGCGGTGTGTAAGGCACCAATGCATGGCACCACACCCCATTGGTCTAGCACCACGCATTTAGGTGGCCTTTAGGCGGTTTTTAAAGAGCCTTAGTCTAGACTTTTATTTTTTATTATAAAGGTTTTATAAAGAACCTTAGTCTAGACTTTTATTTTTTATTATAAAGGTTTTATAATCACATTCATTAAAGTCGGACACCGGCCAACTCATTAAAGTCGGGCCGACGAGTAATTGGCCCAATAGACCTTGTGTGGCCAACAATCCCAACTTGTGGGCACCCTAAACACACATTAATGTGTGAACTCTTAAAAAGGTGCCTATCCCAGTTTGAGGTGGGCTAGGCTACGCCACATGGCACCTAGACCCCTTCCACGGCTCAAGCCCACCAACCTCTCCTACGAGCCCATCAGAATTCTTGGTGAATCTCATCACTCCTAGGCTTTTTTAATTTTATGCAAGTGGACTGTCTCTAGGTGCTTTCGTTTGCTATCGAACAATTGCAAGTTGCCCTACTACTCTTTGTACATGTTGCTTGCACCTACACTGATTGGTACCAACTGTACACAGAGTTTATTGTAGCCGCCTGCACCAATTGCACCCGACTACACCTGGTATACTTCACCAGTTATACCCGACTATAGTACCTTTGTTGTACTTATAGTGTTCCTAATGAAGCTTCTTGCACTAGTTGTACCCGGCTTTCAAACCCTTGACCATCTCCTAATTATCAACAGTCACAATAACGACCCTATCGACATCTAAGTCTAGGTTCCCATCAAACACGTACCGATGACTTATCCTCATAATGGGGGTCTTTATAAATGTGTACCAAACATAGATGTGAGATACATGCTGAGAGGCGAGCATTGAGTGTATACTAACAACTTGGTACTATATGAGTACCTTCTCGATATTTTTTGTGTCCCTTTGACTTTGTAGTTCCTAATTCTTTTAAATAGAATCTTATAGTTGTACCATATAGCTATGACAATAGTATAGTTCTTCATGTTACTGTAGGGAAATACTCGTTTGCTCTTTCTTTGGTAAGAAGTATGTTTACGATGTCTACCATCAAAACAACTTCTATGGAACAATGTACATGGCAAGAAGTCTTGAATTAATTGTAGAACTACATCACCCTACTCATTCTCACTCATCCATATCCCAATAGTAGAAGGATCAGTAGTGGGAGTTCTTGCTCCTACATCCCATCCCAATAGTAGAAGGAACAATGTACATGGCAGGAAGTCTTGAATTAATTGTAGAACTACATCACCCTACTCATTCTCACTCATCCATAGGTACATGCTATCCCAATAGTAGAAGGATCAGTAGTGGGAGTTCTTGCTCCTACATCCCATCCCAATCGAACCACCGATTCATCCTATACCTGTTGTTTGAGAAATGCATTTGCGCATTGGTGCGATGTGAAATTGTTGGGGGTGAGAGGTGTGTAATCAATTGTTTGGAGAGATTGTTGAACACCAAATTTTACATTGAGGAGGGGTGTTGAAATATGCAATGTAAAAGTATTCGGGAAGTGTGTTCGTGTGGGAACACACTCTAAGGTTGAGATATTGTGGTGTGAATGGTGAGATCCATAAGACAAGTTGTGGAGATGAGTATGCCATATGGCATGATGATGTGTAAAGGGAGATAAGGTTGGAGGGCCTATATCATTGTATGGTTAGCAACACATTCCAATGGACATTGAGTTGAGTGTGCCTTATCTTGTCTACCTCTCATTAGTGTGCTAATTATCATCATGGCTTATCTTGATTATTTTGAGCCTCCTTTAGTGTGTATATTAATCAAGTGATTAGACTAGGCTTAGCACGATTCCACTTTCTTAACTTGGTATCAGAGTGTAGGTTAAGCTAAGCCTTGATTGGTATGTTTATTTTATTATGGTTTGTATACAGAGAAAAAATTATGGCACACTCATTATCATTAGAAGACCATATTAGGGAGTTTGGGAAAACCCCGATTCCCATTTTGCACGATAAAAAAATGGAGGGCACAATAAACCCATTTTAAGGTTTTCTCAAAACCCCTTCATGTGACATATCGTTGGAAAGCTCTTGAAGAGTAGATTCTAAATTTGCACTCTCCATAAACTTTGGAATTGCTATGCTCAAGATATACCAAAACATAAATTGAGTTTGATATGAAGGATTTGGGTGAACTCGGATTCTTTCTTGGTATTGAGGTGATCAGGACATCTCATGGTATATGGCTGGTGCAAAGGCAGTATGCCTTAGACATGTTAGCAAAGTATGGAATGACAGGTTGTAAGCCTATGGTGACACCTTTGGAGCAGAATATGAAGCTTATAGTTTGGGTGATGAACTGGAAGATGTCACCATGTACAGGAAAATGGTTGGTAGTCTTATCTACTTGACTATTACGAGGCCAGACTTATGTTATGTTGTGGGACTACTGAGTCAGTTTATGTAGAGTCCTAGGAAGCCTCATTTGGATGCTGTCAGGTAGATTATGAGATATGTGAAGACCACTGCCCATTATGGTCTATTTTATGAGTCAGGGAAAGAGTTGAATGTGTATGGTTACACAGATGCAAATTGGGCAGAAAGTTCATATGACAGGACATCTACTTGTGGGTATGAGTTTAGCATTGGGAGTGCTGTAATGAGTTGAAGTAGCAAGAAGCAACCCACATTTACCTTGTCTAGTACAGAGCTAGGGTATAGAGGTGCGGCTATGGCTGTATGTGAGGTGATGTGGCTAAAAAAGCTACTTGGTGATTTGGGTCAGCATTGTGATGATGGAGTAATAATCCCTTCTCATAAATGTCGTACCTTTTCTGTACATCATTTAGCCGACAACTTTCAAAAGCCACAGCATGGCCTTCTTGATTGAGAACTTCTCCAATGCAATCTCCGCAAGCATCTGCCTCCACCACAAAAGGTTTTAGTAAATCGGGAATGATGAGATCAGGTCGTGAAGCTAGGGCTGTTTTCAGCTTTGTGAAGGCTGCCTTCTCAGCTTCCATCCACCGAAAAGAGCTTTTCTTCTTTGTCAAGTCATGTAGAGGAGAAGCCATGTGTGCAAAATGCTTGATGAATCGGAGGTTGTGAGGTCCCTGCCCCCTCATCGGCGGTGCCCTGCGGGCGGGCGGCGGAAGCGGCGTCGGCCTTCTGCGCGGGGCGGGGATTCACACTCGGGGCCTCGCCCAAAGATGTCTGGGACGAGAGGCTAGCCCGGGCGGTCCCTATGTGTGAGAGTGTGTAGGGGGAAAGAGTGTGTGTTTGCATTAGTACATGTGCATGTGTGTACATGTGTGTGTGTGTGTGTAAGAGAGAGAGAGAGAGAGAGAGAGAGAGAGAGAGAGTTTCGACATTTGAGAGTGTGTGCATGTGTCTGTGAGAGAAAGAGGGTGTGCATGTGCATGTGTCTGTGAGAGAAAGAGGGTGTGCATGTGCATGTGCATGTGTGTGTGTGTGTGTGTGTGTGTGTGTGAGAGAGAGAGAGAGAGAGAGAGAGAGAGAGAGAGAGATTACATGTAAGATGCATTTATTTGAGAGTGACCACACCTCATCACTCATCCCTACCATTAAAATTTAATTAATTAAAATTATATATATGTGTGTAAATCTATTTAAGTGTGTGTGTGTGTGTGTGTGTGTGTGAGAGAGAGAGAGAGAGAGAGAGAGTTTCTATGTGTGAGAGAGAGAGAGTTTCTATGTGAGAGAGTGTGCGTGAAGAGAGAGAGAGTGTGTGTGTGCATGAGAGAGAGAGAGAGAGAGAGAGAGAGAGGCTGAGAATTTCTATGTAGGAGATAGTTTGTGTGGAAGGAGATAGTGTGTGTTTTCATTAGTGTATGTGCGGTGTGTACATGTGTGTGTGTGTGTGTGTGTGTGTGTGAGAGAGAGAGAGAGAGAGAGAGAGACAGAGAGAGAGAGAGAGACAGGTATATAGGAGATAGTTTGTGTGGGAGGAGAGAGTGTGCGTTTAGATTAGTGTATGTGCGGTGTGTACATGTGTGTGTGTGTGTGTGTGTGTGTGTGAGAGAGAGAGAGAGAGAGAGAGAGAGAGAGAGAATATATGCATGCATGTGCGTACATCTGCATCTATGTGTAGAATGTGCTTGAGAGAGAGTGAGATAGGGCAGACCTGGAGAGAGAGAGAGAGAGAGAGATGTAATGAGGGAGGGTGAAAAGAGAGAGAAAGAGAGTGAGAGATAGAGAATAAAAAGTAACTTTTAATAAAATATAAATTGAATAGAAAACATATATGTATATGTGTGTATACATGTGTGTGTGTGTGTGTGTGTGTGTTTATTTACATTTATATATACATACATACATATGTATGTATATATATATATATATATGTTTGTGTGTGTGTGTGTGTTTAGATGTGTGTATGATATATCTATCTATATATTTAAAAGTGACCACAACTTATCACCCATCTCCGCACATTAAAATTTAATCAAATTAATTAAATTATGTCTATGTTTGTATTTATATTTTTAAATACATGTATATATGTATAAGTATATATGTCTATGTATAGGTTTATGTATCTAAAACATAATATTGTATATACTATATATTTACATATGTGTATGTGTGCGTGAGAGAGAGAGAGAGAGAGAGAGAGCGCTTCTATGAGTAAGAGAGTGTAAGAAGAGAGAGGGAGTGTGTGTGTGTTTGTGTGTGAGAGAGAGAGAGCAGGTGTGTATATGTGTGTGCATGTGAGAGAGAGAGAGAGAGTTTCAACATTTGAGAGTGTGTGTAAGTGAGAGAGAGAGAGAGAGAGAGAGTCATGTGTATGTGTATGTGTGTGTGAGATAGTTGTAGAGAGAGAATAGTTCTTTTCTAGAACCTTGGTCGGCTGCACAATGCTCGGGTACAATACTAGTGGGCTAATTATTGGAGTGACTTGAACCACAAAAGACCACTCCAATAATTCGCCAAAGAAAGGCAAACTATTGGCCTGACCCACACCCATCGCATGCACCAGTTAGTAGACTCAGCTGCTGAGGCTGGAACAAAATTGTGGTGAGACTGGAATGGCGTGCGGCCTTGTTGGATTGGTGTCATGGATGATGAATATGTTGCTGCTGCTAGCGTCGACCTGCAAGTGTAGTGGTGCTGCAGCAGCAGCAGCAGCACCTGCCAAAAACAGCAGCAGCAGCAGCACCGCACAGCAGCAGCTGGAGGTGCTGCGGGCTTTCAAGCAGGCCATCAGCAGCGACCCATCGCGGGCCCTGGCGTCTTGGGACGTAAACAACCAGAGCAGCAACCCGTGCACTTGGAAAGGCTTGCAATGCAACACGCAAGGCAGTCTCACAGGCATCGACCTCCGCAACAAATCCTTGCAAGGCTCCATCTCCCCCTCCCTTCGCCTCCTGCCTTCTCTCTCCTCCCTCGACCTCTCTCTCAATAACCTCTCCTCCAGCCTCCTGGCCCTCTCCCTTCCGCCTTCCCTCTCCTCCCTTGACCTCAGCCATAACTCCCTCCACGGCTCCTTAGCCCTCTCCTCCATCCCGAACCTCTCCTCCCTCCAATCCCTCTCCCTCGACAATAACCTCTTCTCTGGCCCACTCTTCCTCACCCCCTCGTGCCTCCCTCGCCTGGTCTCCCTCTCCCTCTCCTCCAACTCCTTCTCTGGCTCCCTTACGTCCAGCTCCCTCTCCCTCTGCTCCTCCTTGCAATTCCTCAACCTCTCCTATAATGGCTTTACCGGCCATTTGCCTCCCTCCCTAGGCAACCTCTCCTCCTTGACTTCCTTTGACGTCAGCGGTAACAAACTCCAAGGCCCCGTCCCTCCCTCCTTAGGCAACTGCTCCGCGCTGCAGGTCCTCAGCTTCGCTTCCAACAGCTTCTCTGGCACCATACCGACCTCGTTGGGCCTGGGATGCAGGAACCTGACCTACCTCACCTTCTATCAGACCCTCGGCATGAGCGGCGTCGTCCCACCGGAGATCGGGCTTCTGTCCCGACTTCAATACATAGATCTGGGAGGGAACAGTTTCACTGGTAGGATCCTCGACGTGCTGGCAAATTGCAGCGACTTGTCTACAGTGGATTTGCACTCTAATTCTTTTACGGGACAGTTGTCTCCCGACTTAGGATCAAAGCTGCCCAAATTAACCTCCTTGACGCTGGAACTAAACGCGTTCACTGGTTCAATCCCTGCATCTCTCGGAAACTGTTCGAGCCTCACGGTGCTGCCAGTGGGCTTTAACAGTCTTTCAGGTGCGTCCTTTAATCGCG